>NC_086249.1:44104664-44441347 GCF_021018805.1 Prinia subflava | reverse complement strand
TACAAAGTAGCTGGGAGTAACAGAATTTCTGGGACTGCTACAACCCTTAGTTGTTTCATGAAGTCTTGGAGGAGAATAGAGGGAGACAGCAAAAACTCAGTGCACAGAAGAGCATCCAGAAATGAGCTGGCAGCAGCAGTGTGCTCATTCGCTAACACCGTGCAGGGATGGAGCCTCCACTGCAAAAAGCCTTTGACACCTGACATGAACATGGCTTTAAGTCAACCTCTACCTCTTCCCAGACGCCCAGAGACAGCACAGATTTGGCCTCCCCAGAATGACACTCCTCTGCTTGCAAGAAAATCCATGGCAGCGTGATAGAAAAATGGGAACTAATTCAAGCATCCTCAGAAAACAGATCCTCACTTTTAGCAATGCAGGAGCAGTAAATACACTGAATCTGCCAGAGCTGATGATGGAGATCTGGGCTAAGCCCACTTTCTTTCTCTGCCTCGTTTGGGGTGAGGACGCCGAAGGTAGAGAAAAAAATGTATCCTTCAAAGTTCCTGATCCCAAAGGTGACACAAACTAAAAGGTGATAAAACTGCCTGTTTCTAAATCAAATATACCTAATTCCCAACTGTCAGCAGTTAAATACACTTGGTTTGCTCCCCATAGTGCAATAAAGAGTTTTACGGGGGAAAGGACATCTGTGATCAGAACTTCAGAAACTAAAAATCAAATAGAGCAGGAGTAGGTGAAAGATGACAGAGAGGCTATACTTCCTTTTTGTAAAAGGCCCTCTACAAATTTCAGCAGGACAACCCTACAGCCTAACCAACAGAAGATCAAGGATTTGTCCTCTTTTAACTTATGACTAGGTGTATGACAAGTATACAAAAAAGGTAATTTTAATCCCAGCCACTGAAGTGTTTTTACATAAAGTTATTCAGTTTATAACACACTAACTCCTTCCTAGGTCTTGGGTTTCTTTCTCTGGCTGGTTGTTTTGTTTTTTTAATGAGTGCACATAAAGTTTTAATTTAGTATGCACTTTGCTAATTACATGACCACACAGTCTCATTATAACACACACAAAACCCACCAGCAAGTCATGCAGACAGCCCTACAAATTATAACACCTCTGCTCACCAAGAATTTCTCCTCAGTTTTAGTTAGGGATGCTGACTAATCCTGACAGAAAGAGATTGTTTGATCCATCACCTAAAACATCAGAACTGAGTCAACAAATGGGTGCCTGCTATTGTAATGAAGAAATAGCAACATTTCTAATCTAAGACATTGAAGGAGTAAATAAGGCTAAGACAGATGTTACTAAGCAAAGAATGAACCTGAAGAAGTGCAAAAATCAGAAGGTTGAAATTAGGTTTTCTAAAAGCTGGGCTAGCTTAGGTATCAATATAAACAATTGCAGTTACAATGGGTGTCACAAATTAAATGATTGCAACTGTTTAGTTTTGTCCTGTAAAGCTTCAACTGTACTAGAATAATCAGTGCTGGATATTTAGAAAATAAATCACTGAGATTTAAGACTCATGTCCATGATGAACACAGGAGAGCCTTCTCATTTTATGCATAACAATTCAAAAACTTCTTTCACATCTCTGGAGAACACAGAATTCAGAAGGCTGTGAGGAGAGAACTGGCAGATGTTTGTCCAGAAGAAGCCACGAGTGTCTTGGCTCCTTATTGATCAGGTCTGCAGGTTGAGGTTAACTTTGTCTGCTGCTAATCACATGTCAGTACCTATAAAAATAGAAAAATCTCACTAATAAAAGAAAGAACAGAAACTCATATTAAGTGAAGAACACTTAATTTCTGCCATTTGATTTTGCTATTATCCCTTTTGAGGGCTAAATATTTTTTGGGGTATTAATACCCAAAAATCAGAATTCCAGTTCAGTATCAACAACTCGACCTCCCTAAAAGAGAAAGACAACAAAGAGGTATGGAACTTCCACCCAAACCTGACACTAGAAAAAGGAGAATGAACCTGTGCAGGTCAAAGATTCAGAAGCTTTGATTTTGGCTCAACAGATCTGTTCCTTTGCTCTTAGAAAAGCACAGTGAGAAGCTGCATGGGGTACATAACAAAATCCAAAAGTACTTACTCATCTTTTGTTTCCCTTAAAGTTGTATTAAGAAAAAGCAAAGACAAATGGCCCAGCAAACTCAGTAATCAAATATGAGTTAACTACAAATTAAAGGAGTAAGTATTTTGGTCTGCCAGAAAAGTCTGTACCCAGAGGGGATCAACAGTAACTCCCAAGTATTTAATACCAGTCAAAGGAAGATTACTAAGGAATGTGTTCAAGCCTGATGTGTTCAAAGGCAGTGACTGCTTCCAGGCAGAAGGTGACTCAAGTGCCACTGTTTTCAAACTGATGCTGAGACTGTACAGCTTTGAATATTTTCAGTCTTCCAGAAGATATAACCTAGACATCAGACCATGATTTATTATGCCATAGTTCCAAACACTTCATTTCTCTTTGGCGGAATTTGACAAAATGAGAAGATGTAGATCAATGCCAAAGAAAGCACTGATGCCTCCTGATTTCGAAAGCTGAATACAGAAAATCTGAGGCAGGATCTCTACATAAAACTCTTTATTGCACTATGGGGAGCAAACCAAGTGTATTTAACTGCTGACAGTTGGGAATTAGGTATATTTGATTTAGAAAACAAATTCTTTGTGAAGAGCCAATAACTTTCACTACATAGAGACAATCTGTGCAATCAGCAGGTCAGTCTGTGTACCAGTTCCTCAAGAGAGGCACAGCAATTATACAGCTCTGCTGTGCTCATTCATTCTCCACTCTAAACTTAACTTACTTTGTTTTACTTTTAGAGGCTTAAGTTAGATAAAGTTTACTCCAGAAGGGTACTTCCAACTTGAACTTTTAAATGCCTGGATTAGAAAAGAGTCAAAATGGAGGTTTAGTAGAAAATCTCAGATATTTAATACAAATTTAATTGTTTTGAAGGACACGGACACATTTCTGATCTTTGAAAGTCCTTTAAATGAAGCTATATTTCATTTTAGCATATCTCCATGGGTAGACAACTTTAAAATACCTCTGCCTTTTACCTATTTGTTCGTGCAAAAGATACATGTTACTTAGATTTTAACCCTCTTCAAAAGCAGATATGACAGCTTTAACCACAGGACCATTATTGGAGCTCTGCACCAGTCGTGGGCTCAGCCACAGTAAGGAATTCAGTGAGCACACTGTAAGACAACCCTAGGGATATACTTCTCCAAAAGAGCAAATACACTACTCCAAAATAATTACTCCCCTTCAGGGGGAAATGAGAGTTAAACTACCTTAGCTGGTGTGGCAGAAGTAATCTCAGCAAAGCTTAGACGGTCCATTCCCTCCTTCCTCCCCATGGAGGCAGATATTTAATTCCCCTAGTCCTGGGTGTGCTATAATGTAAGCAAGCGTGGATGACAGATCAGTTCACGCCAGGCATGAACATACCTAACCTTTCCCTGTTTAGAGCTCTGATGGATTCAGGCCAGTGACTGAGAAAGCAGCAACAAAACCGGGAACCAATACGGAGAGATGAGACAAGGACAAAATGAATGAGGAGCAGCAGGAAGAGCCTCACTGGATGAGAAGGGGAGAAAGACATGCACCACGCCCCCTCCTTACCCTGAGAAGCAACTGCTAAACAGAAGGATGGGCAATTTTTAGTTACTTTCTAACATTTACTAACGTTAGCCAGGAGTGTTGAAGTTATCATACTCTTTACATGCAATATTTTCTGTGAGAAAGATTCACTGCCGCAGAGTTAAATAAAAATTAAAATTACTTTACACTGTGAATGTCATCTTAAAGACACTGCTGCCGCTAAGCCTGACCTGCATAAAATTGTCTCCACCCAAACAATAGCAGCAGAAGTGTGAATTCTGCTAAAATACAAAATGTGCTTTCAGAGGACTAAAATTCCAGTCTACTGATTACAAAAGTTAAGTGATAAAATCAACAGAGGCACGGAAAACACCCTCAGGTGAAGTCAAAGTAATCTGACACATATTTAGGTTTTCACTCTAGTGAATCCTAAGCCGATTTCAATCCTAGCCTGATTTCAGAGCTCCCTCCCCCTTCCTTTCCTATTACAGAAACTTAAACATGAGATTTGGGATTTCCTCTTTCAACTGCGAGTAGAACTGAAGATGTGTCCGATAATGATACACAGATTCGAAGACCTCTGGAACATCTCCAGGGAGTAAACTCCCAATAACCCTGAAACTCTCAAATTCGGGGGACTAAACTACTACTCCATTAGCCTCACCGAGCACCGCACTCCTTTCCCATTTAGACGGAGACGCCCAGCTGACCATTATTGATGCGCCTAGCAGCATTTGAAAACAGAATATCAAAACTGAAAAGAAAAAAAGGGGTTGATACACCGTCGGACACAGAACAAAACGGGACAGCACAGCACACCGTAACAAGGCTCACCAGAGCTCGGGAGCGGTCGCCGGCACCGGCACAGGCCTCCGTGTGCGGCAGCGGCACGGCGGGGCGAGGGCAGGCAGCCCCGAGCCCCGGCGGAAGGGCCGCCACCGCCCCGGGGGGGGCGGCACAAAAGGCGGCCGGCACCATTGTCCGAGGCCTCATCCGAGCCCCGGGCCCGGCAAGGCGGCAGGACGGGGAGGCCGCCGGGGTGGGAGCGGGGAGCGCCGCGGGAGGAGAAGGTGCCGCACGCCGGCGGCGCTGCCCGGACCCCGGCGAACCGGGCAGGCGGCGGACGGGCCCGCGGGCGGCCCGGCCGCGCCAACCCTTCCCCCCGCCGCTGCCTCCGCCCCCCGCCGGCCGCGCCCGCCCGCATGACGGCGAAGAAAAAACCCCCCTCGGGCGCTCCCCCCGCCGCCTCCTCCCGCCGCGAGCGCGGCCCGGCCCGGCCCCTCCTCTGGCGGCCGCCGGCGGAGGCGGAGGCCGGGCCCGGCCGGGGCCCCGCCGGCCCCACACGCACCTCCGCGTCGCGGCCCTTGTTCTTGAAGCTCTTGATGCGGTGGCTCTCCAGGCCGGTGGCGGCGGCGTTCTCGGCCATGGCGGCTCCCGGCGGCTCCTGCGAGGCGGCTCCGGCGGCTCCCGGCGGCGGCTCGCGCGAGGGGCGGAGGGAAGCGGGACGCGCTCCGTGACGAGCGCGAGGGGGGGAAACGGGCGGGGAGGGGAGGGGGGGGCCGCTGGCGCGCGCGCGCCGTTGCTGAGTGACTGGGAGAGGGGTGGGGGGGCGGAGAACGGGGGGGCGCGAGCGCACGTGATGCGGAGGGCGGCCGGACGCCGGCCAATCGTGGCGCGGCCTCCCGGCTCCGGTCCCGCCCCCTCCCGCCCCGGTCCCGCCCCCGCCCCGCGAGGCATCCTGGGACGTGTAGTCCCGGCTGGCGGCGGCGCTGCACGTGGAGCGGTGGCCCGGCCGCCGGGTTCCAGCTCGACGCCGGGCGCTGTGGGACTCCGGGACACCCCCGAGAGGGACGGGGAGGGCCTCACGGGACTGTGCATACAGACTCGCAGAACGGGTCAGGCTGGAAGGAACTACAGTGGGACATCTGGTCCAAATTCCCTCCTCAAGCTGGGCGAGCCTATAGCACATGGCATAGGATTGTGTCCAAACGGTTCTTGATGTCTCCGATAAAGGAGACTCCACAATCTCCTCTCTGGGCAAACTGTTCCAGTGTGTGGTCACTCACGCAGTAATGAAGTTCTTCCTCATGTTCAGGTAGAACTTCTTGTGCACTGGTTTCTGCCCGTTGCCTCTTGTCCCATTGCTCGGCACCCCTGAGAAGAGCCAAGCTCCCTGCTCTTGGCACCCTCCCTTCACTTACTCATAGACAGCAATGAGATCTCTCAGTCGTGTCTTCTCAAGGCTGAACAGGTCCAGCTCTCTCAGCCTTTCCTCATAGGAGAGGTGCTCCAGGCCCTTGTTCATCTCTGTAGGTCTCCACTGGACCTGCTCCAGGAGCTCCCCGTCCCTCTTGTGCTGAGGAGCCCAGAACTGGACACAGCGCTCCAGATGTGGCCTCAGCAGGGCTGAGTAGAGGGGCAGGATCACCTCCCTTGACCTGCTGGCAATGCTCCTCCTGATGTATTCCAGGATTCCATTGGTCTTGTCAGCTGTGGGTTTGTCCCCCCAAATGCACTCTGGGGTGACCCCACTGGCACGGGTTATGCACAAATGGCCTCAGGCAGTTCTGGCAGCCAAGGCTGTGTCCTGGGTCTGCTCTGCACCTCCCTCTGCTCCTCATGACTGCATTAACATTGCTGTAGGCTGCCTGGGAAACGCTGCACAACAAGCACCTAAGAAATCCAGGTGTTTTGGGAAGCCTCCAGTCCCCTCTGAGGGCAGTGAGTCTGCCATGCGAGCAAGCCCTACCCGGAAAAAGCAAATCCAGCACTTTGCCAACACACCCTTCATACCACATGGGCACGAGGCAGCTGCAGTCCTGTACCTAGCGTAACGCAGAGCACAGAGGGGCTCTGCCAGCCCAACAAATTGTCCTCAAACTGTCAAAATTATTGCAGCACGACTCCCTGTGTGCAGCTCTAGGAGTGTTTGGACAGACTGCAGACAGACCTACAGCCTGGGCACAGCAGTTTGGGTCAACTACAGTGCCCTGAAGTCACATCTGGGATTTTCATGATAGAAAAGAGGATGTATGTAGGTGATGTAGTTGTAGACAGTGGTAAGCAGTGATCTAACACCTTGCATAAAGCAGAGTATTATCCAAGAAAACCCCAAAATAATGAAAACATGTAACGTTCAAATTTGGCTCATCTTATACCACATCAGGTTCTGCAACAGATCCTTATAGCGATACATAAATTTTTCACAGACCTCTTTCAGAGTCTCCCCTTCTAACTGACAGCTCAGCTTTTTATTTGCCTTCTACCAACCCCTCTTTGGATCATTCAAGTGACTGTAACTTGTACCTCACAGCTCTGGCAAAACAAGGATTGCAGCCTGATGGCGATGAGTAAAAATCTGGAAGACTGATGCTCTTCCTCATCATCATCGAGCTGCATGCCAAATGTCCTTATGGATCAAGATAGCATTTCCATCTCTCCCATTTCCAAGTAGTTTTGACTCCCAATACACTTTCCTCCGTGCCTTTTCCCAACAGCTTTATCCAGGCATGCTGCACCATTGTTGCTAGGAGTGGAAGAGAAGGAGTCAGAGGCACAATAGATGTGGTTAGCGTTTGTTAGAGATGGCTTCTAGGCTCTGTCACATGCACGTTTGAAGGAAAATTTGCTCCAGCTGTCCAACTGTCTTCAGGAGAGCTCCTAAGGCAGATTCAGCAGCTGAGAACATTGTTTTACCCCCCACCCCACTCTGAGGAAGGTGGCTGTAGCTGCTGGCTGTGGCTGACTCAGGCCTGGTAAGACAGCAGAGCAATGCTGATATGATCCCTGCTAGGCAGGATTTGTTCTCCTCTGGAAGAATTGTTCACCTTTACCATGAACAAAAGATTATTGTTCAGTACCACTCAGTGTAAACTGAGAAGTAAAAGGAAAACTTGCAACTAAAAAATCAAGGGTCTCCAGGTTGGGATAACTCAATTTGCCAACACATAAATCTATACCCATTCCACTAGACAGGAATTTATAGATTCACTGTTTTTTTCTTTCCCATTTCTTCCTTGATATGAGCCCTTCAGAGTTTCTATAGTGCATTTCATTAGTCCTAGTAGACACTCAGGAATTAAACACCTCTTAGACAGAGCTACATGGAAGTTTGCTTGGCTTTACTGCCTGAATAAGGCTTTGTAGTGGAGCTCTTGACTTGATAATTGAAGTTGCATGTACTCAGAGAGAACATTTTGATGCAGTTAAGCAAATACTACTTTATGGCACTGTAAGCAACAGACACTACTAAAATATAAGCAATGAGTACTTTGCTGCTTTGAGAACAGAAGAAAACCACGTTGATCTGAGTGGCCGTTCTTCATCACCATGAGTCTCATATCAATGCATTCTTGTTGCCAAGACCTGCGAAGATACATGTCAGGGCCATGAGCATATTTAAAGGATCCACTGACCCTGAGCAGCCTCCCCATGCTCCACTCCATCCTTTGCCCAAGTGCTGCTGCAGTGGTGCCAGTCTCGAACTCTGCTGCACCCAAATGTGGGTGCTGGGTGTCCTGGGCGGGCGATGGGAAAGGGTGAAGGGGAGCAAAAGAGGGTAGTTAGGGCCACCAAGGTCTGTGGTGCCTTCAGTGCCCTGACAACATAAACTCCGTAGCTTAAAGAGCTATGAGAGGAAAGATCTTCCATAATTCAAAGATACGGGGCAGTAGGAACTTTTCAGGTGAGCTGTTACTGGATGAAGTTGAGTAGTGCTTGTTTATGGGATGATCTGTTTGCTCCAGCAAAAGTGGATCAGCCCAGTGAATATTGCTATATTTTGGGAAGAGCATGTGGTCAGTGCAGGAGTGCACCTGCACTATCAGAGTCAAAGGCCACTCAACCTGTTGCAGGTCACTTGTTCTTTTGAAGTCACTGATTTTGTCAGTCAATAGAGCCGCAAGAAAACCAGCGTGTAAAAAAAAAAGTAATGAAGCTGAATCATACTCTTGCCTGCAATCCCTCCAAGAAGGATTGGAGAGGTTTAGGTGCACTGTTTTAAGATGCAGTCCCACCCTGCTAATGGATGTTAGAAGGCGAGGCAGGAGAGACAAATAAAATGTGTCAGCTCCTCAGTCTCTGTTCACAGCCATGAGCAGCTGAAGCCAAGACCTTTTGGGTGGAGGAGATATGGGTGCCTCCCCAGCAGAGGAGAGGGATGGCTGGCAAGGTGGGATTGTCTTGAAACACCGCTGCTCACTTGGCTACAAACCACATGTCAAGAACAGTCTGTAAAATCATGCATCTTGTAATCACAGGAAGATTACAAGGATTGCTAAAGTTGAAGCTGTTACCTAAAGCACCCATGGGTCTCATGCCTTGCTCTCCCACCTCAAAATGGGAAACTGGAGCACCTCTGACCTGGGATGCAGGATAGCTGTAACCACGTTACTGCTGGCACAGAGAAAACCTTTTTGCCCTAGAAAATCTGCACTGTTCATGTGCTCTCTAACTCTCAGCAGATATTAACTTTCATGCCTTGCCTTCTAGTACCTCCAGAGGCAGCATGACTGGTGCAGGCTCAGACCCTTGCACGGCTGGGGTCCCTGCCCAGACCCTGTGGCTGTCCCAGGGTCCTTACAGCTCTGCAGCAGCTGGCAGAGCAGTGTCTCGTTGGGTGTTGCTCTCTTACAGAAAGGGATGAGTAACACATGAAGTAAATTAAAGCAGTGCCTCTGACACTCATTTCCCCTTAAGGTATATGTACTGTTTTGGTGAGACCATTAATGCACGTTTGCAGTTCTCACCATCACTCAGGTAAAAAATTTGTCTTCACGGGAAAAGAGTTATGTTCTTACCTCGTTGCAACTATGCCTTAGTAATGACAACCCTGGTAGACACTCCCATCTTTGTCAAAGGCTGCCAACAAATGCAGTGTGAGCCAAGAGGTAATATGCACACCAGGAGACATGAGATAGATCCACTGAAGAGAAGCCCATGGAAAGTTGCTGTGTAGAAAGATTCACAGTCCCCAGGTCAGGAAATTCTTAAGCTGAAAACAGTTGAAACACTGGGAAAGTGCTGGTGAGACCATCACTTTTTTACTTGTTCTCATGCTTTTTTTAATGCATCCGTTTACTGGTGACTGTTGAAGATGCAAGAGTCTCACTGAGCTCTTATTCACACATGCTTTTGGTCTGGCCCACAATGGTCCTTATGTTCACAGCAGACAATTAGTGCCCAGTGAACCATGTCAGTGTAAATTTGACACCTGAGCAGTTCTAGACTACAGTGTGGTCCTCCAGTTTCAAAGCAGTAGGTTATGGGTGTCACCTGATTGTCCTGTTCCTGCTCTGTCCCACCTCTGGTCACCCACCCTGGAGGCAGCTTACCTTGTGCCAGACTCCAGTCTGGACTGAAAACAGTTGCTTTTTTGGAAGAAAACTCCAGGTTTGGATGATGCGCACAAGGAAACACTCTCTGGCTGCAGTGGGGCTGTGCATCTCATCAAATTGGCTCTCTGATGTTGTTTCCCAGTCTTTCAACAGTATCTCGGCAGATCTGGCAGTATGAAAGACTTCTCTGCAGCAGAGCACCTTATCCTGCTGCCCACAGGCAGCGTGGTCAATGGCACCTTGCAAAAACAAGCAGCTCCAGTGGGCTCTCAGGAGCTGTGCAGGCTGGTACAGGGCTCGGGGAAGTGTGGGCCCTCCTCTGTGCCCCATCTCTGTGCCAGGACCAGTCCCAGAGAGCTGCCCTTTCTGCTGGAAGAAGTCACTTCTGGGGGCAGCACAAAGTGCTGGTGAGGGAGCTGGCATGAGGCTGGCTTTGGAAGAACCAGTGAACAGCCCAGGGTCAGGATTTACAAATGCCTCATTATCTGCAGATGAGGAACAGAAGCATTGAGGGAGCAGCTGGATAGTCTGCTAGCATTTTCAGAATCTGGGGGGCATTGTTAGTGAAGGAGGAACTGTAAAACCTCTGGTTATTCATAGGTTCTCTGTGTTCTGTCTGAGCCAAGTTACTGTCTCATCATCTTTGTCCATACTTTAACTGGGAGAATTAGGTTCTGCTCCTTCTGGTCCAGAGCATCACTTTCCTTTGATTCCTGCTATTCTCAGAGGAAATCCCAGAGTATGGAATGTCTCCTTATCTTCTGTAGTTTCCTGGTTTTAGGCAGCTCCACACAAGAGCTGCTGTGGGGGGTGACAGTGAGGTGGGCATGAAATAGGGGCTTTCATGGGCAAGGATCTTCTGCTATGGTACCCAAGCAAGAAGGGCTGAGGCAGGTCCCCAGGTCATGTCCGGATCCAGACTAGGGAGTTATATGGCCAGGTACAGGGATAGCTGCAATGTAGCTCAGGCAGAGACCAAGGGCAAAAGCCCTACTTAAAAACAGTGCCTGAGATAAGGGGAGTGAGTCCTTGCCAAGGCTCCTCACAGCTTGTTCTCAAACAGTTCTTTGATTCAAGGCCAGGCAGCTGCACTGTCAAAGCTGGCCCTGGGCCCAGACAGCCTGAGCCCCAGGAGGAGGGGGATGTGCTGAGGGCCCAGGCCACCACCTAGAGCTGAAGGCATCCCTTTTTCCTGATGTCTGAGCTCCAGACAGCCACTGAAACTTGATGGGTCATGGATATTCACACCAGCTTTTCCAAATTTAAGGTAGATGATGATCAGGAGCCAGAATGTCATCCTGCCCAGAGGATCCAAGCAGGGTTTCTGAGATACTGTTTGCAGAACCATGTATCCACTACCCTCTTGGCTTTGGCCTTGAGATGCAGGTGCTCAGGAGATTGGGCTGGCCTGTGCCACAAACAGCAAAGCCTGATGGGCTCCCTGTTTTGTCTATAAAAAACATTTTGTAGAGATGGCTCTGGGCCGTTTTCCCCATGGCCCAGAGCCTTTGGCACAGATGGCCCGGAAATGCACTGGTTGAAGACCAGTTCCAGAGTCAAAAAGAGCCAGGAAATCTCTGGCACAGGCGATGTTGTAGCTGAAGGAATGCAATTTACAGGAAAAGTCCCTGAGGACCTGGGAGTGACCGTCCACAGGATGACTCTTAATTTATATTTCAAAGTGGATAATTCAGCTGGCATAATTGGGAGTTTTGTCTTATTGTCATGGCCCTGCACCTGTAAGCCCTGCTATAATGTTCTCCCATGAGACATGATGACCACCAGTGTGAGAATCACTGTCTTTTGCCACCTCTCTTCCTATCCCTGCTTCACTCCATGTTCTAGGCAGAAGGGCTCCTCAAAGTCTTCACGCAAGCTATGGAGACTGTGGCAAGTGGAGAATGTCACAGTGGTTGAGGGAAAGCTTGTCTTGGGAGCCATGGGACTCACATCAGCTACCCAAAGCCCCTGTACTGTATCCTGCAAGAGTTGTGGGCCAGATGAAGGTTACTGCTCTCCATCTGTGAGGAGGTGGCCACGGGGGATCATGGAGACAGCTGTCAGCATCACTTGCAGCAGGGTGCTGGTGTTGCACATGTCTGTGTGGTCACAGTGTGTGCACAGGATGGACAGTTCAGAGCTGGGTGTGCTGCCCAGGCCTGATGTTGGTGAGGTTTAGCAGGGACAGGCAGCTCTGTTGTCACAGCCCACTCCTGACAGCTGGCAGGACACGTGCCCATGGCCTGTCCTCCCCCAAACTATTGAAGCTTCTGCAAGCCTATACACCCACCTCAGGGCTTCAGTTGGACCATGAAACACAGGAGAGCCCTGGCTGGCTCTGGTTGGTCTCTCAAAGAGGATCCAGACAGGACAACGTCATTTTAGTGAACTCTTCTAAAGTCTCTGGAGTGCTGGTAGACTGCGAGGTCAGATCTCAAATTGCAAACTCCCTTATGCTGACAACCCCAAGCAATGAGAAGTTTCATAGAACCATTGAATATCCTGAGTTGGAACAGACCCACAAGTATCATCAAATCCAACTCTTGGCCCTGCTTATCAGACAAGGTCTTGTATTTTGGCAGCACGAGGGAAAAGGATAGCTTTTCTCTTGTAGCCTCTGATTTGGTGGCACTGGAAAATCACTTCTGAAATAACCTAACTGCAGGTTTGGAGCTCTGTGGTTGGGGTGACCTCCATCAGTTCCAGAACGATAATGAGAAGCCAAACTGACAGCTTCCTAAACACCCTGGTGCTGGGACAGTGATGCTTTGAAGAGGTGATGAGTGATACGCAATAGCTGACAGGGGGATAGGAACCAGCAGTTTGATCAACCACAGCCAGATATGTTTAGCTAGCACAGATGTGAAGAGCCAACACATTACCATCTGTGATGGGCTTACATGGCAAGATTTTGGCAGCAGGAGGGCTACAGGGGTGGCTGCTGTAAGAAGCTGCCAGAAGTTTCCCCGTGTCCTACAGAGCCAATGCCAGCCAGCTCCAAGATGAACCTGACGGACAAGGGCAGAAGGGGAGAAGGTGTTTAAAGATTTGGTTTTATTTCTCATTACTCTGCTCTGATTTGATTTGCAATAAATTAATTTTTCTGAGTTGAGTCTGGTTTGCCCACAACAGTAATTGCTGAGTGATCTCTCGCTGTCCTTAATTCAACCCATGAGCATTTGTCCTACCCCATATTCTGCTGAGAAGGGAGAGTAATAATGTGACTTGATGGGCACTGGGGGTCCAGGCATGGTCAATCCACCACACCATCACAAAGCATGATGACCTGTTTCAGATTTTGGTACATGTTAGCAATACACTCTTTCCCCTAAACACAGTTGCAGAGTGCTGAAGGGCTTACATCTGCACTGCAGAAAAAAAGGCAGAAGTATCTCAAAGTGGAATTGCAGTGCCACCAAAGCCTTCACTTGGATTTGATCTGATTTCACTAACTCAGGAACTAACTAGGATTTTTTTTTTAATGTGTAAGCAAGGGCAATTTAATGACAATAATTATGATGAAAAAGGCAAAGATTTACTGAGGTGGATCTGGGTGGGCTTCTGGTTCCACCCCACCCCCAACTGACCTCTCTTGACCCCAACAACACAACATGCATTTGCACACTCTGTGTGGGTTGTGCAAGGAGTGCCTCCCTGCACCCAGCCAGAGCAGGCTGTTTCTGTCCCTGGTTAATGCAGCTCTGATTACAGCATCCTTAGAAAGGCGGATTTTCTTTCACGTTCTCATATCCAAGTATTAACCTGCCCTGACATCGCTTCATTTGCCAGAGCTGATAGCACAGCTTGAGATTGCTTCACAGCAGAGATTACACAGAAGTAGAGGCTGATTCCAGTGACTTCTGTTCTGCAAAACAAGTTCTAGTTTCTGCTCCACTGTAAGTTAATATATATATATTTATACATAGTTCTATATATATATATTTATATTTATTCTCTCTCCCTCTCTCTCTGGGAAATAGCTTGTCTTCCTGCAGAGATAAGAAAGTCACAAGTGCAGTCCTGTATGAATCTGGAACACGAGATACTTGCCTTTGATGTGTTCCTTGATGGAAGAAAATTCAGCTGGAGTTATGGTACCAACACAAACCCTCTACAGCTGGCTACCACCATCTCCTTCTCCTTTGAGGAGACATTCTGTATAATTAAATCCTGAAAATACATTTGGCATTAGGCTGCTATGAACAATATAGAATATCCTTCTTTCAGTAACTATGATTTATAAGGAGTCACCAAGGTGATGAGTGTCTGTGCTTGAGTCACCAAGGTGATGAGTGTCTGTGCTTACACATTGAAGCTGGTTTCACATGATTATTGGCAAAAGTGGCAATATTATTTTAAAACCTCCTGTGATCTGATCTCAGGATCTATTTGGATCTTCAGTCCCCATGGCAATAGCTTCTCCAAGCCTGAAAATAACAATGTGCACAGCTATTTTGACTGAATAAACCAGATGCCACGTATGCATAAGGCTCAGCGTAACAGTGTGTGCTTGTGGGGTGAGGGTTTCATTTCAGTCATGAAAGCAAACAGCAATTTCCCAAGTCCACAGACAGATACACTCTGCTTGGTCAGATGTGTCAAGTGAGAGAGTGACATTTTCATACTGTCATTTTTTAAACCAGATCTGCAGTCACCCCTTTGAATGGCTTTCTCATGGTACCTGATGTGGTGTGCATGCACTGGGAACCCATAAGGCTTCACTCTTCCCAACGAAGAACCGCTGGAATGGTGCCATGAAAGAGGAGAGGAGAAAAATATATTCTAGCTTAATTTTGGATAATCATATGTTCCCCCTTTGAACTGGAGCTGTTAATCAAAATGGGAAGCCTTGTGAGTTGTTTTGGTTAAGAATAGAAATCTATTTTCATCTTTGGTGCTGCCTTAGGTGTTGGAAGATAATGTGCAATGAAGGAAGAATCAACTACACAGTAAGCTTCTTTACTCACTTGGAGTAAAGAATGGCTCTCTGCCATTCTAAGGGACCTTCATTTAGTCCTTTGAGGGTGTTCCAGCAGGACTGAGACTGGATGAATCTCTCCCTGCAGGCCACCAGGTAACACATGGACATTCTCTCCTGGTTGCCCAACCCTGCGTCACTTCTGGAGCCTACCTCCTGTGTGATCCCTATCCTGGAATGCCAGGAGCTGGCAGACACAGAATCCCTCAGGAAGATGGGCACCATTTACCATTGGTACTCACCTGCTGGCTGCTATTCAGCTGCTGACAGTCTCACCCAGTTTGTTGTGAGGATGTTGAGACAGCTGGACCCACACAAAGCTTTATTCACAGGGTCTGAAGCATTGACTTCAGAGATAACAGCTACTCTTTGGGAAAGGTAAAAGAATGAAAGGCGAAAAACAGAAGGGAAAAGAAAGCTCACCCCTGTGACCAGCTGGGAGGAGAAGGTACAGGAGGCCTTCAGAGGAGAGTCCTCCCCTAAACATCCTCTCTGCTGACATCCGTCACCTCCATGCAGACAAATTTCCCATGGTAAGTGTATGGGGGGTTTAGGGTTTTTTTTTGACCCACTCAAACTTACTGCTGCTTGGACTCAATGACCCTAGAGATCTTTTCCAATCTAAATGATTTGATGATTCTATAAATGATTATATGATTTTATGATTTTGTTGTGTTCTTTAATGTAAGCTGAGAGCAACAGCCCAGGAATAGGAAGAGAGATGGGAAAGGAAGGTGATTCTCACGCTGGTGGCCATTACTTTTCATGGCAGACTGTCATAACAGGGCTTGCAGGTGCAGGGCTGTGGCAATAAGACAAAACCAACATGAGTTGTGAGGAGCCTGCAGAGCTCCAGAGAGGAGCTTCTCATGTCGCACAGGCTGAAGCACTTCAAGCTCTGCTTAACCCAGAGTGAAGCTGTGGCATGGCTGAGAAGCACACACAGCTGGGAAACACTCCCAGTTGGAGCTGCAAAACTCTAAATTGTCTCTTTTTATTATCACAACCAGCGGAGCGGGTGATGACAGCTACTGGCTACAATGACATCTCGCCAGCTGCAAACGAGCTTGCTCAAAGGCAAGCGTCCTCAGCCCCCTGCTTGAGTCTCACAGGCCAGCTGCAACAAGGGCATCCCAGGCATCCCATGGGACTTGGATGAGGCGACTGAGGCCTCATGGTTCACTGGGCAGGACGGGGCAATGCCAGGTGCTGCACTGGACTTGCCAGGCCCCTGCTGGAGGAGATTGGGGCCCATTAACTCCAAGCTCAGCATGGGGCATCTGGCTGCAGCTGGGACACAGCAGTGCAGAAGACTGCCATCCCTGTCTCCAGCACTCACCCAGGGATGCTGTCACCCTGGGCAGGGACATCCAACCCACTGATAAAACAGATTCACCAGCTGCTGTTCTCCAGCAGCAGGGATTGAGCTAGTCCTGAGTTTGTATTTGTCTTTGTGGTGAGCCCAGGAAGGATTTTAAGCTTTCTTCAGCAATGCAAGGAAAAGGGGCAAGCAGGGAATGAAAGTCAAGGAAAAAGAAAAAGAAGGCAGAGGGAAGAAAATCAGGAAAATGAGGAGGGGAGGGGAGGGGAGGGGAGGGGAGGGGAGGGGAGGGGAGGGGAGGGGAGGGGAGGGGAGGGGAGGGGAGGGGAGGGGAGGGGAGGGGAGGGGAGGGGAGGGGAGGGGAGGGGAGGGGAGGGGAGGGGAGGGGAGGGGAGGGGAGGGGAGGGGAGGGGAGGGGAGGGGAGGGGAGGGAGAGGGGAGGGGAGGAGAGGAGAGGAGAGGAGAGGAGAGGAGAGGAGAGGAGAGGAGAGGAGAGGAGAGGAGAGGAGAGGAGAGGAGAGGAGAGGAGAGGAGAGGAGAGGAGAGGAGAGGAGAGGAGAGGAGAGGAGAGGAGAGGAGAGGAGAGGAGAGGAGAGGAGAGGAGAGGAGAGGAGAGGAGAGGAGAGGAGAGGAGAGGAGAGGAGAGGAGAGGAGAGGAGAGGAGAGGAGAGGAGAGGAGAGGAGAGGAGAGGAGAGGAGAGGAGAGGAGAGGAGAGGAGAGGAGAGGAGAGGAGAGGAGAGGAGAGGAGATAGGGCAAAAGCAAACTAATAAGGAGTGCTCTGGTGCCTACTTCACTGCTTGTCTCAAAGAGAGGATTTAAAGTGCTACCTGAAGCAGTATGAGTGTTGGTAATGCTCTATCTAAAGCTAAAACATGACGATGAGACAACATAGCAGGAGCAAAAATATGAGTGTGGACTAACTGAGAGGGGAGGAAGCCTTTTGTAACCAATTGTTTGCAGATAGTTTTATGATGATTCAATGCAGTTGATGTAAAATCTGGCTCAGTTGAACTGGGTGTCAGCCAACCTGGTGTGGCTACAAAAATTTTGCTGAAATTGGTATTTTACACCAATTGCTTTAGGTCAGAAAAGGGGTACTGCCTTTTGGGCTGGTATCACAAAATACCATATACTGCCAGCCGCAAGCACAAGGGTTGGTTCTGCTCCCCGAGGCCCCTGCCATGTGCCAGTGTGGGTGATTGGCAGGCTTGTCATGAACCAGGTCAGAGAACTGATCCACGGGAAAAAGAGAAAAATGGAGAGAGGTGTTTGTGGTGGTCTTTTTTCTTTTCCCAGGCTGTTTTTCCTGCCCTCAGCTAGCTACTGAGAAACCGCCAGGGCCTCCCAGAAACCCTCCAGCAAATCTTCAGTGACACACGGATCAGTATTTCCTCAGCTGCTAAGGTAAGTACAAGCAGTGAGGGAAAACAACAGTGGTAAACCCCAAAACCCTGCAAGCCTCCTTCATCCACTTTGAAAAATGGTGGTGACAGGGGACTCTGTTTTGGGGGGAATGCTGGGTGGGTCCCCTCAGGGACCCCCTTGGCAGACCCACGTGCTCCCTCCTGCTCCTCAGCCAGAGCGCTGCTCGCTTTATGAAATGCTGAGCTGCACATCATCACATCCCTTGTCACCACTCAGCAAGCTCAAAACAAGAGGGAGGCCAAGTGGATGAGAAACTGAAAGCCTCCCTGCTGGCTACGGGGAATTCCTTCCCTAGCAGAAAATCAGTGCCAGAGCCACCAAAAATCCTGCCAGATTTCTCTTCTTCCGCACAATAAATGAGAGTTCAGATAATTATCTCAGTGCCACAGATTTTAATTTTTTTAAACAGTGTTGCATAGAGCATAGTTGGTGAGTCCCTGGCATTGCTCTGTCAGTGTAAAAGGAATAGGGCTTCCTTGTGTTTGTAGAGGTAACAGTGCTCCAGGCTACAAAAGATAACTATGCTTTTTAATTTAATCTTACAGCCATGACAACAGTGCAGGGGGTCTCTGCTGCAAATATGCTCAACCTGCATTGACTGATGGCTGTAATATCTGAAACCTGGTAGGTTGCTTTGGAGAAAGTGCCAGAATAAGCATCTTTTGCTGACTACAGAATCTCAGAAGTGAGAGATGCAGTCAGATGTAAATACCTGGTTTGGTAGATAATACATCTGGGTTTCTGCTCAAACTCTCGCTAGGTTTGCTAATAATTACAGTCACTTTTTTGAGTGGTACCAAATACAGGGAGATACATTTGGGTTCTAAAGCTGGAAAGAAAATCCTTGCAGATTATAAGGAGGAAAGAAGATCACTCACTCTTCACCTTCCTTTTACATTTAATTTTTACATTTGACAGTTAAGGCAGAAATTTTAAGATTTCTGTGCAGATCATTAGAAACCTATATTGATAGGGATCAGAGTACAACACGCTTACATTTTTAAAATCTAGTAGAAATGCAATAGAGTAAGACAAATGCAGCTATTAAAACTTCACCTCTTAGACATATTTGACTGATATATATGTTATTTGGGGCTACAGTATTTGAATGTTACTTACAGCATTAAAAAAGCAGTAAATCCCTCACAGTGAGTGTTACTTAGCATCTATATTTCAGTTCACTCCACAAAAGGATGCCAAGAAGTGAAACAATGAGTTAGAGGGCAGATGCTTTTCATCAAGTGTCCTTAATTGCTACCCAGGTTGCATTTCTGGCAGATCAGCAGGAGACCTCTGCAAAGGACAGTCATGGTGATGGAAGATGCCAGAGTGACGGGCATGTGAAACACCAGCAGCAACTTGGATAGCTGTCACAAGCACAGGTCCAAACCAGCCTACTGCAGCAGTGATTTTTCAAAGTGCCAGCCATGCCCATGGCCCAAGGAACAGCTTTTTAACTTAGCTGTGAGAATCTAAAAAATGGGTAGGAGAACCACAGTAGATGCCTGCCGCTAATGAAGCAGGGGCCACAAGCTGGACTGCTTCAGTCCTAAATTGGCTGCCACCTTTCTTTTCCTACATACCCTTCAAAAATAATGGCTAATGCTGTGTCAGTCGCTTTCTGAAGGCTGCCCCATGGGTTTTAATTACAGTTTGTCTCTGAAGGCACAATGTCTGCTCCGCTCCTTGATCTGCTGTGAACTTGGTGACACCAGGGACCCTTTTTTGTCACCTTGTCAGACCCCACACACTTACCATTCTCATCTACAATGTGTTTTTTTTCAGGATTCAGCAAACTCATGCCCTGGTCCTACAAATTGCTTCTCAAGGAGCAGGGAGCAGACACAGGGAAGTGCAAAGAACCCAATTAGGAAACAAATAATTAATTTTCCAAACATCTTCTTTTGTCTTTAGATTTAGTAGGCCTTGTAAAGGACACAGGCAGCCAGTTTAGTTGCACTTGGGTCTCTTCAAGGTGAGTTTGGCTGGGGTGGGGTTTTGTATGGGCCACTCTGATGGGTCCCCATAGCAATTTTCCCCAGGAAATACAGGAATGGCTTTGTCACTACTGGATTGTTGCTTTTCCCTTGTGTACCTTTCTCCAACTTCTCCTTGAAATGATGGGGACTATGTGTAAGAAATCACATGCTTTGGCATAAAAATGCCTGACCTCAACTCAGCTTACCCAGATCAGAAGCAGATTTAAACCAAATCACAAGAGCATCCCCTCTGCTTTTGGTATTGATTTAAACTGTAGGAAGATTAAAGATTAAAGGGTCTCTTTTAGCTACTGCTGGCCTGCCTGAGCAAGGAACGTGGGTGGTGTGGGCTGCACCCATCACCTTCAGCCTCTTAACACGGATGCACATACTCTGGGGTCAAAGACTTTCAAATATCCTTAACCCAGCAGAAAAGCACACATAAACCACGAAATTATTGGCCATGAATCACAAATCCATTATTTGAAAGACAAGTGTCTTTGGAAGCTGCTGAGGGATGCGAGCCATCCTCTCAAAATCCTCCATGGCTCTTGGCACAACACAGAACGAAGAGGTGAAACGAGCGGCGACGCTCGCTGAATTACGCACCACAGCGGCTCCGCGACAGCGCCGCTGTCTCGGTGCCTGAGGGTCTCCTGGTGACAGTCATGGCACACTGCTCACCACGTCGGATTTGAGGGGAGCTCTCTGAGTTACAGAACCACAGAATACTCTGAGCTGGAAGGAGCCCACAAAGATCACCGAGTCCAACTCTTAACAGAGTGACTCATATGGGGATCAAACCCACAACCTTGGAGTTATTGGTGCCATGCTTCAACCAGCTGAGCTAAGCTCAGGGAAGACATTGGGAAGCAGGTCTTGTTTCTGGTGTACAGCAAATGTCAGCGTGTCTGGGATAGAAAGCAGGAAAAGCTACAATATGTTTGCACCTCTTCTTTGGGTGACAAAAACTGAAGTTATATAAAAATGATACCCATTTACCCTAATTTGATAATTATATGCTATCTCTTTTCTTCAATAAGCTGAGAACTTGTCGTTTATCCAAAACAAAAGGATCTTCTGCAGGTTTCCACACTGCCATGGATTAACATCCTTCAGATGCTGCCCTAGAAAGCATTACCTTCTCCTCTCGAGTTTTTTCCCCATGAGTACTGGTGCTTCTGCCCAGGCAATGGCTCCAACTGCCCCGGTCACCAGGCAGGACATGGATCGTGCAGTCCATCCCAGGTCCCCAGCAAAGTCACCCTGCTTTCAGAAGGAGGGCCATGGCCTGGGCTGTGTCCCTGCATGTATCTCTCAGCTGCCTGGATAAACCTATCAGCTCAGAGTTGTGTAATGTGTTTCCTTGATGGATCACTATAAAATCGCCAAGAGATCCTGAGGCAGCCTGACACCTGTAATCGGCTGGAGGAGCAGATACTGCTTTGGAAGGCAGCTTGGCAGGGGAAGGCAGGCTATTTTTCCCTCACACTTTTTCTCTCTGCCTGGTCACAGCAGGTTATTTGACAAATGTTTGAACTGGCTAGAGAGTAATTGGGTTTTTTTTAATAAACCCAAGTTGAAATGAAAGAAAACTGTATGATCTTAAGGCTATAGTGTAGAAAGGTGGAGGAGAGGGCAAGGCTGTGTAAAATTACACTGAGAAAGTCACAGGGATTTAACGCTTACAATCCCATTAGGCTTGTGCTGAAGAAGGCAAATCTGGTTTAAACCCTCCTTAAGAGGAGGGTTTCCAAAGCCTCTGCCATCACAGGGAGCCTGGAGCAACTCCTGCCTGGCTGATGTTTACAGCAGACACCTAGTGCTTGCTGGGGTGGCATCTATTGCCCTGCACTGCCTTGTTTGTTCCCACGGCCAATCCCCCCATCCTATCCCACAGTTATTTGGATGCAATAGAGCATGGCCCCAGAGCTGGCCACCTCCACCCCAAGGATTTACAGTGCTGTCTTGTTCTCTCCAGTGTGCCAGGGAAGGGGGCCAGCCCTCTGGGGTGGCAACTCTTGGGCCAACATGGTAGCCTGGGATGTGTCATGTTGGCTGCAAGGTGCCACAGAGGGCCTGCTGCAAAGAGAGATGATGGGCGGAGCTCGAGCCTCATGGGAAAACACGGATTCCTGAAATGATGTCATGGGTCATGCCAGGTCCCGAGATGTTGGGTTGGGTGAGCTCTGACAGGTTTTTGCAGGTATGAGGAACATCACTGCTCATGTAGGGCTGTGGGTTTCAAGCCAAGAGCCAGCTCCAAGCAAGGTGCTGAGCTGTGGAGTGGCAGGTTAATCCCACGTGGGAGCTGAGAGCACACAAGTTATTTGGGAATTTGAAAGCTAAACTCCGATGGAATCAGTAGTGCCAAAGGAACTGTAGCCAGCCCTCACTGCAGTGCTCATTTCATCTGAGGAAGAAAAATCTCTTTGAGCCTGGATAACCTCACAGCAATCAGTGCTGGAGTGTTTGATTCAATCTGTTTACTATTTTACTTTACATATTTTAAAAGTAAGGTACATATTTTAAAAGTAAGCTAGGAAGTTATTTGTATCTTTTTCACATCCAAATTGCAGGAACACAATACTTTTGCACTGATGGAGTTGTAATTTAAACTGTTAGTTAATTCTTTCTCCATGTTAATATTCCAAGAAGCAAAACAAGTATCAAGACAAAAAGCAAAAAGGCTGAGCGAAGAATATTTACACTATCATTTGTCATATGTTAGTCTTCAAATGGCCATCCCCATCATCATTATTGTGCATATTATGATTATTAGCTGCTCAATGTTCATCTTCAGGAATGAGCTTATTTCTTGGGCTTCCCTTACATAATTGATGTCCTGAGGAGTTAATTGCTATATGAAATTCAGTTGTAGATGATGCACAGAAATTTCAGAAATTATGGAAAATAACTTCAAAATTAACAAGGGATAAAGATAAGAAAATGTGGAGTGGGCATATCAACAATTGGTGATGATAAGACACTTTTGTTAGTATTTAATTGTGACTTTCCACTCTGGACAGAGTACGGACTTTAGATGTCCTTGTTAGTATGTCTGCATGCTTCAGAAAGCAGAAATTGCAAAACACTTCTGTTTTGATGCTTATGTTTTCCCCTCTCACTCTGTTTAGGGGCTTCATCTGCCTGTGCTCTCTTGAGAAGCCTTAGGACAGGAAGGGTAGCTTGGCGTAGCTCACTGCCCTCTCAAGGCTCAAAATGAAGGTAAAAACCCTTCTTAGATACCTGGATTTGGTCTTGCTTCTCACAGCTCAGCATTTTCTGCTGATTTAGCACAAGTGAGCACACAGAATAGAGGAGTTGTTTGTCTTGGAAAAGGCCTCTAAGATCAACTGTTAATCCAGTACTACCAAGTACAACACTAAACCATGTCCCCACTTGCCACATCTGCATCTCTTTTAACTACTTCCAGGAATGGGCACTCCAACACTTCCCTAAGCAGCCTGTTCCAATGCCTGACAACATTTCGGGAAACAATTTTTTCCCAGTATCCAATCTATACCTCCCCTGGTGCAACTTGAGGCCATTTCCTCTTTGTCTTCACTAGTTGCTTGGGAGAAGAGACTGACTCCCACCTGGCTACACCATACTTTCAGGTAGTTTTAGAGAGTGATAAGGTCTCCTCGGAGCCTCCTTTTCTCCTGGTACCATGCCATGCACAGTCTCAGGTCCCCTCAGGGTCCCACAGCAGCCAGTCACTGTTTTGCAATGGAAAGGTCCTTTTGAGGCTGCACCACACCAAAGTCCTGATGCAGAAGGGGATATAATGGCTATGGTTAGCTCAACCCACAGTTCCTGAACCTAAATCCAGAAATGTGAACCTCAAAATCCTGTGCAAGCTGCTGCTGATGCTTGGAGAGGGTTCAGACGTGGGGACATGGCCTCAGTGCATGTCACACCTAGCGAGCAGAGGCATCGGGAGCCAGTGACCTGCAGCCCAGCCAGGCCTGCCCTGCAGGGTGCTGCTGGAGACCTGCTTTGGGTGATGGCTCGTGCTGCTGACCACAGCTTCTTGTCCCACTGAGCATGGGCATCCTCCTGTCATGGCCAGGCCTGCACTACCAGAGGGTTACCCTAAACTGCAGAGGAACAGCTTCAGAGAGCAGCAAGGGGGGTGAGCTGAGGAAGCACCTTGTCCCCTCACGTAACAGACACAATTTAAAGCAAAGCCCTGAGTTTGTCTTTGCTAAAGGTCTCCTGGCTCATTGTACTGAAGCTTCTCCAAGACCCCTCTCCGTCCCCATCTGCAGTACTTGAACCACAGGCATCTGCCTCTGGGCATAGCCTTCTCTTCTTGGACATGTTAATCTGAAAAATATCTTATTTGAGCTAAAACCAGTGGCTCAAGAACACAATATGTCTTTTCAAATGTAAATAAATGCATATAGTATAGAAATATAGATCTGTGTTCATTATGAAGTATGAACACAATATATCTGTTTCATATATATCATATATATCTGTTTCATATATAAATGTTCTACATGTGTATATATAGATTTATATAATCTTTATAAATTTTGTTTATGTGGACACATTATATGCAAAATATGTATTTGTCTGTGGTATCTTCTGGATTTTATGTACCTAGTGTTGCACTTTCCCTTCAGTTGTGGGTGGAGAGGCTTTGATGCTGTGCTGGGCACATCTTTGAAACACAGCGTGCAGAAAGAGAAACACAGCCCAGCTCTGATTGGATTAATCCACCCTGAGTGATGCTTCAACTTCCTCCTGCAGGCATCGCTTTGAGGTTTCGATAGGAGAGAGGCAGAGGTTTGTGGAAGAGGCGCTGCTTTTTTGCAGAAGGGACTGGTGGTTTTGCAATGTGCTCCTGGCAGAAGAAGAGGGAGATATGGTGAGTGAGTCTGCATGTCTGTGTGGTGGAGTCCTGGATGCTGCAGGTGCTTGACCCACATTGGGAGGCACAGATGCTCATGAAGAGGAGAAAGGGTGAGGGAAGATGCCATGGGAGGTTTGTGCATGCCGAGGCTTGGGCAGGGGTGGATTCCTGGTGCTACAGGTCATCTGCCACAGGACACTGTGGGCACTGGGGACTTGGCAGATGTGCCAAGGGAAAAGTGACCATGCAAAGTTTGGGGCACCTTGGAGATGACCAGGCTGCTCCCCCTGGCATCTACAAAGCAAGATTCCTCCTCAGTCAGGTAAATACTCCTAAAGCAACAAAAAGGTGTTGGTTCTGTTCTGGATCAGACCAGAGGGAGGAAAAAACCTGGAAATATTTGTGTCAAGCCCTCTGTTCTTGCAAGGGAAGTGATTCCCTTCCCAATGGGACACGTGGTGGTGGTGCCTGTGCAAGAGGCACACTCAGCAGCACATCCTTGTCCTGCTCATCCTCACACCCCAGACGGGATCTGCCCCTGGGCACAGCATGGGCAGGAAGGGCCAGATCTGGTCCTGGATAGCCCACCTGAGCTGTGCTGCTGTGAGCAGAGGGAAGCCATCTGGCTGGGATGGAGGGAGAGAGCCTGTGGCTGCTGTGCCACGTGTGAGGTTCCTGTCTGCCACGCAGAAGCTTGGCTGTGCAGAGCTTTTTAGGAGGGCTTCGGTGCTTGGAAGGAAAAAGCAATTATCTGCCCTGCCAGTGAGTTCTCGGGTTTATGTATAGCCCCATGCCTTTCCCTAAGCAAGCTTCAACGCAGAAATTGCAAAGCTAAAGAGATCCTCTGCAATTAGGGGAGAAGACATCCCTCTTTCAGCTAACAGGAGAAAAAGAGCCGAATAAAACCCTGCATTGTTAATGTGCTCCGGCTTAGTCAGTGGGGAGGGTAATAAACAAGGCAGACTTGGTTGGGATAAAAAAGGCATCGAGTATGGTGAGATTATGAAACAATACGTCCTGATAGAGAGGCAGAACAGAGCCAGCCGCAGAGCAGAAGCTTTACTGAATGCCTGGGTTTGAATGAATCCTAATGATAATCATGGGCTACATGGCAATTTGTTTAAATAACGTGCCTCCTGCTTCCTCCCAGCCCGGCAGAATCAGTCCGTACATGTTAATTGCTTCATTTTGAAGAGAAAGCTCCTCTCTGTGTGGCAATATTATATATTTAATTTTTGCTGTTTATTTACTCTGCCCTTCTCCAAGCCTCTTGCTGTCTATGAAGGCATCTGCTGCTGTCATTTTGTATTTCAAACAAAGGTGTTTGCATCAAAGCTCTGAAGCAGTTACAGGAAATCTCTCAAGCAAAAATGGAAAGGATGGATTGGATGAATGAGGTTTTAGAAGGGATCAGGAATTGTTGAGCCAACCTACAGGTCACTGGTAAGCAGCCCTGCACCACAGGTCCTCTGAGCTTTGTAAGAAGTTGGGACAGGCTGCAGCTTGACCCTCTCCCAAGCACCCTGCTCCTTTCCAAGAAAAATGCTGGTGTGGAGGCTGAAGCAAACCAAGGAATGTATCATTTAAGATTAACATCAACTTCATTCATTGGGCATGCTCCTCACTGGAGAGCCTGGCACGCTTATGGTTTCTCAGACAGTAATAATAATAACGACAACAACAATAACAACAATAATAATAATCTGGAATTTTAGCAAGATTCATCACTGCTCACTTCCTCAAATGTTCCATTTCATCCCTGGAGCAGAAGCAGACTCTGCCACTACCGGCAGCTGCACTCCCATGGTACTGGTGGGAGCAGAAGCAGAGGCAGTAGCACCTTTCTGGGCATCTACAGCCAGACTTCTTGGTGCTGCTGCTGAACTTGAACCTGACTCTCCTCTTCTCTCCCTGCCCCCATTTAGTTTTCCCCAAGAGCCTTTCTTGAAGGGTGATTAAACCATTATTGCTACAAATTTTTTGTTGTGTCTTTGACATCTAAAGAGGAGCAGGGTATTCAATCCCAGCTGCTTTTGTGCACCGTAGTTTATAGGTGTGAATTAGCACCCTCTAAGTTGAATTTCCTCTCATGTGGCCTTTGTTCCCATCTGACTGTGAGTCCATCGTCTCCTGCACACTGCTGCATTAGCTCATTTAATTTACACAGGTTTTAAAAACGGTTTTCACAAGGGTCATGTAAAAATGTGGTTGTGAAGGTCACCCTGCTTCAAAACAGCCTATTCTCCAGAATACCTCCCACTAAAGGTTGCTGACTAAAATGCCACTACCATGCTGTGGGATACTTACGAAGGGGTCACGATTATTAAAAGAATTCAGTAGAATATACTGGGGAAAAAAAAGCAGGAACGCCTTTTGCAAATGCAAAGACTGTTGCTAGTAGCTCAATTTGCAGGCCTTAGAACCTACCTGAAAGCAGCAGGATTGCTATTTGTTTACTGCAATTAAAACAACAAAAAGAGGGTTGTTTTCTTCATTAATATCATTAAGGGCATTAGAAAATATTTCAACAGTGACATATCCAAATGGCACAAAGCACCCATATGCAATAACATTTATGACTATTAAATATTATTTAGAAAAGTGCCTTTATTATGGGTAGGGCATGTTGCTGTGGCCCCACGAGGAGATGTCACAGAGGAAGGTGTGCCTGGGAGGAGCACTGCCTGGAGAACAGATGAACCTTGGGCCTTATGCTATTTGGCTGCTGCAGCTTCATGTAGTTGCAAAGTGCTGGAGAAGAAGCAAGTCCCTGCTCACTGCTGTCACTCACCATCCCCTTGTGAAGCTGGCATGAAGAATCATACTTCTAGATAACTCCCAGGCTGACCTCTGCCTGCACTACAGGGAAAAAGCTTGGTGTCATTGTACATGTGACTGTTGGGTCCAGAAAATCATTACTAAGATCAGCTCCTTTCCAGCTACAGGACTGAAGATGGTCCACAGAGCTCAAGTGTCACACATCCCGCACAACCCCAGTGTTCGGACTGTACTGAAAAAATGTATAATCAGTTTTGGTTCCAAGTTTTAACAAGCTTTTAGCAACAACTAATAGATTCATAGAATCACAGAATATGGAGTTGGAAGGGACTCACAATGATCACTGAGCCCTGCACAGAACACCCCAAGAGTCATACCAGGTGCTTGGAAGCACTGTCCAAATGCTTCTTGAGCTCTGTCAGGCTGGTGCTGTGACCACTTCCTGGGGAGCCTCTTCCAGTGCCCAGCCACACTCTGGATGAAGAGCCTTTCTCTAATCTCCAACCTAAACCTCCCCTGACACAACTTGAGGCCACTCCCTTGGGTCCTGGCACTGGTCATGAGAGAGATCAGTGCCTGCCTCTCCTCTTCCCCTCATGAGGAAGCTGCAGACTGCAATGAGGTCTCCCCTCAGTCTCCTCCAGGCTGAACAGACCAAGTGACCTCAGCCCCTCCTGATACGGCTTCCCCTCAAGGACCTTCACTACATTTGTAGCCCTCTTTTGGACACTCCTAATAGCTCAATGTCTTGTTTATCTTGTGGCACCCAGAACTGCCCCCAGCACTGGAGGTGAGGCTGCCCCAGCTCAGAGCAGAGGGGACAATCCCCTCCCTTGCCCAGCTGGCCATGCTATGCCTGGTGCATCCCAGGGCAGGGTGGTCCCTCCTGGCTGCCAGGGCACTGCTGACTCCTGTTCAATTTGCCATCGACCAGGACCCCCAGGATCCTTTCCTCAGTGCTGCTCTCTGGCCTCTCAATCCCCAGTCTGTCTGTACATCCAGGGTTGTCCCATCCCAGGTGCAGCATCTGGTACTTTTGCTTGTTGAACTTCATATGGGTGGTGATTGCCCAGACCTCTGATTTGTCAAGGTCTCTCTGCTGGGCCTCTCAATCCGCAAGGGAGTCAACAGCTCCTCCCAATTTAGTGTTGTCAGCAAACTTTGTATCCCTTCCAGTCCTGCCTTTGAGTAATTAATGAAGATGTTGAAGAGCACAGGGCTGAGAATGAAGCCCTGTGGAACCCACTAGTGACAGGTTCCCACTCTGATGTCACCCCACTCACTCCAACCCCGTGTACCTAACCCATGAGCCAGTTGCTCCCCCATTGCATGGTGTGTTTATCCAGCTGTGTGCTGGTTATTCTCTGTGAGAGACAGAAGGATACTGTGAGACACAGTATCAAAAGCTTTGCTGAAGTCCATGATGACATCCACTGGCTTTTCGAGATCAACTGGGTGGGTTACCCTGTTGTAGAAGGATGTTAGTTTGATAAGCAGGACCTCCCCCCATGAAGCCATGCTGGCTATGACCAATGACTGTGTCAATCCTGGTGTTTTTCAAAACTTCCCAGAATAATCTTTTCCATTATTTTACTGGGACTGGTCTGGACATCTTTGTAGATGACCAAAGTAACTTGGTGAGAGATCAGGATTTGTGCTTATTCCTCTCCTCAGAGGATAAAGAAAACAGAGCCAGGTGAAAGCAAGCTCTGGGCCTAGGTAGGGCATTCAGCTAGCTAAGGGAATGTGTTAGATATGTTTTCTGGAGCACATGGACACAAAGAAGTGCAGTCTGGCTGCAGGCCAGCACAACTCCATACAAGGACAAGATCATGCAGCCCAAGAGAGGAACTGGGCAGTAACTGCTGAAGCTTAACTTAGTCAAGTTGCAGAATGACTCCAGGCTCTAGGAGGAATCCAAGCCACTGAGCAATTCACCAGCCAAGCTAACACCAGCAGCTGCAGATCCTTCCACATCAATGCAATAGGGTTTGCACTGTATAAATCATGTGTGTCGCTGGATTCAGACACAGGAAAATAAGAAAGGAAGAGAAAGAAAGGGCAGAAACAGAGATGGCTCTAAAAGGGAACTTTCTTATGGACCAATCCTGACAGCAACAATCAGGCACTGACAATAAGGCACAGCTATGCAGTTCATTGCTACACAAGGTCACAGCTTACCTTCCCCCACCACCGCCCGCAGTGGGAGGCTCATTGTGGAGCGACGGACGCAGAGCTGAATTGACAGCCAAACCTGGGGGATCTGGCTGTTTCCCCAGGATGGATCTGACATCCCTGGCTCTTAGGATGGAGACAAAGGGTGAAATATTATGATTGCCATTCCACAAAGGAAAATGAATAGCAGCATCATCAAGGCTATCTGCACGACAGGGCAGCCTTATCAGCTCCAGAGTAGCAGTGTGCTATCCTGAAAAGCACGTCTAGCGAGGACAGAGCTATTTCAGTAAAACCGGGGTTTTATTTTTTTTTAGCAGTGTAACACCCTCCTGAATGCAGTGAGCAGTGATGCAGCTACAAGCAATGTTTTTGACAGTTTAACACTCACTAGCTCAGAAGCGCCTTCCCACTTGCACGGCTCTGTTAGCTGGGGATATCAGCCCTCCCCTCTCCTCACTGACAGAGCTGGCCTGCTTCACCCAATTGAGACTTTCTGTGTGACCTAGGACAAAATACTTAGGGTAGAGTTTTATCAGAGCCTTGCTGGCGCGGTCAAGATGTGCTTTTGCACCAGCTACAGTCATCACCTCCTTCTTTCCCACCCCACTGTGACAGCAGCAGCAGCACCAAACACAGAAAATGTTGTTTTTGTCCTCACCATTTGGTCCAGCTCTGGCTCCTCTCCCCAGAGCCCCAACTTTCAATGTGCTTATGATGTTGAGAAGCCTCAAGGCAGCTCTGTTTGCTTCCTTATCCCAACCAGCATGGCTGTGCAAGGCACACCTCCAGCAATACATGAAGAATAGGAAAAAAGGCCATCTGTCACTACTGCTCACTCTGTCTGAGGAAATAATTCAAGCAGCATCAGCAGAGATCCTTTGCTGCGTGACATGCATCTCCCACAGGGACTTTAGCTGATAGGATTATGTTGACCATCGCTTTTTGAATAGAGACGAAGTTTCCCAGAATTTGGGAACTGTCAGCCTGCAACAAATAAATGGCTGGTGTATCACTTATTTTAACACTAGTGGGAAAATGGGGTTTTAGAGCAGACGAAAAAAAGATCATGAATTGAAAGAGAACTGAAGAAATGGTCTACAAGCAACCCAATCCTTTCCTAAAGAAATCTCTGAGAAAATACAGACTCTTAAGATAATTAGATGGCCCTCCTTTTACTGTAACATCTGAAGGTGTGTTCACACTCCCTACTCGAGGAGCTTAATTTAGGAGTTCTAACTACTACATTCAAATTAGTCATGAGTGAGTCAGACTGCTCAGACTTGATTTTTCAGACAATGGAGAGATGGAGTTGTGACAGGCATTAGGGTACAAGCAGTCTGAACATGGCCTTGACTGCCTCACCTTCCTTGGATGTGTTCTCCTGACATCCCTCTGAAGAGGGAAGTGATATATCCATCCTACACACAGGAAAAGATGACTTTGTCTGGAGCAAGCTACCAATTTGCATGAAAAATGCCTCTTCCACAAGGTTATCTCGATTTTGCCGGCATTTACTTTGGCCAAGAGCAGCACTTTTTCCACACAAAATCCTCACTGAACTACTGCAACCATTATTCAGTACAATACTTGTACACTTATGAAAAGGTCATAAGCCCTCCTGTACTGAGTACAGATATTTTAAGGGGAAAGGGAATTTAGATTTCTCAACAATGGGGATTTTAACATGTACTGCTTGCCAATATAATGAGCACATCCAAGAAAAATGACTCAAGTTTTCACGTTTGAAGCTAGGAAATGTCTTGTCTAGTAAACATGCCAGAGTTTTCCATGATGTGACTTGGCTTCAGTTTTTGCTCACCCTATATTCTCTTGAATTAAATTGCAGGCACAATGCGACCTAAATACATATACACAAAGATATAAACTGTTTCCTTGGCATGCTCTGGAATTAAGGAATAGTGACCTTAGTTTTATTTATACACTTTACACTGATTTTCTGGCATTTTAGCCATGAGAATGTAATCCCCAGTCCACCTCTCTTGATTGCAGCAAAGGAAATTCCAGTGTCTAAGAAATTATTCCTCTTCCCAGGAAGTGTCAGACTCCAAGACTATGTGGAGGGACAAAGAGCTCTTCTGCTGACTCATCTTGGCAGCCAGATTAGATCAGCTTTCTTAGCTCCAACACAGAGCTAGAAAAGGAGCTAAGAAAAACTGAAAGGTCTGGACAGGGAAACTAAAATAAAGAAAATAATAAAGGGTTCTTGCACAAGCCAAGTGAGGTGAGAAATGGTACTTCTAAGTCTTTGTGCTTACAAATATTCAACAAACAAAAATTCAACATTCAAGCCATTGAGATTTGCCTCAACAGAGAGCTTACACATGAAGCACTCAAGAAAAGCAAAGGTACAAAGCACTGTACACCTGAGAGCTCTCCCTAATCCTTTGCACTTTCATCTAGAAATCTCTATCATTGAAGTGCTGGAGTGTATCCAAAGAAGGGCAACAGAGCTGTGTCGAAGGGTCTGGAGCACAAGGCTTTTGAGCAGTGTCTGAGGGAGCTGGGGGTGCTTAACCTGGAGAAAAGGAGGCTCAGGGGGGACCTTGTCACACTCTGCAAGTGCCCGAAAGATGGGTGGAGATGGGGGTCGGTCTCTTCTCCTATGTAACAAGTGACAGGACAAGAGGAAACATCCTCCACTTGTACCAGGGGATTGGATTAGGATTGGATAGATTGGATACTAGGAAAAATGTCTTCCCCGAAAAGGTTGTCAACCTTTGGAACAGACTGCCTAGGGAAGTGGTGGAGTCCTCATTCCTGCAGGTAGAACATGTAGATGTGGCACACGGGGACAAACTTTAGTGGTGGACTTAGCAGTGCTGGTTGGGCTTGAGTATCTTAGAAGTCTCTTCCAACCTGAGTGATTCTATAATTCTAGTAAGTCCAAGATATTTATACTGGAAACTGTTTTATTGCAGAACTGGGCAAGGGAAAGAACAGTGAAGAGGAGTGAAGAGGCACTTAAATTTGTTGCAAATCTTCCATCACAGCTTCCTTTAAGTACCTCAGTGGCTTAGTTTTGGACACATTTATGTGAGTAGATCTTCACTAAAGCAAGAGATATTTCATTTCCAGAAGAAACAGCAGTTTTGAACATCTTAGGTTACTTGGTGGGCTGGATCCTTGGGTCTTAGAGTCTGGATTCAGAGAGAAAGGTATGAAACAATGTTTTACTGATTTACTTGTGGACATTTGTGGAATTTATCTCAGCCAGGAACTCAACTGGTTGCCAGTATGCAAGGCAACATCAACACAAACTGATAAGAAAGATGAGTGAATACACAAAAATAACCTAAAAACTCAGATGAAGTAAAGAAATTCCCACTATAGAACCCAGTTCCTTCTGTTGTTTTTGCACACAGCTGTATGAACAGCAGTGCACTCCCAAGAAAGCCGAGAAAAGGAAAAACAGCCTGAATATTCATGGAAGTCTGTATTCTCATGAACATCTGCACCTGAATGCCATGTCCTGCCATCTCTGAAAGCTCTTTTTGAGCGTGGGATTAGAACTGTGCTGAATGGCATTTAAGAGACCCCAATGCACAGCATAAAGTGTCCCTTTGCAGAGAATGTATGGTACTGCATCCTGATCTTTTTGTGGAAGAGCACCTTTTCAGGAAATCCTTGACAGTTGTTTCTAGCCTTCTAGTATCTAATTAGGATTTTAATCTTGTTGGAATAGTACTACTGGATTTTATCTACCCCAGAAGCACCACAGGCAGTTCCAGTATTATAAAAATAACAACTCCTCTGATCTATACGTAACCTGTATTATGTATCCTGTCACTTCTATCGATTTGTGGATTCAAAAATAAAGTCTTTTTCAGACTTCATATCTTGCTGCCACAGTACATCAATAGGAGTCAGGAAACATTAGTTAATACAAAGTTTTGTACTCATAGACACAGGGTGTCAAAATTGTAACATTCAAAGATTAAGAAAACATTTTGGGTATAAACAATTAGTGGAAATACCTCGACCATTTCACTGGGAAATATGATTCATTCTTGTGAAAATAAATTTGCTACTAGTAAATATATTGCTAAAGCTTAACTGAAATTTACTTTTTACTGAAATGCAACTATTAGAAATGAGTATTGCATCCCATTTCTTTGGGCAAAGATGGGACTAGGAACACTGCTGGGAAAACATCTGGATTCATTGCCAAGTGCTGATATGACAGGCTGACACACAGGTTAACTCACATGCTATTTCTGTGGCCAATGTTAAATCTAGCCTTGCTGCTTTTAAGAGCTCTCATCAAAAAACTTACTTTCAGGTGAAAATTGGTCTTTCTTTCCATTTTGATGAATAGATGATAGTAAGATGTCGTGGTTGGGGGGGGGGAGGTGAATTTTTCCAGGGAGATGTGGGCAGTCCAATCAGTGATCAGCTTTTCTGCTGGCACCTGGGTTGGTCACTCAGAGGTTTGGACACGCCTCTGAGGACACAGAGAGTTAAAAGCAGGAGTCTGGGGGGCTTGGCCTCTTTTCGGATCCGGGTTTCAGCAGAGAGACGTCTCCAGCCTCCTTCCCCCGCCCGGCCACGAGGCTGGGTGGGGGAGGGGAAACACGTGGTCGGCTCAGGTAAGCCGGAGCCCCGGGGGGGGGGGAGAAGAGAAGGGACAGGACTGGAACTGAGCTGCCCCGTCCAGGATGGAGGGGTGGAAAACTGTGGAAGTGCCTGCTGTGTGTGCTCACCCCCCTCCTCCCCCCCAAACTCCGGGAGAAGGTGCCGAGCCACGTGGGGGTTTGCGGATCCTGGGAGTGCCTGAGCCTGCACCCTGCCGAGAAGAAACTGTTAACCCTTGCTTGGCAGAAAGAAACTTTTCTTAGACATTGATTCTCATGACTGGTGGTTTTCGGAGAGAGGGAAGCGGCCTGGGCCCGAGATGATAAAGCATGATTGGAAGGAACTCGATGGAAGAATGAGAGGAGTAGCCTTGGAGCTGGACTTTTCTTGCATAATGTCAGCCATGGACTGAACTTGAGTCTCTTTTGAACATAAACTGCATTTTTGGGTGGATGCAGCTGCCCCTTGCTTTTGCTACAGTGACTGGCACTTGAAGAGTTGGAGCGAGCAGAGAAGAGAGGGGGAGGGTGAGGTGGTGCCCTCTGCCCTCAGGGCAGACCTGCTCCTGGAACCCCGGCCCCTGGGTAAAAAAGGGGAGAGCTCGGCATGCAGCATCCTTAAAAAGCCCTGTATGTAGTTGTGGCCTATGAGACAGCGGTGAGAGCACTGGACATAGGAAAAAGAGAGTGTCACCTTAGCAGACTTCTCCGGGCGGTGCTATAGGTGACATGGAAACACATAAGGGGTGGACCCGTGTTTTCTGAGGAACAGTCTGTGGTGCGAGAGAGACTCCTCTCTCCCTTGCTGAATTGAAGATTAGTTTGTTTTTGAGTGGTGATTGTTTAATCTAAAACCCAAGAGTTGGTCTTTGAAGAGTGATGGGTGGGGAGGTAGAAACTGGGAGAAGAAATGTTCTAAGAAGTTTTTATTTCTGTCTCTGTGTGTGTTTAAGAGTATTTCTGTCCCTGTTCTTATGTAATTAATAAAGTTTTGGTGGGTTTTTTTTTGTTTTCAAGATTTAAGCCTGCTCTGCTCTGTTCCTGATCACATCCCACAGGAGTTGTTAGAGAAAAAAACATATATTCATGGGTGCACTAACATCTGGCCAGTGCTAACCCATGACATAAGATTTTAAAAGATTTTATTCACCTTTTTTTTTTGTGGAGTTTTCCTGTGTCACCAGTAATAAAGCAGTAAGTTTTCTGACTTTTACAGAAGAGATGCAGTTACATTGTGCAGTATTACAAATGCATCTTTATCTGTTTAAGATGAGAAATGAACAAATTTAAGCCACAAAAGCAGGCTCTTTCCATATTTTTGGTGAATGTAGCGGATACTTAGTGTATTTTATATTTACCAAAATGTTTTTCATTTCAAATACCAACTTTGATGAAGACAGCCTCCTCTCCATTTTAAAGCAAGTCTACATTAAGCTCAAGGTAGCAGCTTCTACTGTTAAATATTTTTAACCACAGCAGTCCTCAGAGACAGATGTTTGCTGGATGCAGTTAGATACAGTGACTAGAATTTGTTTAAATGCTTCCTCCTTTACCCATGAACATGAGAAATATAACTCCAGGTGAACCATTTGAATGAACACAGAATGGATGAGCTGGGAAGGGATCTCCAGATGTCACCCGGTCCAACCCTCCTGCTCATGCAGGGTCACCTAGACCCAGCTACCCAGAACCATGTCCAGTTGGCTTTTGAGGATCTCCAAGGATGATGACTCCACAACCCATCTGGCGAAGTTCTGCCAGTGCTCAGTCATCCTGACAGTAAAAAATGTTTCCTGATGCTCAGAGGGAGCCTCCTGCATATGTTTCTGCCCACTGCCTTTAGTCCTGCCACTGTGATCCTCTGCAAAGAGCCTGGCTCCACATTCCTTTCACCCCCCTTCAGTCTTATATGCACTGATCAAATCTCCCTGAGCCCTCTCTTCTCCAGGCTGAACAGTCTGAGCTTTCCCAGCCTTGTCTCATAGGGAAGATGTTTCACCCTTAATCATCTTGTGGCCCTTCTTCAGTCTCTCTCCAGTGTGTCTCTGTCACTTTTGTATCAGGGAGTCCAGGACTGGACACAGCAGTCCAAGTGTGGCCCCACCAGGGCTGAGCAAAGGCAAAGGATCACCTCCATTAACCTGCTGGCAGTATTTTGGCTAACACAGCCACGGATACCATTCACTTTCTTTGCTGCAAGGGCACATTGTTGGCTCAGTTCACCTTGTTGTCCACCAGGACTCACAGGTTCCTTTCTGCCAAGCTGCTTCCTGGATGGATAGCCCTCAGCTTGTTCAGATAGATGAGGTTGTTCCTTCCCAACTGCAGGACTTCGCACTTCTCCTTGTTGAACTTCACAAGTTTCTCATCAGCCCATTTCTCCAACTTGTTGTGGTCCTTCTGGATGACAACACAACCCTCTGGCATATCAGCCAGGATGCTTCCAGGTTTGTGTCAGATGCCAACTCACTAAAGGTACACTCTGCACAATCATCCAGGACATTAATGAGGGTATTAGAGGACCAGAGCCAGTACTGACCCTGGAGCAGTGTGCTGGTTCCTGGCCTCCAACTAAACTTAGTACCACTGACCTCCCACTGGGCCTGGCCATTCATCCAGTTTTCAGTCCACCTCACTGTCTGTTCTTACCACAACCTGTCTATTAGGATCTTACAGGATGTCCCCAACACTGGATCTACAGTTAATTACTGACTTGTCCTATTAGTGCCTTCTCCTTCTCACTCCCTTTCCTGTCACCAGCAAGTATCGTTCACCACCCGGCCCCCCATGCTCATCTAGCTTCTCTTCAACTAAGAGAGCAATGAACCTGTTCTGCAGCTGTAACCCATAGGTGTGGCAAGAACATTCCTCGTGGTTCCAGAAGTCATCAGCTTCCATCCATCCTTTTCTCCAGAGGGTTCGCTTACCTTGATAGTGCAAGGCACACACTTCTGTCTTCCCTGCTATAGATGGGGTCTGAGGCTCTTCAAGCTGTTAAGACCCAGAGAAGATCCTGTCTGCCTTTCATGTTCCCTGATGTGCCAGCTGCTCACTGCCTCCTGAACTCATCCAGTTGGCAGCACAGCTTCTCCAAGACAGTGTACCTCTGGAAGGACAGAGGGCCATTTTTCTTGGCCTCAGACAGAGGTCACAGGCAATCCCTGCAACATGGGACTTGGAGGGCTGCATCTGATATCTGAAGCCCAGGCTGTGTGAAGCTGTATTAAGTTTGTATGGCAAGGTTCTGGTAGCACGGGGGCCGCAGGAGTGGCTTCCATGGGAAGATGCCAGAAGCTTGCCCCATCTCTGACAGATCCAATGCCAGCTGGGTCCAAGACGGACTCACTGCTGGCCAAGATCAAGCCCAGCAGAGACAGTGGTAGAGCCCCTGGGATAATAGATTAGGAAGGGGTAGAGGGGGGAAACTGCACCACTTCAGCCACAGACAGGGGTGAGAACATGAGAGAAACAGCCCCACAGACACCAAGGTCAGTGGAGCGACAGGAGGTGCTCCTGACACCGGAGCAGATATTCCCCTGCAGCCCCTGGTGCAGCCCATGGTGAGGCAGCTGTGCCCCTGCAGCCCCTGGGGATCCATGGGGGAACAGAGATCCCCCTGCAGCCTGTGGAGGACCCACCCAGAGCACATGGATGCCACATGGAGGCTGTGACCCAGAACAGGTCCCGTGGGGACCCATGCTGGAGCTGTCTGTTCTCAAAGGACTGTACCCAGTGTAAGGGATCTGTGCTGGAGCAGGTCATGAAGAACTGCAGCCTATGGAAAGGACTCACAGTGGAGAAGTTCCTGAGAACTGCCTCCCAAGGGAGGGACCCATGCCAGAGAAGGGAAAGAATGTGAGGAGTCCTTTCCCTGAGGAAAAAGGAGCAGCAGAGACAACATGGGAGAAACTGACCACAGCCCCCATTCCTTGTCCCTCTGTGCCGCTGGGGGAACGAGGCAGAGCAGATTGGGAAAAAATTTAAGCCCAGAAAGACAGGAGGGGTGCAGGGGAAGGTGTTTTAGGACTTAGGTTTTATTTCTCATTACCCAACTCTGATCTGAGCAGACTTCAAAGGAAAATGATAAAACTGCACTCTAATCTCCCAAAGATTTACACCATAATGCTGACAAGGTTGAAAAGTTCTCAAAATGCAATACTGTCATGTGACAGCAAGGCTAAAAGGAAGGAAAACATGGGAGACAGAATTAAGACAGATGTAGTAAATCCTAAGGTGAAAGGCTTTGAGAAAGCTGTTTGTATTTGAAAATTTCAGAATAAGGTAATTTCTAAAAATATTTAAATAAAATCATTTATGCAAACACATTAACACAGGAAAAGCCAAAACCAAAACACAAACATTCAGTATGAAGATATTTTTTTTTACAATAAAAATTCTTCTAGGAAGTATATTAAATATGACAAGAAAGGAAAAAATAGCATCTCACAATGTATATTCAAGGGCATCACATTTTAGAACAATGTCTTAGCCATTTATAAATGACTCATGAAGAAATTAAATATGCTATTCCATAAGAGAATAATCTAATTTACAGTTTAGATGTAAGGCTTTACCATAACATCTCATATCCTTCATCTGGATCTTTGCTTACCCAAGCTGAGTGAGCTGTACTTGCTCTTACCAGAGTAACAGAGCATGGTGGTCCTCAAACACACAGGCAGTGTTCAGGTTTACTTTTTAAGCTTCAACATAAAAAGTATTACTATAAAATATTTTATTTTTTTTGTCACAATAAAAGCAAATGAAAAGCTAGAAGAAACAGATAAGCTGTATTTGCTGGTCTAAGACTGAGGGAATGGATTAACCTACACCTTGCCAAAAAAGAAAAAAGGTATCTAGCTGCTAGTTATGCCATTGTATTATTAGCCATTGTGCAGAACTGGGACACCACAACTCCAAATCAGAGTCTAGAAAAACAGTGCATCCTTTAAAGAAATGACATAATTTCTCTGAGAAAAAGGCTGGGGGGAAAATCATGAGAACTGCCCATCTCCATAGCTATCATATGCGTAAGAACTGTTCTCCTTACAGAGCTCCAGTTTATTCAAAATACTGGATATAATAGTGACAACAGCAATATCCCTTAGTCTCCTTATGCATCAAGTGCAAATCAGAGAAAAGCCCTGCCCCAAAACACTCGTTTTCAACCACAAAACAATGCCAGAAAACTCTTATTTGTAACACATTTACCTGGTGTTGCAGTTAACATATTTATTCTGCAGACAACAGTCACAAGTACTTACTAAAAATACAGATATGTTTCCTAAAAGTAAAGTGAGGCTTCAAGATGACAAAGCTTTTGTAACAGTGCAGGGTGCAAATTCTCAGTACGAAGACATTCAGAAGATTTGCTGCTCAAAGAGGATCTTTTCAAACCCAGGTGGAGGTGTATGATAAAATTCACTGAACTGACAATCCAGAATGGCACTGTCATCAACTGCAGAAGAGAACCAAAAGGAAGGAATTAAAGAAGGAACCCTTACAATTTGATCCTCTTTTATACCATCTTAATAGGCTGCAGACTGTGCTCAAACCACAAAGAATTTCTTCAATACATCCATTACATATACACAATTAGAAGAAATCTCTTCAAGGAATTTGGTAAGGCCTTATGCCAGGTGAGGAAACCATCTCTCTTTCTGCTGTTTACTCAGTAAAGGTTCCTTGGTGAAGTCAATGAGAATGTCTGATTTCACTGGGAGTGTTAGCAGAGCTTCAGGCTATTGATTCCAAATTTTCTACTCAATTTCTCCAGAAATTTACAGATTAAGGATGCTACCAGATAAACCTTACAGGGATGTCACCTCTTCATGTGCATATTTTTCTGTTCCTAATTCTGCTGGAGTTTCAGCTGTCTACAGTGGATTTTTGAAAGTTTGCAAGGTTTCACACGTGTGCAGCGGTTGATATCAAACCATCAGTTTTAGCATATAATCCAAAGAGAACTTCTTTGACTGCTTCTTGAAGTTGGAAGTTAATGTGGTGTTTTTACAGAACTTCTCCCAGTTTTTGACCCCCTGCATAATCTACCCACCTGCAACTGTACTTTCAGTGTAGAATATAAAAAAGAAACTGCTGAGTATTTTCAGAGCAACGCCTCTGTATACTTCACTACCAAACTGAAACGCCCACCTAGTCAGAAAAGTAAGGTCTCTTTCAAAGACAGCTTCTGAGATGAACCTGGCAGACTATCAACATTAGTTCAAACAAGAAAAACTTCATCTCCATGTTTTGGAATTTAGCTATCTCAGAGACAAGGTCGGAATTTTTCCCTCCTAGGCTTTGTGAAAACTCCTATCAGTGTGTTTGTACAGCTCTCTCGTACTTACACAGTGTATATGTCTTGCTCCCATTGAAATGCCTGAGGTACCACTGCTGTAGGGAATAACCTTTAAGTCCATTTTTTTGTTTTATCTTCTCAAGCTTGACACTGTGTTTGCCTGATCTATCACATTCCTTTTAGAAAAATATCTCTAGTTCTAGTCTGAATAGGGTAAATGTTTGAGAAACTTTCTTCTGTATGGCCAAATCCTTCCACAGGACTAGAAGTTCACATTAAATTAAGGACACTTGTAGTTGCAGTTTATACCAAGTAAGTAGTGTACAAAAACAACCTGCAGGCTTCAAGTTATAGCTATATGTAGGAGACATGACAATTATGATGAAATTATGCCCACTTGTGGAGGAAGACAAGAAGAGCCCAGCAATAAAAGGTCACTGCACTCCCCAGGCATGGAACTTTTTTAGTCAGAGAGGAAAAGATTAACAGTAGGCTAACATGCCACCAAGTATTTTGTGAAAGCAACCTTCATTCTTCATGCTGTGTAAGACCCCTTCCAAAACCGAGGGAAGATGCAGCCACACAGTAACTCTGCTGCTGCTCATGAGGAGATCCCGCGGAGCTGCCACCGCATTTCAGCACCGCCATCACGTGGCTGAAGGACGCATCGCAGCTCGACCGTGTAAAACGATTCCACCCTTAGGGCTTGGAAGCACCAAGTAACTCACCAGCTACATTTATAGACTCCAAAGACTCTACAACACATCTGGGGGATTTTCTTCCTGCTCATAAAGTTCTGTATCAATCAAAATGTATCAAGATATAAATGGAAACATGCCAATAGTTCATTAGGAACCCACCATGAAATTAAAAATCATCTCCATCATGTAGCTAAGGGTTATCCTTAAGACCAAAATGATTTTACCAATTTTTACTAATCATTTTATTAATCATCTAAGCTACTACTTAGATGAGGCTCAGATAAACTGAAGATGGAGCTCCTGGAGCAGGTCCAGAGGATGGTGACAAAGATGATGAGGGGACTGGAGCATCTCTCCTGTAAGAAAAGGCTGAGGGAGCTGGGCCTGGTCAGTCTTGAGATGACTGAGAGGGGATCTCATCACTACCTATGAGTATCTGAAGAGGGTGGATCCAGGCACTGCTTGGTGGTGCTGAGCAATAGGACAAGTGGCAATGGGCAGAAACTGCGCAGGAAGTTCAAGGAAATACAAACAGTTCTATTGCTATACGCTGAAGGCATTCATGAAGTATATGAAATTAAAAGGCATAAATACCAAGTTTCATAGATAAATCAGATTAACCCACAAGTCTGCCATTTGCTTCATATTTTTTTTACCTCACAACTTTTAGACTGAGTGCAGCATCTCCCCAGCTTGCTGGATGTGGACACTAAGCAGTCAGTAAGCAGTGCTTTTTTTCCTATTAAGCAGCATTAAAAATGAGGCAAAAATATTATTTTGTAATTCGCTAGGTTTGCATTTTCATGTAATTAATTGTTGTAGTTGCCAGGAATAGATGATTGATGTGTGTTCCATTCACGTGAGAAGAATACACAGCTCACAAAACAGAACTGGAATGAAAATTTTTTCCATAATGTGAAACAGTTTGAAAATCTCTGACTTACCATAGACCACTGGATAGACAGTCCCCCTGATTCCTGAAGCTGGACAATGCATGTTCTTGCCATTTAAATATACATTTAATTCTACATGGTCATATGTAATGCCCTACAAAGAACAGAAAATTAACAAAAAAAAGCATCAACAGTTTTATACCCATAAGACTGCTGCTTAACTTAGCTTTCTTAGCCACGGGCAGATTTTAACACCATTATGCAAACCACAGCATGTTAGAAAATCTCACGTGACATATTCCTGCCGAGGACCAGAAGTTAATAAATGACCAGTACCATCTGTATTTTCAAATACTCAGGATTCCTTAATCTGTTCAACTGGGATGCAGCACAGTACTGCACAATACAATTTGCACCTTACTGAGTTTACACAACAAATTTCTAAACTTCACCACGTTAAAGAAACACAAGATGTTCAATGATTTTGAGTATGAGGCGGTTTGCAATCTTGTTTGTATCATCTGATGGAAACAACTTTAATAAATAATGATGCTATGAACCAAATTCATCCTTCCATACATCCATATGGAAACCCCTCTCAGTTCCATTTACTCTGCGGGCAGCAACAGACCGTGGTTTCACACACAATGCTATAAACATGCTGACCACAGAGCAGAAAGCAAACACTAACAAGATAGTAGCTTACTTATATGTTAGCTAAAGGACTTTTCTCACTGCTTGGGTATGTCTGAGCCTGACAATATGTGTGCTCATGCAGGACTTCAAAAATTTGTTTCCATGACAGAACAAAATAACTGGATATTTATGGAAATGGGGGAGTTAGCAGTAACACATCAGTTACTTTTTTGTGATTAGTTGAAGCTGTTCAGACCACACTAGTTCACCAAACCCTGAAACAGTCAGCAACCCTTCAAAAAACAGTTTCAGAAGGGGATTAAAAGAACAGTACTGTATTTGAGGGTAAAGCCCCTTAGCTGTTTGGGGCTTCTAAAGATGGCATTTCTAACCATGGCTATAGAGAGGCAAGTTACCAGCATGAAAAAGTAGGAGTGATAAATGATCTCAATTTCACTGCATTGCTCTCATGTACTTTTGAAAATACCTAAGAAGACAAGGAGAAAATGACAGTACTAAATCCACAACACTTTCTTCTGAACAAAGCCACTTAAGGATGTTTTGAGAAACCTGAGATAGTAAGGTACAAAAAACCGAAATTTTCTCTCAACCATTTTCCAGTGAACATTACCCACCTCCCCTCTTAATAGCCTCACAAACTACAAGTTTGGCTAAAAATACAATTATGTTTATCACCCAGGACCCATCTCTGCTCCCCTCTGTCCTTCTAATCATTAACCAGTTGGCTGAGGGATTTTGAGTTCAGCTGGGCATGGTGCACAGCCATGTAAAGCATTCCAGCACATTGTTTGTTCAGGCAGCTCCCATGTCAGACAATGTAAGATCCTTGTGATGGGAGTTATCAGTCAGGCAGATACTGCAATAGAGCATCAGAAACTATGTCTCAAACTCTGGTCAAGTCCGTCCCTCATTAGGAATCCATCTATACCAAGAATGAAGTCCACCCATATCCAAGCTGTTGATCCATTCAAAGACAACAGGAATTTATATCCCAGCACTTTCCAAACTGGGAGATGCAAACTGAACAATCTGATTTAAAACAGTCCGTTTGACCACAGAGCTGCAAATCAAAGCCATCTGGGAAGAGGTGAGGAAGTAAGAAAGCCTTAAGAAACTCACCACCACATCGCCCTCCTGAGGAAGGTTGTTTGCTGGTAGCCTGCTTTTCTCCTCATTGTTATAATAGAGAGCTCCATCATTTCTCATCACCAGGCTGTGGACATCTCGACCAAGCGGAATTTGATTCAAGTTTGCTTTCTGGGTTGCAACTCCAATACCCCAAATCCCTAAAATGTGACATTAACACAGTAAGGAAAAAACCATGTTATTTTGAAGACTGACTAAAACAGGACAGCATAAAGGATTTGTTTTTAAACTAATGCCATGACAGTACTACCAGTAAATATCTCCTGGAAATACCAGAACTATTGTAGGTTAGCTCTGGTAGCTCTGGCAGCTGAGCACCATCCAGCCAGTCATTCTCTTCCTCACTCCAGGCCCCCATGGAATAGAGGAAGAGGAAAGGAACAGTAAAACCAAGAAAACTTGCAGCTAAAAATTAATTGTTTAGTAAGTAAAGCAGAAGTGAAAGAGACAACAGGACAAAGTGATGCAATGGTAATCACTCACCATCTCCCACGGGCAGACTGATGCCCAGGCAATTCTCAAGCAAAAGATGATCTCCCTAAATCCTCTCCTCTCCCACTTATTCCTGAACAAGACAGGTGGTACGTGCTATGGAATATCTCTTTGGCTAGTTTGGGTCATCCACCTGGTTATGTCCCCTCACAAGCTCTTATGCAACCTTAACTGTATTCACTGGAGGGGCAGAGTGAGAAACAGAGGAGGTTTTGATGCTGTGCAGGCCCTGCTCAGCAACAGCTAAAATATTGGTGTGTCATCAGTACTCTTTTGTTATCAGTATTGCATTGGTCACAAATCTAAAACCCAGAACCACAGCAGCTGCCATGAAGAGAATTAACTTCATCCTGACCAGACCTAGCACAAGGAGCCACAGGAGACTGAAGACAAACAGCATCTATCTTGGAAAATAAGGATCTCTGAAAAAGAGAATTGTAACCACTCAGCTCAACTTTTATTCCCAGAAAAATATTGAAAATAAACTCTGAGACTGTAGGAGGATACAAAAAATAAATCCAACTAGCATCTGTAAACAACAAATTTTCCCTTTTCAGCTAATTAGACTAGTCTTATGGAAAAAAAGAAAGTGTTAATATTATAGACCTTGATTTGGTAATATTTTTGAAATTCATACAACACTGAAATAGTCAAATGATGAAAACATAGTCTAGACAGTTACAGCAATACGAAGGCACGAGTGTTTAGAAAACTGTTCCAGAATTACTCATCAATAGCACCCTGTCAAATCAACAAAGATGACTCAAGTGGGGTTTGAGGTTTTGCATTGAATGCACAAGGTCAGATCCTGTTCTGCATTCCCACCAATTACCTGAATAACATGACAATATGTTGATTAGATGTTCTGACAATCCCAACCTGACAGGACTGCAAGCTCTTGAGAGGCCCCTCAAGTTTAAAGTGATCCTGACTAACTGGTTAGAAATAAAGAAAGTGCATCTCTTTTTACTAAATTGTGAATAAGAGCAGGTAAGTAGGAACAGTAAGTGACACAAATAGAGTAGTGGCTTGGTAACCAGTTCACAGACCACTTGCTGAGTGTGAGTGTGCCCTGCTGCTGTGGAAAACTTCTGGATGTGTGTATAAAACAGATGAGGTCATCTACTGTTGCTGCACGTGACGCAGAGCATCCACGTTAATCACTGTACCTCAACAGAGATTAGGCTGACTAGAGATCTTGTAGAAGCAACAACAAAACCAATCAGAAGTGTAAAAACTTCATCTATAAGGAGACAATGAAAAAACCCCAATAAACTGGGATGTTTAGTCTAGAAAAGACTAAAGTGGCAAAGAGGCAAAAATGTCATTATTTTCAAAAGATGAAACTGTAGAATAATTTTTTCTAATGCCAAGAATGAAAACAACAAGAGTGTGATTTGACTTCAGAAAACTTTACAATAGTCAGGAGGACCCCATAGATAATATCTAACTGACCGTGCAGGGATACTTCTGGAAATCAAAGATTTACTTTAAGTCTTCTACAGTTCTCCTGCCTTGGGGCACAGGAAGAGAGGAAAAAAGGCTCACAGGGACCAGCAGAGTTTACTTCCCATATTTCTCAAGTGTAAGAACATGGATACACTATCTGTGTGAATAATGACCATGTATGAACAACACCTGCAATGGATTCTTCCCAACACACAGGACAATAAAATTGCCAAGTTAAGATGGATGTGGGCTTACATGTAGCTGAAAACTAACCAACAAGCTGGATTGCAAGGTGTTCTGGGCAGATCTGTGTCCATGTTGCCTGCACTCCAACCCACCTGAAGGCAAACAACTCTTACCCAAAACGTTTCAGCACCAAGCTCCAGCTGGTACATAAGGCCTGTCTCTGGACTAACACTTCCCTTCCTCTTCCCTCCCCACACACACTTAGGGAAAGCACAGCTTCATTTTCAGAGCATCTGCTAGCAGCTTTTAAAAATACAGGCTGATTTTTCATGCTAGAATACAGGCAAGCCTGGAGTGCTCTCTGTAGTAGTGAAGCTGAGGAAATAAAGGAACAAGGCATTGAAAGGCTCCCCTGGATAAGGCAGTGTCAAAATAAGTGCTACACACTTGATCTGAAGAGCAAAGGGTAGCATAAGGTAGCACAAACAATGTCTGCTAAGAGCAAATGAGGGTAGATAAATAGATACAAATATCACTGGATAAACTGCACTCCTTAAAAATACTTCATAGCTACAGTGTTTTATGTGGTCATAAGCATTTATTGAGCAAAAATAATTTCTAAATTATGTCACCTGAAAAACATGCCTATAACAGCATACAAAACAATGTGAGGGCTTAATATTTGCACTCCTCTAGTAATACACTTACTATTACTTTTAATATTTTTGGAGTCAAAATTTAAAAAAAGAAAAAAAAGAAATTTCTTTTCACACAGGAACTCACAAATCTTTCCAACGTTCCCAAGTTCAAGGATGCAATTAGAAAGATGCATGTGCTGAGCATTTGAGATACTGCCACCAGCACGCAATGTAACATACCTCCCAAGTTTAAAGTTGTATATTTTTTGCTGACTAACCTGTGGACTGGATTTTAAACTCGAAATAGCTCTTGTTCTGATGCAAAGGTGCATTGGCTAAGCAGCCTCCCGTACCACATATTCTTCTGCCATTTTTAACAATGACGACATCTGTCCCTGCAAGAAGAAAAAAAAAAACCCACAGAACTTCAAAACATTTTTAGAAATCTGAAAGCAGCCCTCAAAAAGCCCTAAAGATTAAGACCAGTTTTTGTTACTTTTGCCCCAAGTAAAAGCTTCATTAGTCTGTGAGAAATATGATGATGCACCGTGCACTGAAGCAAGAGAAGGAAGGTTGTCTACAAGCTAGCTCATCTTTCCACTAGGTTTTATTTATTTAAAAACTATAAGCTGATCTAATTTTCACCTCTCAGGCTTTATGGCACCATGCTGATTAGAACTTTTTCTTAGCCACATCAGAAGCATAACTTACAATTTAGTCAGAAAGGGTTCATTGTGAGACCAAAGCCCTGTACTCTGTTCTCTAACATCGGAGAAAAAGCATTCTGCAACAAGAAGGAAAAGCATATCGGGTAGAAATGATCGATGGAATGGCAAGGTGTTTAGTTAGTCTCAGAAATAGTCCTTCTACTAGAAATGTGCCTGCCAATACAGAGAGAAAAAAAATCCTCTGCTAAGTTTTCCTTCTCCATTGGACGACTTCACCTTTAGGCACTGTTGCCATGGCCAAGCACACGGGAGGCTGTGGCTAACAATTGTGCTCGAGCGCTGGACCGTACCTATTCCTCCCCAGCTCTCCCCCGGCTCTGCTGCTGCTGGCCCAGATCCCTTCTCTCCTCAGCGCAGCCCGGCCAGGCTCTGCGGACAGCTCATGCTGAGGGTATCCTCAAAGGAGCAGCACGGACTAGACCCAGGCACGCAGGCACGGCCTGCCGCCTTCCTCGTCTCCACTGCCGGGACTGGGGTGGAGTCTCCGTCCCTGGAGATGTTTTAAGGAAAAGCTGGACGTGGCATTAAGTGCCCTGGTGTGGCTGGCGTATGGAGTTGGGTCACAGGCTGGACTGGATGACCTCAGAAGTCTTTTCCAGCCTCGCAGATCCTGCGGTTCTGCGAACTCAGGCCCTCGGCTCTGAGCCACCCGTGCCCACCTGACCACGACAGCCCCGCCGGGCAGCCTGCCCCCCTGGGGCACCTCACACACTCGCTGTGCCGATCAGCTTCAGTTAAACCCAAACTGCTTTAAACCACTTTTTAAACCAAGCTTCCTTATTTTTTCCCCCTGAAAACCGCCAATTCCTGCTAAAGAAGTAGCCCCAAAGCTACTTTCCCAGCGGTTACCCCGTGCCGCGCCCCGGGGCTGCGGCCCTGGCCGCGGGGAGCCGCCCGGCGGCGGCAGCGGCCCTGCCGCGCTCACCCATGCGCTGCGTGTCCAGGTGCACGGCGGGCATCTCCTTGAGCGGGATGTGCCCGGCGCCGCCATCCCGGCACCACGAGAAGCAGCAGAACACGGAGGCGGCCATGGCGGCCGCACCCCCCGCACCGCGCAGGCGCAACGGCCGCCGCCGCACGGCCCCGCCCCGCCGCGACATGGCGGGCGGGGAGCCCCGCCCTGAGCGCGGGCTGCAGCGAAATAAAATTACTTCTTTTAAAAAATCAACACTAACGCCCCTTCTTGCCTCTAGAAATTAAAATCTAGTGGACAACTAGTGCAGCCTCTGTTGCTCTTATTTCGCAGTTGTTGCCGTGGCGTGAGGCGACCGGCGCAGCCTCCTAAAGGATGTATTGTACGTATGTACGTGCATATAAACGATAATTCATGTATATATGCGTACATACATATATAAAAAAAAGAGGACACTGATTATGCTGGGCAGGTGGTAGGTATGGCATCAAGGAGCCTCACACGTGAGAAGGGACTCCATGGAAATTTACTGCTCAGCTGTTCAGCCAAGTATCAAGAACGCTGTTTATTTTCCTTTTCCTTCCCTCCCCCCTACCTTACTCTTTTTTAATTCTTGGAAAACTCAGACGTGGCTCACTGGAATGAAAGGTTCACACAGCCAGGCCTGCCAAGTGCACCTGTGAGTTGCTCTGTCTCCTTCTTTTCCAGACCTGTCCGTCTCCGAGTCTTAACCCTGAGGGTTTCAAGAAGTGCTCTTTGCTTCTAGAGTACTCCTTGTGCTCGAAGCCTCTCCTAATTTACTCAGTTAAGTTCAACTGCAAAGTCGGCTCCAGTGTGCTATCATTGCACTTATAATTTTGTTTTGCAAAACACAATTTGGGGCCAGCTTTGTGTCCCTTTCACAGAGGCAGAATACCACATAATTAAAAAAACTGTAACATGACTTGTGGTCTTTGGGTTACACAAGCATTTCTATGTCTATTTCTGCATTCCTACAGCACACACAGCACCCAGAGCAGGACCCACAAACTGGCTTCAGCAAACACAGTAAATACTGATAACATGGACTATAGAAGCCTACCTGTGCCTACTTTACATTTTCATTTATCTGCAGGAAAATATCAAATAAATGTGCCATGAGCTGCTGACGTAGAATGTTTTGCAGACAGCAGGTGATTTAATTACTTGCATCTGAAGGCTTATTAATCTCCAAACCAGTTTGGGATGAAATTGTTGTTTCTCATTATTTCAGTCAGTGTATTATTTTGTGGCATTTCACCTAGAAGGCTCCCTTTACATTTTACTACAGTATGAAGTATGATGTAAGTAATATAACCCATGTGGTACTACGTTATCTCTCTTGTGGGGGCCAGGGGGTTAATACAGATATTCAGAAACACTTGTTAAAAGAAACTTTCATAGCCACAAATATCTTACTGATCTGGATGGGCTGTATCAGTCACACTTACCCCCTTTTACTTGAAACATGAGGTGAAGTGCTGTCTTTCTCAAAATTGTGCCTAAAACCAATCTGATTTTAAGAGCAGCTTTAAAATGTGCTTTTTTTTTTTTTTTTTTTTTTTTTTTTTTCCATTGGACTTACTGTTACAGCCCATAAACATTTGGGGTCAAGAGCTCAGTTCCTTAAAATATGCTAAATGGGATTAGTCTTGAACTTCCAAGAAGTAAATATTAGGTGGAAACTGATATTTATTTATTTCATATGAAGGGCATTGGGATTCTTATTGGTAGCTTGTTGTTCACAAATTTAGTCTCGTTGAAGTCACTGTAGAATTTTTATTGCCTGTGGGTTTGTTACAGTAAATGTAAAGATAGATAAATGTTAATATAGTTTAAAAAAAAACCACACAAAAACCAAACCAAAACAAAAAACCCCACAACAACAACAACAACTTAGATAGAGACTTGAGCTCTTAATGAGTCCCTGTCCCATGTTTTTCTTTGCCCCATTTCTTCTCCAAATGAGCACTGGCAACCCATCTCACCACATGAAGTCAACATTGATCCAAATCTGTTGGACCCAAGGGGATGAAGCTTTGGGGAGCAGTGTGTGCCTGTGCCTCGCTGCCAGTTTCCTGCTCCACTCCTCTCTCCACTGGAGAGGCTGGTTTTACAGGGCGGCAGCTGCAGCCCTCGTGCGGCACAGCCCACGCCGCCGCTTGGAAAAGCTGCTGCTGATGCTTTGGAGCGCGTTGGTTGCAGCGCCTGTGTGCTAGGCAGGCAGGAAGCCCCGCGGACCAGCCCATCCTTGCGCCCATCCTGTCTCCCTGCAGATGCAGAGCGCAGCTCCTGAGCTCCCTGGCAGCGGCTGGTGGCAGACTGGTGTCACGATGAGCAGGAACGGCGGCAGAGGTGTTTGTGTGCCCTGAGTGAAGGCTCTGGTGCCGGACACAGTCAAGCAGAATATACACTGGTGTGGTGGAAGAAAGGCAAAAGTCAGCTGGTAAGAAATGTGGCTTACTCATATGCCTTTCTTGAAGGATGAGGTGAACAAATTGCAGCAGGATAGCACTGCATTTGTAAATGTGCTTGTTAGCCTGTTTATAGTGTGTGTGACCACCAGAAGCTTTATAGTGCAAAAGAACTGCCCCAAAGAAATTAAGACCTTGCCTTCAATATTTAGAAGTATAATAGTGCTTGGTAATTAAGGGTTAATTCAGCTTCTGCCTTACTTGAATGTTCATTTCTTTCACTGGGGAGGCCAAGTATTTTGGACCCTCCCACACTAGATGCAAAATTATGCTCAGCATGCCTAGACATGTTTGCTGGTTGCAGTGTTTTAACTTTATTTCCTTGAACAGTAGCAGCAGAGACATTTTGTCTGGGAACCATGCTAGCAGAACACAACCCCTCCCATCCATTTCCCAAATGCAGACTTATTTGGAGGACCTGCTGAAGGGAAATGATGGTCATTGACTTGTTTCATTTTCTGGCTTAGAGCTTCATTCACAAAATACAACTGTCTCTCATTAGCCCTGCAAAGTACATCTACTGGCTTCAGACAAGTACGTTTCAGAGAGCTTCCCTGATATGCCGAATTTGCAGTTCAGGGCAGCTCTCTCCCATTGTGGCAGCACACATTACAACAATGTTATACATGACTAATCCCTTCTCAGAAAAATAATTCCTCTTTGTCTTGCAAATAAAAACCAATCAGACTTGCTTCTCTGTTGCCATATGCTTTGTGGAGGCATTTACACCTGTGAAAACCAATGAACAAAAATAGTTATTATGTATATTGGAATGGATTTAGTAATGTCTCCATGCAACTTGCACAGAAGTAAATGATGGTGCAGGACTGGAAAATCAAGGTTTGTTTATTGAAAGCACTCATTCCACTCCCAGGGTCAGGCCTGTGGTTTGGAAGATGATACAGACAAGGTCTCAGATGAAAAACAGGTTGTGCTTGTACTTTTGAAATCTTCACCATAATGTAGTTCTTGTGAGGATTAACATTCTGTACGAAGTCCTCTGTTTTACACAGTTTAATCTGACGCTTGCCAAATCATAGAAGAAATTACAGATGGAAATTAATTGTGTTCATTGTTTTCTCTTTGCTTTGGAGGTCACTTCTCCTTTCCTCTTTATGCAATACAAGCAAAACCCATTGGAGCAGAGCTTTGATCTATAGGCAATCCCAAACCTCATTAAAACTGACAGGCACACTGGCCACGCTTTGTTCAGGAAGGAGCAATTAAGTTCTTTTATGGCATAAGATAGCTAAGAAAGAGAAACCGCTGCCCATGGCACAGGGGTGCATGGCCAAGTGCTAAGACGAGCTAACTTGTATGAGCAAGCGCTACTTTGGGGAAAGTCAAGGGAGACTTTTCTAGGGACTGCTTGTGAACGCAGCAGCAAGAGCACAGATTGGTTGCAGCTGTGTTTGCCTGTGTGCACGTCTGGGACCGGAAACACCACGCAAGAGCCAGCAGACAGTGGGAGAAGCAGTGGTGTATGGCCCTGAGAAAAAGCCAAGGGACAGCTTCTTCTGGGCAAGCATCCTGGCTGGAGCAGCAAACTTGGACTGCTGCACAGTTCTCCCTCCCATTTGCTTCCTCTGCGTGCAAGGAAATGGGACGTGGCTGTACATTCTTTGTAAATAAATAGGATTTCGCTAAGGAGCTGACTGAATTCATCATCGATTCCCCCCCACGTCCCTCCACAGAAAAATCTGGCAAAGTGCTGAATATTAGTTAACTCTGTGGGTCAAAGTTCTGTACGCAAAACTACAGAGCTTCTCAGTACTGCTAAAATAGTCACCAGAGACCCTACAGATATCAAGGCTGTCTCTGAAATTCAGACCTCAAAACAGCACTTCATCATTTGAATCGCTGATGATCCTTCATGGATTTTTAATGCCTGGTATTTCTACAGTCCATATTAAAAGTAGCTTTTATGGAGCAATGACAAGAAACTGCTTTCTCTGATCCCTTGTTTGGAATGTTTAATACAGTCCAGATGTATCTGTTGAAAAAGAAATATAGCCGATACAATATAGTTGTGAAACATTTATACATCAGTTAGGTGTTTGATACGCAGAGCTGTTTTGAGTAATTTATTTAATTGTGTTATCTTACGGTATCTTCTTATCAAACTGCTCTAAGCTCTTGCAGATTTATGTCCATATATGGGTCCCCACAGTGACTACATTATCCACCTCAGATTGAGAGTATGCTCACCCCAGCACAGCTGAATAAAGCAGAGTCCTTCAAGAAGTCTCTGTCCCGAAGCCGGAGTGTACTCTGTGTGTGCTCTGACACCTCTGTAATGGGACGTGAAGCCTTAGCCTTAGTGGGAAGGCAGATTTGCAGCCAAGGATAAGACTGTAAAATGCCCTCAACTGACCTCTTTTCCCCGGAGCTTCACCCCAGGAAACAATTACAGTCCAACAGGTCTTTGGTTCAGAGGTGCTTCACTGATGTGAAATACAAATTTGGGAGGAAAAAAATGCTGCTTTTAACTTCAGCTATATTTATCAATCAGTTCTTCTCCAGAAAAGCACAGCGGGTGCCTGGAGCCTGGAATGAGCAGCTGGTGTGGCCGAGGGCAAGGCTGTGTTACTTTTGGCAGCAGTGCTGGCAATAGCTGGCTGGAAGCATTTGTGAAATTATGGCCTGTGGGGGCACTTCTGGTTTATGCTGACGTGTGTGCAGGCTGCCACCGAAACAGGCCCTTCTCACTGGCTCATCCTGGCACTGGTGTTTGTTTGGCTGCAGGATCAGCTGGCTGCCAAAATCGATCCTGCTGGAAACTTTTTTTTCTTTTTTTCTTTTTTTTTTGAAACTGGATTAGCTTTCAGCTCTGTTGGCAAGCCCATCTGGCTTAACGTGTGGCTGCATGAGTGTTAGAGCCAGCAGAGAGGAGGCATCAGGAAAGCATGACTAAGGAAAGGGGAAAGGATGGAATGATGACTTTTGCCAGTAGCACAGTCTCATCTTGGCTTAACCCCCCAAGAATCTGCCTGTCAGGGTAGAGTTACCTGTTACAGCTTGAGTCACGTTAATGGCTTGCTTCCACTGAATGAGAAAAATCTTGTTCCTCTTTTCCTTGCTCTTCTGATGTTAGACCTGGTTATTGTCTAATCTTGCACTGGACTGATTTAACTTGTTGCATCAACACAAAACTCACCTCCACAAAGAAAAGGGAATAGCGTTCTGCTGGTTGAGTGGGTGGAATCAGCTCGGTAAAGCATCTGCAGAGCCTGGCAGAGCTGGGGCGGGCAAGGGGAGTAGCAGCTGTCAGCTCTGAGGTTGCTGACTGAGCCACAACATAGAGCTTCAGTGTCAGAAATCTCCTGGCATAGTGCTTATCAGAAGGGCCATGATCTGGGTTCTCTGTAGTTTAAAAATGACAACAGATGATTGCCCTTTGTCTTACAATAAATATGGTGCTTATCTTGAAAATCAGGAAATTGCCACTATTGTATAATTTCTTCAAAATTTCTGCCCCTGTATTTTCAACTCTCCCATAACTAAGAGGCTTTTATCTTAACACCTCCTTTCAAGCTGGGCCTCTCCTTTGAGCCTACGTTTCCCTTGGCTTTGTTTATCTTTTACTCCACTGATCTACAAATGTTCTTTTAAATCAGCCGGAGCTTTTCTCTGAAGCTTCCACAACCGGCCTTTGATGCTGCCTTGGGAAGACACTGTGCTCTTGGATGCAGGATTGCAAGCTCATAAACAAACAGCTATTCAAAGTGCTGCTATTGAAGCAGAGTTTAACAGTATAGAAAGATGGACTTGTATGTGTGCAAAACGGTTGTGTGTGACTCCATCAGTCAGATAAGAAGTAGAAGAGTGCCCGGATTCTATTTGATCATGCTCAGGACAGCCATGGGACACTTAAGTAGGGTGCTGGCTAGGCAGTGTTTCTCTGCACCAAGCACAGAAATCCTACTGTGTGCTTCCCCAGAAGTTTAAGCTTTCCTCTTTAACAGAAGAAATCAAAGGCAAGGAGGGACAAGAACATTTTCAGATGGACCTAATGAAGAGGCATTATCCCAGGTGGGCAGGCAGCCACTCTTCCACCCATTCAGCTCCTTCTTCATTTATAAGGAGACACAGTCAGACCAGCCCAAAGAATTAATAGAGAGTAAAATGTACTCTAAAAAATATATCAGCGAAAATGTTATATGAGAAATATATGGAAATTACGAGTGAGAAATCTAAAATGCCATGTTGTTAATCTTTAACCATAAAATTACAGAGAAGATTACTAGGGCCCAGAAATTCTTTATATAAAAGTGGCTGTTGGGAAAGTGTAGACAAGGAGTACTCAGCAAATGTAAATGTATAACATTGGGATACCACTTAAAAGCAGTTTAGGTGGCTGACGGAAACTACCTGGAATGACTTGTTTTTAATAAACATGAAACAAGGTGCTGGACAATTTAGAAGAAACAAGCAGGATGTTGAAATACATCTGAAGGTCTCAGTTGCTTTTGTGCAGCAACTCTACCTCCTGGGGCTATTCTCCACTGGATAGTGGAAGAAATGCCTCAGTGTGTAGCCACTCTGAAAGGGATTTTCAAAAATGGTTGTCCTTGGTCAAACTGTTCCCTTGAGTTCAGCTGAGCAAGGAGGCCAGCTTGGGTGGGGCAGCAAGGAGAGAAGATGAGAAGTAACTGACTGCAGTAAATTAGGGAAGCATAACCTTGGCATGTTATTGAATGATTTTTAAGATCCAGATTCCTAAATAATCATAAGAAATATGTCAGATGCACGAGGGAGCTTCATTTGGTAGAAGTACGGTCTGATTTGTGATGTTCCTTGTGTGGATAGTCCTGGACATGAAGAGTCTCCCCTGTGCTGATAAGTGATGTGGGTGCAGAGTAGGGGAGGCAGAGTATGTACATTTGTGAACAGCTTTTGATGTAGTATTTCTTGAAAATAACTTGAAAATAAGTTCAGTGTGACTTTGATGTGAGATCTGTTCGGTTGACTGAGAACTAACAGAACTGCGAAAGATACCCAGCACAAAGGTCCTCTGATATCTCAGCACTTCCAGACTCAGTTTCATAATTCTGTAACTGGAATGTTCTTTCAAGTGGCCGTGGGATCTCTTCTGGTTTATCTCTCTGGGACTAGTCAGTGTTATTGTGGAAGACCTGCACAGGTTTTACAGGCCATATTAACTCTCCCAAGAGTGAATACCAGCTGGAAACGGTATAATCAGTGTGTTCAAGCAAATATGAATGAGTCGCTATCCTTTTATGAAGCACATAAGGCTGTCTGTCTCAAATTATGTTATTTTTTTAATAAGCGCTTTCGGAAGGTAGCAGATGCCCATCAGGATTGTCACCCAGCAGCGCCCCTCCTTAGGCTGTGCAACGTGCGCCTGTGAGCTGCGGGCTCAAGTGTAATTCAGCAGAGTTAACAAGCAACAGAAACCCGTATATAGCTCGGCGGAGGCACAGGCTGCAGCCTCGGCCGCCGCCTTAGGCAAGCAGCATCCACCGCCGGCCCTCTCTCCCGGCAGCTCCGGAGGCTTTCCTGGCCGCTCACAGGCAAGCGGAGGAAGGCAAGAGCTCCTGCCCTGGGGCTGGATCGGCGGACGCGGGCCAAGGTGGGTGGGACGGCGGGGCAGCAGCTCCCGGCCGATGGCTCCGGCGGGCCGGGGCCGGGCGGCGGGGCGGGAACGGCGGACCCGGAAGGCGGGCGGCGGCCAGGGGCGGGAGCGGCGGCGAGCGGTGCGAGTGACCCAGGGGGCCGGTGCCCCGCCTGCCCCGGGCTCCCCGCGGCCCCGGCCTGCCATGGTGAGTAGCGGGGGCCGGGGGCGGCAGGACGGGCGGGCGCGGCAGGGCCAGCGCAGGCCGCGGCTTTGTGAGAGGCGGCGGCAGCGCCCGGCCCGGGGGACGCCGCGGCCGGAGCCGCCGGTTCCGCTGGCAGCCGCCATCCCCGTGAGCCCCGCTGTGCTCGGCGGGGCGCGGGCGGACCAGCAGGGCCTCCCTGCCCCGGGTGCGGTGCCCGGCGGAGCGCTGTGACCCCTGCGGACGCCAGGGCCGGCGGCTGGCTGCAGTGCCATCGTTTAGGGGCGATTCCCCGCTGGAACTGGAGAGGGGCTTTGTAACCAGGAGTAGCAAGGGAACCTCTGCCAGGTCAAGGGACAGTAGGTGAGCGCCGGGAACAGCGCTGGGGCAGCTCCTGCGCTCGACAGACCGTCCAGCCCTGGGATGAAACGGTGTTCATGGGGCTGTGAGTGCACTGAGCACGGATTGCTTATTTCTCCAGGCCTCCCTGCCTTTCTCGAGTCTGAACGGGTTGGATCTGCCTGGTGCTCCTGGAAAAGCTTCTGGCCATGAAATGCCAGGTTTAAAGGAAGGGCAATTTACCCAGGTCTTTTGGGCTGTCTGGACAGCGACCCTTTAGTAGCTGAAACAGGCCTGCAGGGAAGCCAGAGAGAGACTCTTCATCAGGAACTATAGTGACAGGTTAAGGAGTAATGGGTACAAACTGGAAGAGGGGAAATTTTCTTTAGATTTGGGGAAGAAATTCTTTACTGTGAGGGTGGTGACACTGGAACAGGTTGCCCAGGGAGATTGTGGATGCCCCAATCCTGCCAGTCTTCAGGGCCAGGTTAGGTAAGGCTTGGGCAACCTGGTCTAGTGGTTGGTGTCCCTGCCCATGGTAGGAGGACTTTGGACTAGATAATCTTCAAAGTCCTTTTCAGCCCCTTAACATTCTATAATCCCGTGTTACCTACTGCTCATGGAAGTTAGTTTTTCCACATTAAAATGTATACAATGAGCCTCCATTAGATTGCCTTTTCTCTCAGTGGAGTGAACAGGGTTAAGATCATTGCTGCTTGGAAGGAGGATCTTCCATCTCCCTTCCTCTCTGTACGGGACTCTTATTAGGGCTGGTTCAACACACCAGTCTGACAGAAGGCTGGTGAAATTGCACGTAGGGGTCCTGACACAGACTAGGGTCCTTGCCAAGGAAGGGAGATGAACCTCTCCTGACTAGCTCAACTAGTAGAAATGTAGCTTGACTTGGTCAATTCTCATTTAGAACAGCTACACACCATTGCAGGGAATTTGTAATTCAGGAGTTAACTTTTTGTTTTGTTGGAAGCTTGGTGAAATTCTGGTTTTGCTTTCACCACGCGGCTGGCTGATAAACCCAACTTCTGTGCTGAGAAGTGTGCTAAATAAATTTCTCTCTGGAGTGTGGGAAAAAGCTACTGTGGTTGTTTTTGCTTTTATAGTTTGATGTTTTTTGCCATTCTTCTTTTTAATGCTAAAACTGTGCAAGTTGCTGTTTCTGATGGATGACATCTGTTGGGTTTGTACCCAGAGATGCTTTTGGTTTGTGTGCTACAAGTGGAGAATTCCAGGGCCACCCAAACCTGGGTCAGAAGTTACACAGAGAAGTTCCCCATGGAAAAATTGAAATGTCGCTGTAGTTCATCACACAAATACCAGGTTGCTAAGGGATGTTTCAATCCACAGATAATTTACTGTCTGAAATTAATATCCTAAAGAAGACGGAAGTTAATCTGTCCAACCAGTCATACAAGTTTTCAGTGTTTTTGGTTTGGCATTTCTGGTGTTGTAAGAGGTGGAGGGGGGAAGCTGGTAGACATGCCCGTTTATTTTTTAAAATCCAGTGTTTTTAATGATGTTGTCTAAAGGTTTTGAAATTCAGTTATATTTATAAAGCATAATTATGTAGTTCAATAAGTGGGGTTGAAATGCAACAGGACAGTTTTAGTTGGATCGTGAAGCCTTTTTGTGTATGTTTTTTGTATTTTTAGGAGTGTGAAGATCTTCAGTGTTTATCCTGCAATTTTGATGGAAAGTGTTATAGTAAGCATTTTCTGCATTGGTTTGCATTTCTTGCTGTCAGGCATGCAAAGCTGCTTTTCCAGCTCCCTATCTGGGAAGTAAAATCCTCCCTGGTAAAGAAGATAGATGAGACCAAATATTTTCTGCCCTGTGCATTTCCATTTACTAAGAGTTGGAAAAGTGTCATTTTAGTTTTGTAGTTATTATCCTCTTAACACATGAGCAGAACTGATCTTTGAGCTGCAACTGTGGCTAAAAGCTATGAGTACAAGTTGAAAAGAGAGAGCTGCTCACTAAAAGGAAGACTCAAAAGTGGAGGGATGAAATTACCATCTTCCTGTCATCCCATTATTTTTAGCACTAGGAAAAAGACGGAAGAGAAACCTTGCTTTGAGAGCATGAGAGGTGCTTCGGAACTACATTCTCCTCACAGAAACTGAGGTTTCTGAATGGGATCTGTGGGCTTCTGGGAAACCCATCGGAGTTATTCGACCTTTCCTTTGGGGCTTTGTCCTCCGTTGTAGTGGTGGCTTCCTCTGCCTCCTGACTTTAGTTCTGAGTAAAAAAGCTGGCTATTTTTCCAAAGTCTCTTTTTTTTCCAGCGAGCACAGAGAATATGTGGAGGCGCGTAAGCACATAAGTATGGCTGTCGTGCTGTGAGAGGAAAGTTTGGACTGGGAGGGAGGGTCCGGCCGAGGCAGGGCAGCGCTGTTGTGAGCCAGCTTCCCTTTCATTGCTGGGCTTGTAAGCCAGCCTGGAGGCTCACGTTTCGTGTCCCCTCGCCGAAGGGCTCCCGGCCCCCCGGCCCCGCTCATTCCCTGAGGGGCTCCAGGGCTCACTGCGCGTGCGCCAGCGGCAGCGAGTGGCGGGAAAGTGAGGGGGGCGCACTGCGGAATGTGAGAGGGAGGGGGCGGTCCCGGGCTTTCGGTGATCCCAGGTCCGGACCGTACGCTGCGGCAGGACCGATGAGGGATCTGAGGACTGGTGGTCTTTTCCCGTCACTTTCTCTGTTTTCCGTCTTCACTCTCCCCTGTCTTGTTGTAGCCCAGCAAGAGTGGCATTCAGATTTTACCCCTTGCTCTGTGCCGAAGTTTGCTGGCAGAATTGGGAGCTCGGTCAACTTCATTGTAAAAGTTAAGAGCTTGTTAGCCAAGACTTTTACGACTAAATAGTGTGATAGCTGTTGGAGTTAAGGTGGCTATATAATAAAGGTTAAGAGTTCCCTGGCACTGGACTACAGTCTTTGTTCAGCCCACCGAGAATTTCTACTGAATTTCCGGGTTGTGACAACCCCTCCTCCTCTCTTGAAAACCACGGCAGGTTTGCTTACACTTCCCAAGAATGGCTTTTACTGTGAAGTCTTACTGGGATTATTGGTCCTTTTGTGAAGGAAAGTCAGGACTGACCTCACCTTTCTTCCTGATAGTGAATTTTGCTTTCCTTGAATCAGTGGTATTGATTTTATTGTTCTTCTTGTCCTGTGCAGCATGGATTTTCCCTTGCAGCTCTCTTCTTGGCTCCCACATTTTCCACTTCATATTTCTTTGAGGGGACAGAAACCTTAGAAATTACATCAAAACTAATTAAGGCCTCCTTCACATGCCTTGATGTCACAGCAGTGCTTTGATGCACTTTTCTGTGATGTCTTTCAATTTATAAAAGAAATTTTATTACATATGTATGAATATATGTTGCATAATATGGAAGGAATTTATGCAAGGGAAGCAACTTTCTAATTATAGCTCATAACTAAGTGTTCAAGAGCTTTGGATGATACAGTCTGTTGGTCTTTATTAGCTATTTGTTTTCTTAAAGCATGCTGTAAGTTACAAGGTGTCTGCATCTGAGAACCTGGCTTTAGTTGGAGGCAGGGGGAGGGTAGTGCCCTGGGTCCCTTCACTGAGACTTTCCAGTAGGAAGGATTACATGATAAATATTCTTCCTATAGGTTCTCTCCACACAAAGAAATTACTGAGGCACGAATGCTGTGAAAATGGAATTGGAAAGAGAGATTGCAGATGAGGAAAAATGTTTAACAGTTTTGTTTCATGATGAATTCATTATAATCAAGGATTATAGGCAGCTTTTATTTGAAGTATTTTAACTTTGTGCTGAATAACTCAATAGTAACAGATTCAGCTGGTTATTTAAAAATATTGCAGGAGTGAGAGAAAAGCTAATTCTTGAAGTGAGTGGTGACTCTCCTTTGGCCTTGCAAGTAGAGCAAAAAGACACGTATTCTGTAGCAGCAGAAATACTGCAGCTGGGCTTTTTCAGTCAATCTTAGTATTGTCTACAGTACCAGTGCGTGGAGTTTGAAACTGGAAGCTTTGGATGAGTGGAGCAAGTAGAAAGTAATTACATTTTAGCAGGGTGTATTGGCTGGGTATCTGCTGTGCAAATCCCATTTCTGTGTATTGCATCAGCAAGGAAAGATGTAAGTCTTGCACTGTTATTATGAGTACGAGTTATTTTCTTTCAGAATCCTTGCTGGGATTGGCAAGCATTCTTTTCTAGCACTTCTAGTTAAGAATTCAAAAAACTGGTTCTGTCTGAGCATTGCACCATTCTTGTGCCTGCCATTTGCTGGCCAGGTACCACAGCCAAGGGGTACTGGCTGCAGAAAGCCAGCTGAGGCTCTGTCTTAAGGATACTGGAGAAAAAAAATACATCCTTTCCTCACTGAGACATGTCTCAGGTGGAGATTGGGTTTTGTATGGTCTCCTTGAGGGAGAAATAAGTTTTTTAAGTTCTGTTACCATCTTTTTTCTCTTTCCTAGGATATGATGGAGCTCCTAGAGGAAGATCTGACCTGTCCCATTTGCTGTAGCCTGTTTGATGATCCTCGAGTCCTGCCCTGTTCACACAATTTCTGCAGAAAGTGTCTGGAAGGAATTCTTGAGGGAAACGTGCGGAATGTGCTTTGGAGGCCATCCCCTTTCAAGTGCCCCACATGCAGGAAGGAGACTCCTGTCACTGGAGTCAACAGCTTGCAGGTCAACTATTCCCTGAAAGGTATCGTGGAGAAGTACAACAAAATCAAAATAACTCCAAAAATGCCTGTGTGCAAAGTGCACAGTGGACAACCCCTGAACATTTTTTGCCGGACAGACATGCAGCTGATCTGTGGGGTTTGTGCCACCCGTGGTGACCACACAAAGCATGTTTTCTGTTCCATTGAAGAAGCTTATTCCCAGGAGAAGCGGGCTTTTGAAACCTTGTTTCAGGGTTTTGAAACTTGGCGTTGTGGAGATGCCCTCTCAAGGCTGGATACCTTAGAGACCAGTAAGAGGAAAGCTCTGCAGATGCTGACAAAAGATTCTGACAAAGTGAAGGAGTTCTTTGAGAAGCTGCAGCACACACTGGAGCAGAAGCGAAATGAGATTCTGTCTGACTTTGAGACCATGAAGCTTGCAGTGATGCAGGCCTACGATCCAGAAATCAATAAGCTGAACACGATTCTGCAAGAGCAGCGGATGGCTTTTAACATTGCAGAGGCCTTCAAAGATGTGTCTGAACCCATCATATTTCTGCAACAGATGCAGGAGTTCAGGGAAAAAATCAAGGTGCTCAAAGAAACCCCATTACCTTGTTCCACTGTGGACATCAGTCCCACAATGAAGAGCTTTGATACCAGCCAGTGGAATGGAATAAAACTTGTTGATGTGGACAAACTTTCCTTGCCTCAGGAAAGCAACACTTTTAAATTCGGGATTCCCTCAGTCTTTTCACGCAGATTTATAGTGAACTCTCTTATTTTCTTGCTCATTCTTGCTGTCACCAGAATGTCCTTTGTGGAGTCAGTGATTGACAATCTCCAGTGCTGGAAATCTCAGTTCCTTACAATTTGCTTGTCCTATTTGGCAGATACCGTGGAGATAGCAGATCATGCAGTCTTTTACTGGGAACAGATGACAGATGGAGCTTCACTTTTAAGAGAAAAGTGTAAAAACTACACGTTGGTTGTACTGGATAACGTTGCACAATTTGTGTGCAAATATAAACTGTTGTGAGGTGTCTGCTGGAATATAAGAACTAAGATATGGGGAAGAAAACATGGGACTTCTTAAATTAATTGGTCTTTTCAGACTTCCAGTGAAAACATTCAAAGACTCAAAATGATTTGAAACATTCATAATGTTCACATAGTTTGAGCATTGCTAAACCAGAAAGTGAAATGGAGCTTTGAAATACACTTTGTTGATTCTTCTTTCAGTGGTGATTATGAGAACATTACTCACTGTAAATCATTGTTCTTACCAAAATATAGGGCCAAACTGTATCTTTAGTTTGATGTTAATGTAATTGTAGAATAAGATAAAAGATTGTAGTTTAAAAAAAAAAAAATCTAACTGGGAGATTGTTTGGAAAGAGGAAGAAGAGTTGTGATTGAGGTGAGCACTGTGCTGACAGGTTTGCCAAGGACTGCCCTTCCACTGCAAAATGCAGTGTGCATCATTCACGTTCTGGAACCAGCTTCTATCTGATGATACTTCTCTCTGAAGTAGCTATATGTTTTGGTTTGGATTTTGTTGTTGTTGTTTTTTTGGTTGGTTTTTTTTGTATAGCCAAATGTTGTAATTACCCTGTGCATTCAGATTATGTGTTCTATACAAAAATTTATCTTGAGGGCAAGCATAAATTCTAGAGGTAATGATAAGCACAAGCTGCAAGATGGTATTTCCAGCATCAAATTGTCGGGGTAGCTGGGCTGTTTTGTTAGATCCTCTTTATTTGAAGCCACACTTTCTTAAAAACTGGCCTTAACATAAAGAACTTAGTGCAGTGAAAAGCATGCAGGGGTCTGCCACAGGAAGGCAGCCTGGGCTCTAGCTCTCCAGAGGTGGCAGGTACGAGAGCTGCTCTCCTGTCCATCTCTGCCTCTCTAGATTGCAATTCCAAAAGCCAGGAAAAATGATTGGATGATTCCTGGAACAGGTTGTGTGATGCAGCAGGTGTATGGATGTTGGTGGTGTTTGAAGAACCTTGTATAGTTTCTCCTGCTGTTTTCTTGTTTTTCTGTATCTCATTTCAGGAGCTGATGGAATTTTCTGGTTGCACTGACTTGGCCTTAGATAACAGTGATTTAAAGGGTACCTTAAGTTTGAGTTCTCTGAAGTGCCCTTCTTTAGGAGAAATGTCTTGCCTGAAGCACATCTAACCTCTTTTTGCAGTGGTCCTATGAACAGCAGTGTAAGGATTGAAAGCATTGGACTGACATTTCCTGAGAGCAAATATAACGTGTGCCATACTTTGGGAATATTTGTTGGCCTCTCTCAAGATTTCATAAGTTGTGACAGTCAATTCACTGTATTCTGGTAGTCCTTGCAAGCTGTTCATTTCAAAAATAAAACATTAAATTCCCAGAATCAAAGTTTCCAAGCAACCAAACCCAGCAAACAAAACTATTGTACATGGTATTTACATCTTTGTTGCCTGGGAATCCTGTTGCTGCTCCACACCTCACTCCAAACACTTGCTAAAAGCACGCAATGGTTCTTGCAGCTGCCTTGCAGTTTAGGAAAGATCAGGTCACAGACATGTAGTTGAGAGAGCTGTGATTCCTGAGTGGCTGAGGTGGCCATGAGTAGTCGAGAGGTGATCGTTCTGAGTGTGGGAGGTGTGAGATTCGTGACCCGGGCTTCTACCTTGCAGCAGTTCCCCGAGTCCAGGCTGCCTCGGATGGTGAACGACGATGACTGGGAGTTTAAACTGGTGAATGGAGAGTTTTTTGTGGACAGAGATGGAGCTCTGTTTAGTTACATCATGGACTTCTTGAGGACTCTCCAGGTATCCTTACCAGCTGATTTCTCAGACTATCAGAGGCTGCAGAGAGAAGCAGAATTCTATGGACTCTACCCCCTGGCCGACCTCCTGAGCCAAGAGCATTTGCTGAAGCCGAGGCTGGAGATCTTGGAAGTGCGTTTTTCTCTCCAAGAAATGCAGACTTTTTTCCGGATCTTTGGCTCCTGCAGCACCACCATTGAGGCACTAGCTGAGCAGATCACTGTGTTTACAGGGCAGCAGTCAGGACAGGGCTGGAAGAGCTCTTTTCCTTCTCAGAAACCACTCGTTCCACTTCCTTTGGAAAGACCCTCTCATCATGATATGGTTTTTCTGTGTGGTACTGAGTATTGTGCTGGTGACCAGTTTGTGGCCAGGTACTGTTCCTAAGGTGACTTCTCATTATGGATATGTCTTTGTGACTTCCAGTTCATGAAGTGCATGCTACATGGTAGCAAACCTCATTTTAAAAAAACTGAAAGAAAAGAAATAGGTTTCCTTTTCCTGTTCGATATTATCTTTTTTCTAGTTCTGAAACACCATTTAATTTGGTACACTGATTTGCCTGTTCTTCAGCTTTCTAAAATATTGTTCTCGATGTTTGTTTATGAGCTCTCTTTTCTCTCTCTCTGCCATTTCCTCCTCAGTCACTTTAGAATTTCACAGTATCACCTTCTAGAGAATATGAAAAACAGAGTAAAATGAAGGAAAGGAAACAAAGAAGTACTGGGGAAAGCCTTAAAATCTCCACTAGCTTATGGTGCAAAAGGCTTTCATATGGAGAACAGGAAACAGAGAATAACAAGAAGGGTTAAAAACTCCAGTGGAACTGAGACAGCATTTTGGAGACTGGAAAGCTTTTGTGGAGCTTTTTATTCGGGGGGAAAGAAGAGACAGATTATTAACTGTATGCTTCACAGTGGCTTTTCTTTGAATTCAGAGCCAGGTTCTGTTTTTATGAAGATAACCATGTATCAGTAATTTTTGTGATAGCAGTGTCGTATTCTAATGACTACTTAGAGTTTTTAAACTGTCTTTTGCTGGATGTCTCTATTGTATGGAGACATGTTCTTACTGTATAAGAAAATGTTGACCTAATTTGTCCTCTGTGGCTGTTAGAACATCTGGAATTTTATGGAAATTTCATTGAAATATTTCCAAAAGGGTTATTCTATTTGAATACATGAACCAACACAGCAGTCTTTTGATTATTTTTTTAAGAAAATAAAGTTTATCTTTCTTCCAGCTTTTTTTGGCTAAGAAAGTAGAATAAGAACTACTTTGCATTTGTGAAGCAATATGTATGTTTGTGTGCCAAACCTTAAATTTGTAACATATTACTAATTTTAATGGACTAGCAATTGGTTGAGTAGGTTATGTCAACTTAAGTAGTGGGGAAAATATTTCCAATTTTTCTTCAGACTATTTCTTCAGACTTTGCTCTGCAGATCAATAAAAAAGCTTATCTTGAGTAATGAAACAAGTCAAATTTGATTATGTTGCCTTGCTGAATTTCTGTCTCCTTAATCTTTGTGGTGACATGGATTTTTTTGCCTTTCTTGTGCTTTCCATGAATGTTTGGTGTACTGTGAACTGTGGAACAGTTTCACCTGTCAGTTTATATATTTTGTAATAGTATTTTTACCTGACTTCTGCTCCTCAGAATGTCTGGATAGATTCTTACACTGTACTTTATATCAAATAAAATCATTCGAGGCCATGTGAAAATGATTTTCATATTTGTTACCACAGGACCTGCTGTACAAGGTAACTTTGCAATAAATGTCACTCTTTGTAGAGAGAGATCCTGTATGTTGGAGAGTGATGCTTTTGGGTGAACGTGACTTTGCTGTCCATCATTTACCTGAAAAACTGTTGCAGCATTGCAGAGCCTGCTGCTCCCTTCTCCTCCACTTAGTGAGACAAGATGGGGATTGTCACAGATACTTCTTAAGAAAGTAAGTTTTGTGGTGGGGGAGGGTGTGAAAGAGAAGCATTTCTTCCCCAGCACATAACTCGGTGAACTGAGAATTACTCATAATGAAGGAAAGAGTCCAGTTGTCCTTAAAAGAGGAAAAAATATCTGGAGCCTTGGTTGCTGTAAACAGTGCAGCTGTGTTCGTCTATGCTGTCAAGAAGTAGTTAAAGTGTGTTGTAACTGCTTTTTTTTTTTTCTGATTTTAGGTATGTTTCCATAAAGCCTGATAATAGAAAGCTGATTAACGGTACTAATGTGCTAGGCCTGCTGTTTGACACTTTACTCAAAGATGGATTTCACCTCATAAGCACCAGGACAGTCGCCAGTGAAGAGAAGGTTGAATGCTACACTTTTGAAAGGATGAAGAGGGCACCAGGCCTTGCCATCATGGTGAACCAAGCCCCAGGGAGCTCTGGGGTAGCACAGGCAAGGAGAAGCCAAGTGCAGAAAGGGAAATGAAGGCATTTCCTTCCATCTTTTGAATATAGAAGAGGGATGTGTCAGCAATAGTGGCCTTTTTTGTTTTGTTTTGTTTTGGCTTGTTTGAAACTGCAGCTATTGAGGGAAGTAACAAACACATTTTCTTTAAAGTATTTAGGGAAAAAATGCTTTCTTGCCTTTTTCTGCTCCACCCTCTTTAAATAAAAGAAGCCCAGATTCAATACTGGGTTTGTGGACCAGATTTCAGCATTTCCAAGAGTTGTTTTTGTTTTTTCTCTGTGGCTAAAATTTATATGAGGACTTGCAAAGCATCAGCCATCCTGTCTACAAAATTGGTTTTATGTTCTGTGCTAATCTGCAAGTAGACTTAAAAGACATGGTAATACATGAAGAAATAACATCTTGATGAACTGTCATCCCAACAGTTTGGAGAAGTGGCTGGAGGAGGAATGAAAATCCCAATGATTGATGAGTGCTTCCAGTCACTGACTCTCTTGCAATTGGCTGAGCAGTGTAAGGAGAACATCCCAAGCTGTGCTGCTGTGTGGCTTTGTGAAAGCCATCACTGAGATCTGAAATAATGTGTGATTGGCTCTTGCAGAACACTCTGTCCTCCCACTCTGGTGGCATTATGATGCTCTTTGGTTCTGAGAATTAAATGATAAAGATCTTTGTGAACTGAAGGTCAGTTAATTTTTACTGCTTTCACCATAAAAAGGATGAAAATGTGATAAACAGCCCTTCAGATGAAGGAGTTTGTACAGTTTCAGACAAAACAGTGCAAAGGATTTTTTAGCACTTGTTAAGTACAACACAGTTGAAAGGCTTAGCAGAAGTGGGTTTAAGAGCTTTGGGAATGTTAGTCCTGTACAAAGCTTTGTAAAGAGGCTAAAATCAGCTCAGGTACTGAGAGAGGTAAGTTAATGAAGCTTTATAAATTAATCTTTTCTCCTTCCATCAAGGCAGGGAAAGAAGATAGCAATAACTTGAGGGATTCATTAGCTGCATCTCTATTTTATTGCTGGTAAAACACCATCTTCCCAAGGCTTCAAACAGCCCAGAAGAACCACTTTGGGCTTTTTTGGCTGACCAATTAGATCTGGCTTTTCATTAGTTTTAGAATGTGAATGCATTGCTTTATTTGCAGCACTTGATAATGGGGATGGGATCAGCCATCTGTTGCTTGTCCTAAGGAGTTTCAGTGAAATGGATCTTCCCAGGCTGGTGGTGCCAGTGTTGGACTCCTCTTTTCTTGGCTATTTCTTGGGCATTTCAGCTTCAGCAAAATTCAGAAGCTGAGCAGAAACAGTGAGGTCTTTGCCTGTCCTAGAGCTGTTTGGGTTGAGAATGTGATTATGGGACTACATCTCCTAAGCTGTTTACAGGTTATGTAATGTAATAAATGAGAATGTAAGAGTGAATGCTTTCACTTCAAATGGGATTTTTTTTTGGTCAATAATGTCAGTGTGTTCATATTTGTCTTGAAGTAAGATATTTCATAGGGTGAGAACCATCTTTTTTTTATTAATAAAGAGAAAGAAAAGACAAAATACTTCAATTTTTAGAGAGCCCCAAAGGTTTTACCTATGCCAACATCCGTGTTCCATGTCTTGGCAAAATGAATGTTTGATACAACCATTCCAGTAACACTTTATGATGGGCTGAGCACTTTCTGGTTCCTTTCACAGGTTAATTTTTATTTAGCTCCAGCATCATTCTATGAATACAACATCTGGCTCTGGAAAATATACCAGTGCAAGTTGCTGTCCTGTAAAGAGCCTTTAGATGACATACGTGCTTTACCTCGCCCTTGGGTAACTGTGTGTTGTGACAGTGCTTCTTTTGGAAGCAAAGCACATGACCATCAACAAGCTTGGGTTCCCAGAGTTCTTCTAGCATTTATTCTTACTTAGCTCTGAACTGAGAAGTGTTACCTTCTGTCATTTTGTGTTCCTGCAGAGAACATGACTAGGCTCTCCCACAATGCTTTCATTTTGTTGTTTTGGTTTTTTTTAACTGGTAGTTCCTTAAGTTTGACAGCATGTGTGTGAACAACCTGATAGAAATCTGTTGAAAGTGTCTGACTGATACCAGTAGGACATCCATGACTTAAATGGATTATTGATTGAATAAATTAATTTAATTGAAGCCTTTGAAGCTTTTCCTTGAAGAATTTCTTCAAGGAAAGCACCTTACTGGATTTCTTTATACAGAAAAAGGAAGCAGTGATGGTAGAGCTGCAGGTGTTGTGTAGCTTCAAGCTACAACTAAATAGCACTAATTGTGGAGGAACAGGTGAAATTATGTTCATTCACGGACAAATGAGTATAAAAACAGCTCTGATTTACTAGGAGGATCTTCAGCTGGCCTCCACCTTGCGAGGTTATTTATGCTACTGCGAAGTGTTGCTGAGACAGACTGGCAATTTTTCTGTGCCCTCTTTGAAGTGGTGTGCAGTGTAACCTGCAGGCACCAAGGCAGGAATTTAGGAGTAGTGGCCAAGGTTTTTATTGCACCTTCCCTTCTGAAGCCCCAACCAAGCAGGAATGCAGCAGAGAGCAGACTGTGTGGTGTGTGTGCTCAGCAGAGTTGTTCACACAGAAGGGAACAGCTGTACAAGTGGATTTGGCTGATAAGAACTATGAGTCTGAGTGATTTTAAAAGTTGTTTTGTCAAAACCACATTATGTGCTAAACCGAGTACTTGCACCCAAACTTTGGCAGGCAATTCAACTCTGGTATCTCACAACACAATCTCTGCTAGACTAGCAGCGTGTTGAAGGTGACTTGGTTGTGCTTTCACATGTGACAGAACCAGAAGCTCTGATTGCTCACATCTAGCTCTATTTTTGATTAAATGGGAATGGGATTTTGAGACATTTTCACTTTTATTTTCCAATAAAGTAATTTGTGATCCCTGACATAATCCGTTTCTTCAATTCATTGCCAACCTTCTCAAGAAAATTCCTTTTTTTCCAGTAAATATGCAAAATTTGCTGATTTCAGTAAACTTCACTGCTGTATTTGCCTTTTTAATTTTCCCTGGATTCAGCAGAAATGTGCAAACTGTTCTAATGCCTGTGATGCTAGAAAGGGACTGCCACAGTGCTGGGGCAGCCCCCTCACTCACTGCCGGTGAGCCCTCTGTGCTTTGTAACAGGCAAGCAGACAAAAAAGAAACTAAATGGTAAGGCAGCACCATCATCCCATCCCACTCATGGGGACTGCAGTGAACATGGCAGATCATCCAAAATGAGGTGATAGCTTGTACGATTTGCAAAAGCCAGATGATTCAGAAAAACAATGCCTCATTTGCTGTACACTTTCTCATTTTAATCAATTTCTCTCCTTTATAGTTGGGTTTCATCCTGTGTTTCTATATTCAAGTCTGTCAAGGGCTTTGCCAGTACAATCTTGTGGTGCCTGTTGAATGTCCCAACAGAGTAGAGGTACCACACACTTCTTCCATCCCCCTGTTCTTACACCATGTTGACTTCCTTTTCTAGTGATTGGTGACATTTTTTATGCTTTTAAGTAACTTTTTGCCTGCTTCTTCACACACTGGGAAGTCTCTCTTGTGTCATTCTTATCCCTTTCAGGGACATGTCATTTATTTACCACTTGAATTATTCAGTATTCTGCTGATACCAGGAAGGACAGAGTCTATTGTGATATACCTTCTTGTTCTTTGGGTATTGATTTCAATGACAGTTCATGAGGGTTTTTGTTTCTTTGGGAAGTGCAGGCACTGCATTTTTATAGGTCCTGCAGTCAGCACTCACGTGATTGTATAAATGATTAAGAATAGACATTTAAATAAAGCTCTAAAAATAGATACAGTAGACTAAGGTGCTGTTTAGACTAAGACTGATCTCTTTGCACTGGCCATAGTACTGGGAAATTTTCCCCTTTACTAAACAATTCCAAACCATTTTTCACTTACCTTCATAATTGAATTTAATGGAAGTACTAGATGAGGAATTAATAGCCATAGGGGAAAACAACGATGCTGGAATAATTGCATCATGCCCAGTGATAGTAGCTTTTGTTAACTTTGGAGAAACTTTTCTGCCCATTGAACTCTTCCCACTTTTTACCTATTTTGGTTGGTTTCCAGCTTTCCAGTGCTCAAAAATAACTCCCTTAATCTGATCCAAGCAAGGCTGATGTGCTTTTGTCAGTCTCTCAAGTGCGTAAGTCTCAGGTACATCCAACATAACCTGGGTGATATTTTGTTTTGATCCCCAACTGAATTCAGTACCAGAAAGCCACCAGAGTGGATCAAAAGTCCTGTTTGAGTTCACAATGAAGCGTTCATAACTGAATACTTTTTTTTAAAAAAATTTGTTCCTAGATTGCTGGAAAGTGTTACTAAATATTCACTGAGAAACAAGCTGGGAATTATCCAAGAAGAGGAGGGAGGCTCATTGCCTCTTACTCCTTCCCTCTGATTTGTGCTGAACCATTGCCAGGCTTTAACTTTACAAGGTTTACTTTTATCGATTTTCAACAATAAACAGTGGGAGTATCTTCAATAAAAGATTTACAGTGCATCATGAAGAAATACAGCTCCCTACCAAATATTATATTGATCTATTCCCAAATGCTACTGAAACAGCCTATAAAACCCCAAATGAAGTCCAGCAACGGAGAACTTCCTCTCTCTAGTGACAGAGGCATATGACTGTTATGTCTTCAGAAGACAATAAAAGGGAAGGGAGTGACTCTGCTTCTTTGACCATATCTTCAACAACCCAGTTAAATCTGTCAGCTCAATGTAATCCACATAAATAACGAACTTGGGAACCAAGGGAACTGCTAGTGTGTCTGAAGATTCCCATTCTTTGAAGCTGCCTCTCCTGCTGCAGTCAGACCATAATTAGTCACAGAAGGCCTTGTTGTAACTAGTAAATGGATGGACCAACAATGACTTGAATAGTCTGCTTCTGGCTGGAGATATGCCTAGAGCCCTGAATATTCTCAAATGGGTGGGTAAGATGTAAATCACTAGTCATCATATAAAATACAAATAAATCTGACTTCTATTTAAAAAAAAACCCTCATTTTTTTAGACCATCATGTAGTTTCTGCTGAAATAACCTCCTGAAGTGTGATCTGATGTGTAAATTTTTCCAAGAATCCTTCCTCCATTTCTACTGTTTTCATTCTAATGGAATAGTCCAATAATTGGTGTCTTCTTTCCGGTCAGCAAGATGACGAATGTAGCCCTAAAGGTTGGAAACAGTAATGTGTACAAGTCTGGTGTAGAAAATTAATTTAGGGCTCTGCTTTCTAAGCAAGTTACTGTTACAGCAGTCAGCTGAGTGCTTGCTGAAACTGCGAAGAATTAAACATTGCAACATTGTTCCATCCTGATTCTCCATTGGAAGAAAAAAAAAAAGGCAATAGATCAGAAACATCAAGTCTGGGGTTTTACTCGTACTTTGGAGCCAGGAACCGAGTTTTCTTTGAATTTTAAAGGCATTTTGTAGCTTTCATTGAGGGCCTTCTGAAAAGGATGGTTTATGGGGTTTTTTTTGTTCCCCAGTGATATCTAAACTGAGTAATAAAATAATTGCTGACATACTGGTTTATTTACAATGTTGTATTCAACAATAAACAGAAGGCATGCTGATCCTTCCATCCTTTAATCTTTGTGTTTTTACTGTCTTCAGCCTGCTCCTCAGCCAGGTGCTGGTGGAACAGAGGAAAGGACAGGTAAGGACAGGCAGAGATACACAGAAGGCAGCAAACTCACTTCTTTCCCATTACAGAGAGGAAGTAAAGGAATAACATTAGGCTAGAAAGAGTCATGGCCTTTGTGGGAGCAAAGAGACACAACTTACTGTACCAAGGAGAGGATAGAGCTGCCAGAAATGTTAATGCCACTGGACAAGGAAAAGCAGAGCTCACAGGGGTGAACAAATGGGTGGGTAACAGCTGCTATACAAACCTGGAAATGGCACAGAGTAACATGGACAAGAGACTTAAATGTTCATGAGACTATAGGGATGTTTTATTTTTTTCCAATGTGTTAGGTTAATGCATCTATAGAATATCTTCCAGTAATATTTGCATACCTGAAGAAGAAAATTTCTCTTTAGGAGGTAATTCCTGCATACGTGCTGTGAAGTAAAACATTGCAGGATCCAGACATCAAATGGATTAGTCATGTTGACACCTCACATCTGGAAACAGAAGCTAAGCTGGATATGTCCAGTTGGGGGCCTTTGTTTCAATGCCAGTTGCACTATGGTGAGCACTAACCCTGTTGGTAAGTTCCTAATTTCCCATAAACTGGAAAGGTATCTCCTGGAACAGACTGGTTTACCTTTTGTTTTCTCCATTTGCAATTCTATCCTTAAGCCATATAATACTAATTTGCTACCTATAGTTGTTCAAAACATTATCTTCTGAAGATGGCTCAGAACACATCCCCACGTGGATCCCCAGAACACATTAGTAGCTTAAATATGGCCATGTCAAGAATGTGAATGAAAAATTGTATCTGCATAGCCCCTGATGTAACAGAAGTTTCTTCCATCATTGGTTAGGCTAAAACTGCTTTCTGCTCCTATAAGATTTCTTTGACAATTGAAGAGTGATAGTGCAATCTAGACTTCACTGGTGTCCATAGACAGTCCCAAAACCTCTACAAATATATATCGGAAAAATGATGGGCAAATGATCTTTTTGCAAGATTCATCTTTTGGGGACTCCCTGCTGGAAAATGTCGTAGCAGGCACAGGAACACTTGAGTGACTCCTCTGTTGGCTATAGTTTGTTCTCATGAGCTGTGCTGTAACTGTGTCTTGTGCAAAGCTATTGAAGTCTGACCCCTCGAATCACAGAATGGTTTGGGTTGGAAGGAACCCTTAAAGGCTATCTGGTTCCAACCCCTCTGCCATGGGCAGGAATGCCATTTGATAGACTAGGTTGCTTCAAGCCCCATTCAACCTGCTCTTGAACAATTCCAGGGATGGGGCTTCCACAGCTTCTCTGGGCAACCCTGTGCCAGTGTCTCACCCCCCTCTGACCCATGAACTCAATGAGCTGAGGTAGGCTCTGAGATTGAACAGAAAAGATGAATGTGAAGTCACAGAAGGCTAATGAACATCAGACTGCTATGGTTTGGATCATATCTTCTGTGAAGGCATCTATGCTGACTTCTTGTCTACCCTCAGGACCAAGACAAAGCCATGAGTGAAGGATTTATTGACAGTTCTTAGATCATTTACGGAGTGTTCAGAACATGCATGCATATGTAGGTTTTTGTTCTGAAAGAGGCAGTGACAAGCACACAGGTCTTACACTGGAGGCAACGACACCTAGAAAGACCACACAGTTCCTCCATGCAGGGTGGTAAACAGTGTGGAAATAACTGTTTTGAAAGCTCGGAGCTCTCAAGGCTTTCTAACGTGGTAGTGATAAACTGCTGGCTGAAAACATTTCTCTGTATCTGATCTTTCAGCTGTGCGTATTTACATTCTTGAGATCTGGGACAGCCAAAGTGAATACTGTACTGGAATTGGCTCACTACCACACTTCCCCTTCCCTTTTTAAGAGATAAAAAGGGATCTCTTTTCCATAGGAAAAGAAGCAGTGTTACTAATGATCTAACATGCTCTCATAAAACACCTTGGACAAAAAGAAGTCAGTGAGTGACTAAAATAGAATACACGAATCTCTGTGACAGTTGGTAGGCATTAACACATTGTAAAACCATTTCAGTGCTTGAAAGGAAGAGGTACAACTTTAAAAACGTTCCAAATGTTCTAGTGCAGTCAGACACTGCCATGTGGATGAAAGAAGCAGGTGAACTGCTACACACAAGGAAGCTGTCTTCTTTTTTCCTCTTGAAGTCTTGTGCTGCTTTGCTGTAGGGCATGCAGGCCTGCAGGGTTGGAAAGCCTATGCTTTTGTGATGCCTGTACTTGGCAACTGGTGTTTACTCTTCTTGGGGATCTAAGAGTGTGTACAACCCTGTCTATAAAAGAGAATGCAAAACACTGAATAGGTTCTTGTGCTTCTGAAAACCCATAAAGAAATACTTTTTATCAAGATGTCTGTCTCTGGAAATGCCATAAAGGCTCTCTACTGCACCATAACTAAATCCCTTTCTAGATGTCTGTGGCAATGTTTACCATTTCAAATTAGTGTTTGCAATATTAATTAATAATACTCTATTTGAGACCCTCATTTTCAGAAGGTAATTCTTTCTGCAGCAGATATAAAACTTCAGCATCTTATTGCTTTAGGTATCAATATTTCCTGTCATTGGAGGCAGCTTTCACAGAATCAATTAGCTTGGGAAAGACCTCTCCAATCATGTCCAACCTATGACAAAATGAACATCACCTTGTCAACTGGACCACAGCACCAAGTGCCCTATCCACTCTTTTCTTAAATACCTCCAGGGATGATGACTCCACCACTCCCTGGGCAGCCCATTCCAATATCTAATTACTCTTTCTGAGAAGAAATTCGTCCTAATGTCGAACCTAAACTTCCCCTGGTACAGTTTGAGGCCATTTCCTCTCATCCTGTCACTTGTTACCTGGAAGAACAAACAAACAAGCTCTCTGCAATTCCTAAATGGATGTTGTAGCAAGGTGGGTGTCAGTCTTTTCTCACAGGTAACAAGTGACAAGATGAGAGGAAATTGTGCTAGTGTAGGTTTTGATTGTAAAAAAACAGTAGGAAAACTTTCTTCACTGAAAGAGTGGTTAAGCATTAGAACAGGCTGCCCAGGGTAAATCACTATCCCTGGGAAAGCTCAAAAGGCATGTGGGTGTGGCACTTGGCTAAATGGTTTAGTGGTGAGCATGGTGGTGCTGGGTTAATGGTTGGACTAGAGATCTTGGAAGTCTTTCCAACCTTAATGCTTCTGAATCTGAGAGATGCTGAAAAATACAGGAAGTTCCCATCTGTATAAGCTCCCCTAATGTGAACCACATCTGCCTTTCTACTGGTGTAGGATGTCCAAATAAACAGAACTGTACAGAACCTTTCATTCTTCTGGTTCTGACTAAGCACACAAGTATTTTATTGGAACTAGTCCTACAGGATGCCAGAAGCTTATAAATAACGATCTCTGAGTACCAGCAGAGTTGAGAATGTTTGCATCCATACTGAAGGCCAGATACCCATTGAAGTTTATGAGGGGTGATTCTGAGCCTGATTTGACAGTGAGGAACTGGATTTCTCTGATGAAGCTCAAGGATTCAAGAGCAATTCAACCTTGCTATAATTAATTCTTGGTGCCACATTGTTACTGATAATTTCTCTACCATTATGGCTACCACGGAATCCAAGAACTGTAGACCACTGCATCATGAAAACTCCAGCTCTGCATCACTGGACTGCCTGGTGTTCCCAAGTCTGAGCTGTGCTTAATTTCTTCAGAAGAATTTATGTAGGATAAAATCAGGATCTATTTTGTAAATGTTCTGTTCCTTGTCTCCATCTAATCGAGGTCTAGACATGTTAGGAGACTTGCTGACAGCCTAGGACAAGAAGTTAGAAAAGCAAAAGAGCTCTGGTCTTTCTCAAGTGTTTCTGCTCAGGCAAACTAGAACCAGAAGCCAGGTGCCTGTATCACTTGTAACATCTTGAGGCAAGATGTTTCACTTGCTCAGCTTTCTTAGAAGATTCATGTGATGCTCATCAACTCAAGTAAAGTGCATCTTATGTAGACAGTCTTTAATGACTCCAGCACATTACATAGCAAATGTCTGAATGCTAGGGAGGTCATGCTCATTCACGGGGTATGCAGAGACATGAAATCCTTCCTAGGCTGAAGCAATTTCTCCAACCAAAGCAAAAAAACACCCAAACCCAAAACCCAGAAATGCTACAGTTTCTTAGCTAAACCACATCTTAACAGTTCTTTAAGTGTTAATATAAACAAATAAGAAGGTAAAGTAAGAAAGAAAGCAATGAAGATTAGTGAAAAACAAAATTACTATCATTGGTTAATGATAAGCTGTGTAGCCACTGGCAGTTTGAAGAATGAGGGGATGGATTAACACCACTCTTACACAAAGAAATTAAGTTATTGCTTTCACAGGTACTGCTGAAAAATTTCTGCTCTAGTGGTACTCATGGCTGCATGCAGCGCCTCTGTATCAATGCACAACACACACACACACACACATAGAAGAATTACAAGTATTCTTAAAGATGTTAGAATTCAGGAGGATACTTTTTAGTTTTGCCCATGTAATATCCAGAGGCAGATTAAAGGAAGTATCAGGGGTAAATAAGTTCAATATAAATTATTTGGTTTTAACATAAAGGGTGACAGAGAAATTCCTATCTCAAGGATGTGCCTTATGGAGATTTATAGTAGTTTCCTCAGGTGTAGATGTCCCAAAAGAAGAGCCTATTGAACGCCTGAGCAGCTCAAACACTATAAATCACCAGGACCAGGTGCTGTTTTTAAAAGAATACTGCAGTAAACATAAAAAAAACTGGAGATCAAGTTAGGATTCTGTCAGTTATGATTAAAAATGTCCACTCGTCTGAACAATTGTTCACAGCTAAAGAGAAAACCCTGCTGTTTTGGAGGAAATTGAGATATATTCATAGCAAAAGGTAGTGCTTTTCTCAGGCTACTTACTTTATGCCTGAATAAGCATAAAATAATGGGATCACAATATAACAGCTCTGCAAATTATCTGTATGTTTTAAGTGACTTGGATTACTTATACAAACTAAAAATTAAAGATACTCCAATAACCATGAGGAAGTCCTGAAGATCAATCCTAATTTGGGAATGGACTAACCACTCCTCAGAAGAATATTTTAATTTCTCTGAACAGGAGAAGTTATTTGAATCTTCAGCCTAGAACAGGCTCTAACCTATGGTGCTAATTTAAGAGGGAGATTGTAAACTCTCTTGTGAAAAAAACAGAACCCAAACCAAACAAACCTCTGAAACCCAAAGACTCAAAAAGCTGCTTCAAACACAGAAAGAAAGCAGTCTGAGGGTAGATTGCAGGAGGGAAGAGGTGAATCCCCTTGCTGGTTGCTGAACAGCTATGAAGTTCTTTTATGCTGCTCCCTGCTTTCCATCTTCAGCAGATTTAGAGAATGTAGGAGCATAAAGCAGTTTAAAGCCACCTTTACTGGTGGCTCTCTTCAGCAGTAAAATACAGAACTTGGGCATAATAGAGGGCTGTGATGCCATTTACAAATACTTTGTTATCTCAGTGTTCATCTACTGGAAACATAAAGTATTCCTTTAGTGTGCTTTAATGGGTACTTATATTTATTGTATGCTGACTTTACCATTACTTCAGGAAACATCTTAGGAAAAGAATATGGAACATGCAAGCAACTGCACAGTTGGGCCAATAAAAACAAATTCCACTACCCTTTGAAATCCTACCTGCAGCTTGCTTTCATCTGCTAACAGCAATAGTTATCACTGCCAACAACTTTGAACAAAATAGTTTTGTGACTTTTTTGCGCATATCCTTGATTTAACAAGATGGAGAACATCTGTGGGCAACTTCCACTGGGTATTTTTTCAGAACCAGGACATGTGAATTTGAATCTCCTCAGGCTTCTGAAACCCAGGTTTTCTGTTTCATGGAGGCTTCTCCTTGCCTTGAGATTGTTTCAGGTAGTTTCTTAAAACTCTTCTGAGGGATTTTAGTAAGTCATGGCAATTTTAAACCAGCTCTTTGTTCTGTCCCCATTTTTCCCATTCCCTCTTTTCAATCACAGTACGCACCTTACCCTCTTGTTTCTTCCAGCTGTTCCAAGATACCTGATCACTGATTTTTTAAATGAGTTCTGAGAGTGAGAAAAAGTCCTACAGCACTCTGGCTTTCTTGGCATCATGCTAGTCTTCTGTGCTGTAGTAGAAAACTAATTGTCACATCAGTTTCTGTAGCACTGTTACACCTATGGATTTTCAGCCACAAACCCAATTCCTTCAATGAAGATGAGGTGTTATAACCTTGGCCATACCTGATACAGAAAGAGATAATTTATGTATTGTTTCATTCAGAGCAGAAGATCCTGTACCTCTGTGACAGTTCTTTCTGGAAGCCTAGCATCACCCAGTACTACATTTCATACAGTATCTAAAGTATTCCATCACTACATGGATATACAGTGACCATTACAGGGGAGATTTTAGGTTCTCTTTACAAACACTTTGGAAAAAAAAAAAAGCCAAAATGCCAGTAAGCATCCTGCAATTGTCAGCATGAGACATGAATTTCATTTTGAATAAGAACTTCTTCCCTTCCTCAACATATGAGAAAACAGAGTATGCAGCTAGTTGCAGTGGTAGTAACTTAAAACACATACAAAAAACATCTTAAAGCAAAGCAAATGTGATTAAAAAACACCCAAGACTCCTGGTAAAATTGTACCTTGTTGAATAGCACAAACTCATAGATGTGCCTGCAAGCAAGTCTCAGTCATTAAATAAGGCTGTACCTGGTTAGTTCACTGCCAGCTTACAAACTCTTACGTTTTAAAACCCCGCATTTTTGACAGAACTATATCTCAATACTTTGCCTTAGGCTGTAAATGTGTTATTAAAGCATTCCAGTCTTAAGTTTTATCACAAGGATGAAGTACTGCTCTACATTTTTAGTACAGCAATTTAAAAATAAACTTCTCTAAAGGCATCAAGAAACTGTGTGCAGGCCCTCTATTTAACCAAGCTTTAACATTTCTTATACAGAAGAGATAAAACTTGATTCAAAGGTAGTTTTTACGAGCACACACATTTTTCTTCTTCCTCCACTTTCTGTATTTGTGATATGGGATTGAAAAAAATTGCTTGCTGAGTGCAATGAACAGCTGAACTCAAGCACAATTCCTTTCTAGAATCTCCACAGCAATACAACCAACAGGGGGCTGTCTGGCTACACAATGTTATCAAATCTGCAGTGAAATCCTTTTCCTGACTGTACAACCTACCATTCACCACACTTCGTAAAACTGGTTGAGGAACAAGTAATTTAACAGATTTCCAAAACAGAATTCTTGTCCATCTTTGTCTTGTACTACTGTAAATCTTGTATTTTTGATCTAGAAGTTCCATTATAGCTTTAATGTATTTATTCCTGTGTCTGAAAATAACAGATATTGCTTGCTGGAAAAGGGGGAGACTTTCACATTGTCTTGATAATAGAAAAGGTGTATCACAGCTGCTTCCAGACGCTAAGAGGCAGCTAGCATTTTTGTGCTAGTTTCATATGCTCGTAATGATCTTCTGTACAAGAAAACAGATGGAAGAAAATGGTTTTAGACCCTTTGATATTCATTTAAAGAGCAGATAGGCCAAGTCTGTCTGTAGCAGTGTCAAGACAGGAAGAATAAGACCCTGAATATTCATTTCAGTGATTTAAGCAATGTAAATGGACTTTAAAACTGGAGTGCCAGTCTTAGGAGTGAAGGGTATTTTCTTGGTGCTGCTACTGCTGCTTACAGTAAGCACATTCAGCTGGCTGAGCCTACCAAAAACTAACCTAAAGTCAATCAGTGAAACCACCAAAGGCATGTAAGAGCCAGGGTAATAGTGAAAGAAACAAGAAGACTCATTCCCAAACTTGTGAACCCAAACTGGTTCAAGAATTGCAAGGCTGTAGAACCATAGTCTTATATTGTATTTGACTATCCTAGCTGGTCAAATAATATAACCCCTGAAGTTCTTCCTTTGCCTTTATTTCAATAAAACATTAAAAATTTATACATCTGAGACTTTATAAAGTGTATATATAAAGTATATAATTTATGCCTTATATACTTAAAATTTCATAATACTCAAGGTTTTTTGAGTAATTGTTGAGAGACTCCAAAATGTTTTAATTTTAAAACCACTTAGAAGTGTAAAAGCTGCTGACAAAAGGTTCTTTCATGGGCAGTAAATCCACACACTTGCCCTGCAGAAACATAGGGAAATGTGAAGCTTTCTATCTATGTCTGACTCCTGTGCTATAAACAGCAGAAGAAAACACTATGGATATATGATGCCTATCTCTCAAGAGAAACTAAGCCTCCCCCTACTATGAACTGTATACTTTAGACTGAAGATAAAAACTAGATAAATGCTGTTACAATTAAAATCCTAATTTCAGAACTTTGAACATAAGATTCAAATTTTACATTAAGAGGCAGAAGCAATTAAAAAAATTAATTTTATGTATTATCAAAAACAGAGCTATTATAAGTGAATAAAATGTGGAAAAAGAGTTGCAGCTGATTAGATAAATACCTTCTAACAGAAATAAAGTATTTAGAGTGAAAAAGTACTCCAGTGATTATTATCCCTCTCACACAAAGATGAGCAGTGCCACTCATGCCATTGCATTTTTCCTGTATTTTTTCCTATTTCTCTTTATAGTTAAATATTTTATTCTGATACACACAATTGCCACCTTAGAGAGGAGATTTGCATATATCTCACACATAAGTTTTCTTTCAAATACAACTTAAATGTTTTGTTTGTTTTTTACATGAAAAATTGCTGCTGCTCTTAACTGGTACAATAGCAGCTCACCACTCCAGGTATATTTCTATTTCTTCTAAGTTCTATGACAATAGATTGCAATGAAGACTAAAGGAATCTAAACACTTCAAATTTCAACCATTATTGCTAATGTGGCTACCTGTTTAGAACAGACTTTCCCCAGTTCTTAACGAGACTGAGCCATGGCTAAGGGAAAAGCTGAAACACTTTCAGATCATTGTATCCAAATTTCTAGTACAGTCCACTCTAATTTAGCAAAGTGTGCCACAGGCAGTATCAAGAAAAATGCCTTCAAATTTGAAGAAAATGGCTACAGAAGTCCTAAATATTTAGGTATAAGTCACTTTACATTTTTAGAAATGCAGTGTTTACCACTAGACATTAAGAAATTATTACAATTTAACTAGTTCATTCTTTCTGGAAAACTGATCTTCACAGCTATATTTATTGTCAAATATGCTGAAGTTTAAACTCATACATTACCTTTAGTATACAGAAGATTTTGCAGAATGTTGATGATTTTACTTACAAAAATGACAAGCAAAAAGTGGCACATACAAGTGTTTAATAATAATAAATTAAACATATATATATATAAACAAAGTAAGTAATAAATGTAAAATAATTAGTTATATTTGCAAAATGAATCAGTGACAAGACAGGACACAAATTAGACTATTTTGGAGTTCACTGGACTGCAGAAATAGACCATGAATAAACAGCATGGAAACTCTGCTTCCCAGCCTGAGCTGGTAACAACGAAAGTTGATTGCGGATCGGGTCTTTAAAAGAAGCACAGTACTCACCTCTTCCTCTGAAATCAGCATTAATAAATGCCATAGAAAATTCCATGAGGAAATGCATCACTGTAGTACATCTACTAAACAAAAGTAGCCAACAGCCCTCCAAGGTATGTGTCCATTACTTCTATTTCAAATGTGACACGGAGGTGTAGAAACTATCATAGTTTGCAACAGTTTCAAGTTCTCTTTAAGATGAGACTGTCAGCAGACAAAACTTTACAGAGTATTTTAATTCAAATGACAACTCCTAAGAAGCTCAGCTACCAATGGGAACCACCAGTGTTTCTTCCAGACATGAGAATCTTAAATCAGACACCTCTGAAGTAAAGCACAATATGCGCATTACAGAAACAATGGCCTGGTTACTTGTCCGGCATCACGTGAGAATAAATGCAGAATAAACATCACATCCAATTCTTAAGAATTCTCACTTGACATAACCATGACGACATGGTTTCCTCTTCTTGCAGCCATTTGTTCCACTGCCTACGGGGGTTTTTACTAATTTCTGCAGCACCTATAGCAACATCAGGCTTCTTGCTTGCACTGCCCACAAACATCTTCCCTGGCCCAGCTCCAGAACAGGCTGACCCTACCAACAGATTAAACACTCTGTGTGATCACAAAGATTGCTTCATAGTATACTGACACAAGGGGGCAAATGAAGATTGCAGAATCTTAAAGCAGGAGTTATCTGACTTCTTAGTGTTTCATTTTGTGATCTTCTTGTTCTTTTAACAGTTATTAGCTTGTTCCCCCCACCCCCCCCCAAAATATTTCCTCCTTTGAATTCAAATTCCCATTATTAGATGAAGCATTTTACTTACTTCCACAAAGATGATGAGAGAACTGAAGAATCTTTCACATGAAAAAAGGCTGAGTGAGCTGAGACTCCAGACTGGAGAAGAAAAGGCTTGTGTTTGTGTGATCTCAGCAATGTTTCTAAATGCCTGCTGGTGGGGGTATGGGAGAGTAAAGACATAGCCAGGCTCTTCTCAGTTGTGTTCAGAGACAGGACAAGAAGCAACTGGTAAGAAATTAACTGCATGAAATTCTAGCTGAACAGGACAGGCTGCAGAGTATTCATCCTTGAATACATTCAAAATTGACTGCACAGAGCCTTAAAGAAACTACCCTGTTTGAACTACAGATCTCCCTTACAACCTCAATTACTCTTACTTTGGGATTTCTTTTCAGCACCAAAATCCATGAAGTAACTGAGGGCACTAATAGGCTTGCCCTCTTTTCTGTGGAATATGATGAGGGGATGAAATTGACAGGGATTTCCCATATGACAGCAAAAACTATTACTCAACAGGCTGCTTTCCCTTCTAGATTCAAAGTGCAGAGCACTCCAGTGAGTGTCAGGAATCACTCGAGGAGTGCAAGCCCCTTTCCCTAAGCCCGATTGTTTTGCCTCAAGCCAGACCCCTCTGTCAGGCTGCTGCTTCCAATTTCAATAAACAAACCCCCAAATCTTTGCCCAACGCATTTCAATCCTTCTGATTTTCCAGTTCATCAGATCTGTACTTCCTGTATCTGTTCTCAGCTCCAACCTTTTAACATTGCATTTTTAGACATACTCCTAACACTACCTATCTTCACTCATATACAACTATTAGTCTCAGTTTATTTTCAACCAGGCCTATCTCTTCTTGACCTTTTATGTGAATTAAGCACCTTTTTCCCACACAGTTCCTAGCAGAAAATAAGCACCTGAACTGAAAACAGTGAGCCTTCCTTTCTTACATCAGGCACAGTCCTTAGGACCCCAGAGCTGCAATGTGAAGTGAGTTCGATCCAGCCACAGTCTCTGGCACCACCTATACAGGCAAACCTCTGGAAAATATAACTGCTAATATTAAGCCACTCGTGAACCATGTGAGAAATGTAACATCCTTTTCAAAAGGTTTAGGAACTAAATCATTTGAGTAGGCCTTCATAACCACTTGAAGTAGTTTTCTTAATCCAGACAGGAACTTGGGTTCCTCAGTTGAACTCTGGTTCTGCAAACGCTCAAACTGTGTTTTCACCATGTCACTGAACTATTCTAAGCCGCTACAGCCACCAAACGAGGCACTCCAACCTTTGCCCTTCTGCTTCTTCCTGCTCCCTGCTATTTCCTGCCCTTGTGCCAGTGATAGGAGTTTGCATGGTGGACCAGAAGGAAGCACAGACTGTCTCACTCTTTGCACAAAGGCCAACACGAGCACAGTGAAGGAGTCAAGAACAAACAGTCCGGCCACTGGACTTCAACAAAGCCAGGCAAATAGACTTACTTGTTGTATGCTCAAGTTTGTGATCAGCCCTTTAGATTCAATCTACTCACAGAAGTCCCAGGGAAAAATCCTGGTACATTGAAACAATAGATCCACAAGAGCAACTGGATGGATGGCCTGCTGCAGGCACCAGTCTGCAGCATGCTCAAAAAAATCAGTGACCTTTAAGGTCTTTCCAAGCATTCTAAGTCTTCAAATGGCTGAAGCGTATGTGCAGGTCTTTAATATTTAGTAGTTACATACTGTTACTTGAAGAAACTCAATGAGAAATCTATCCAACTTTGATCCAGATAGGATATTTTTTCTAAGTAGTCAATCTCATTTTGGTCATGTATCTTAAGAGAAATGTAGTAGGTATATGTGACACAAGTGTTCTTTATGAAAAGCTGTAGGCTATCTAATTCTGCATAGCTGTGCTCTTGAGAACTGCTCAGGTCTGAACTAAATTGGAAATTTTAGCCATTAGTAATTTTGCCTTTTCAAATCCGCAGCAGTAGTAGACAATGAGAGTGTAATGTTTACCAGTCTGAAATTCTGAAATATGGTCAAATAATGCAAACTTATGAATTACAACAACTTGGATTCATATTCGTCTACATCATGTTTGTACTTGTGCAACTGCACCAGCAGCAGGCCTGTGAAGGCTGAAATCAAAACAAATCTTGAGTGCAGATAAGCTTTTTTCCCTCCTTTTAAAACATCTATATGATATATTAACTTGACTTTGTGAACAACTATTTGAATAAGGTATGTGTATTTTAAATGGTAAAATACAACAGGGCTAATAAAATTAGATTAGCAAGTGATACTGAGTCATGATAGTGAAGAAAATAAAATCTTAAAAGGAAACACACTTTCAGATCTGTATCTAAAATTAGTGACATTTACATAACCATTAGTCTACATTTGACTCACCACACAGTTCTTGCATGCAGCTTTTAAAAAGAAAGGAGCCCAAGTAATTTCCATTCTCACTGCAGCATTTTCACTCATCTCAATGAAAGGTTCTCCTGCAAGAGAAAAATCTTAGTGGAAGATGAGAAGAAAATTAGTAAATTCACAGTCAGATACAGAATTTAAACTTCTAACCATAAAACTGTTACCTGTCTATAGCCCAGTGGTGTAAGAAATGAAGTGGTTAATAAGTTTTGTTAGAAAAATTGGAAAGCACTTTTTCTTTATGAGTTCTCTTTGCTAAAAGCATGATCAAAAACTTCCCAGTTCCACTAATTTAGAAAAGGTTGCAAAAATGAACAGTTTTAAGAGTTGTAATAAAGAAATGTGCTGTAAATTAAAGTAACATAATTTTTAGTTTTTAAATATATAAACAAACACACTTACCAAAGCATTGTTAGACAGGTGTAGCTTGAGATGGTTCCTTTAAAAAGTTCAGTTTTCACACAAACCAAAGCAAAATTATATATATGTCTATTCTATATTTACCCTCAGATACTATGAAGACCTAAATATAGTTTCTGAATAAATGAAAATACAAAAAAAAAGCTAAGAAAGTGTTCATATACAAACAATATATAAGTTTTTAGAAATAAAAAGGCATAGGAAATACATGCAATGTCCTGTTCCACGACTCGCGTGCAGAAGTGGCTAGCCTTACTTCAGCAGCACAGTTAATACTGGAGATATTTACAGTCTTAACACCAATATTTACGTGCTGCTAAAGTATGACAGACATCAGCATCACAAGATTGACTAATTCATAAGTGGTATGTCTCTTCAGGGTGATGAAATCCTTGTATTTTTGAGGCAGCACAATATGGCCTGCACCTTTTCAAAACCCACAAACCATTATGTGCTGCTACGTTATGCCAAGGTGTCTACCACGCTTCAAGAAACAGAAACATACTCTCAGAGCTGAATGCATTATTCTCTTATTAACTTTAGCTTTCATGTAGTAATATCAGTTGTATGAATGAACTACAAAATGTTTAGAAAACATCTGTCCATTGCCAAGCTGACTGTTTATTTACAATGAAGCTCTAACTTTATTGTCACCTGAGCATAATATCTTAATGGGACATGAACCACAAACTGGACAATTGTGTGTCTGATTAGAAGAACTAAAGATTATGCAGATGTTTATTTCAAAAGAAAACCAAAAAATCTGGATTATTTTCTAACCTAATTTTTTGTCATCTGGAAACTCAGATGTGAAAAGAAAACCCCAACAACTTCCATATGTAAGAGAATAAGGGCTAATTTTAAAATAAGCTTCTGTCAACCACTCTATCAGTCCTCAAACCATTTGTTAGCTCAGCAGCTTACCCTTGCTGCAATTTTTGGGCAGACAGACTTAAAAGAGTCTTAATTTCAGAGGAAAAAAAAAAAACAAAAACCCACAACAATTGTTAGCAAGAATAGTAACTTATCTGTTATTATGAGCAGGAGTTCATCTGCCCCCAGCCTAGAATGGCCACGCAACTTTACTTGAAGTAGGCAAGAGATGTGGAATTCATGTCCCTGCTAGGTATAATTTTCTTAGACTAAAGAATGTGAGAGATTTAAGTGTGTGCAGCCCTTTTACTGGTTCCCTAGATAACATGAATTATGCTTTCTATAGTGTTTTTATACTAAACTGTTAAGACAAAAGCTACTTACACATCATTGACCCAAGCATGCCACTCCATTGCAACAAGCCTTCCAGTCAGGTCATGACAGACAACTTCTGGAAATTAACAGGGCTATCTGGAAGCACAAGAAGAGATTTGGCAGGCCATGTGGAGGAAAGATTGGGGTTTTTCTTTGCTCCTTTCCTATTTTTGTTCCTACAGCAATACAGCAGGGCAATATCTGCTAGAAGAGTCCATTGCCACAAACATGCCAATTAAAGTGGGATTGCCAGCGTAAATAAATCTGCATGTAACAGCAGCAACACTTTTTATATGGTTTATCCAAGCAGGAATGCTATCTTTAGGAACTGCATCAAAGAGCCATTTCCAGTATATTTTAGACATGCACAGCTATATTTACTCTTAACCCCACCTCTTAGTACCTGTGTATGTTTTTAAAACAGATAGTGAAAATAGGTAAACTAAATCAAATAGGCACAACTTACCCAACTTACTGTGGTGAATTAAAGCAGGAGTGCAAAGTCAAAATAAACCCATACTGTAAACGTATGCTCTGACAGTTGGTCTCCCCCCTGAAGAAACTGTGCTAGGCATAAGCCAAGAGAAGAAAAAGTAAAGACAATCTCCACCATATGTATATATATACACACACACATATACGTAATGTGGAAGGCATAGATAAAGATAGATGTGAGCAAAAATGCTAGCCAGCAGTAAGAGATTTACTCAAACTTTAAGAGTAAGAAAAACAGTATGAAAAATATTCTCTAGCATGAAAAAATACTGCTTTGTACTTGTAGTTTTACCTTAAAAGCTTGAAAGAAAATTATTTAAGTAAGACAGCTGCAACATTTAATACCTTTGGAAACACATTTCTCATTTTTACATTCAGGCCAAATTCTTCATTTGAAACTCCATGTGTTTAACTGATACTATTCTTTCATTGCCTAGTTGATTTCAGTTTCTAGCTTAAGTATGGAGGGGTTTTTTTCCTGTTGCATAACTAAATCCCTCTAAAATTAAACTATACACACTATGAAATGAAGACTTGGCAGAACTATTATGCTATTTTCTACAGTACGTATATTAGTAAGAAAACTTGCAGGTAATTCCATCCACCCATATAAAACATGAACACAAAACCTTGCATGAATTACAGAATTCCAGGCTGTTTGATTTTTTAAAATACTTTATTATTATTATTTTTTAATTATTTTGGAAGGTGCTTTGTTCCTTTTTTTTTTTCACTTACAAAATGCCCCAAAAGAAACCAACCAATCCAATATTCAACACAACGTGACTTATGTTTTCTGCATTCCTATTAAAATAGATATCATCTGCAAGGAGAATAAGCAAATTATCACATAAAATTGGAGAATCGTGTATATGAGAGAAGGAGTTGTGGAACAGGAAAAGGATGAAAGGAGGAAGTCTAAGATAAGAAGTGTACTGATACCTGAGCCAGGAATCTACTGAAATCCAGGAGTGTCTGCACAAAGCTGTGTACCATTATGTTTTGGTCATAAAATCTATAGAGTTGCTACCAAGAGTTCTCCTACCTCCATCCTTGTGTCTTAAGTCTGTGCATTAGAGGCAGACAGACAAAGGAGACCACAATAAAAGCTGGGAATCATGTATGCAAGCAGCTCAATTATATTTCCCCAGTCTCTAAAAGCAAGTGCTCTGCTGAAGGATTCTGAAGATGCAAATTTCACAGAAGCCACTCACATACAACAGTTGGAAATGCTCTTTGAAAAAAAAGTACTGGAACTTAAAAAAAAAAAAAAAAAAAAAAAAAAAAAAAAAAAAAAAAAAAAAAAAAAAAGGAGAGTGTGTACATGTATTTGTGCTTGTTTTTGCAATTGGAGTGTTCCCAAGCAATGAAAGAACCTTTCCTTGATTTCAGTATTTCTTAGTTGATTTATCAAAGACCAACTCCAATATAAAATATAATTTTCAGTTTTTATTGTTTATAGTTAAGAGTTTATGACAACACCAAGCCAAACTCAATCTTTTCTGACCCTATGAAAACCAGCTACAAGTCAATTTCTGGCTACTATACATACTAATAAGCTCCTTAAATGCTACTATAACTACTAATAAGCTCCTTAAACCTCTCCATAACATATTATATCCAGAAGGTACCACTAGGCGAGCAATCTGACTGACAGGTCAGTGACTTGGAGTAAAACCCACCAAGGCCTTCGTATTAAACACTGTATGTTGTCTCTAATAATCCAGAATATGATGTAAAATTTAAACATTTACCTCGTGCCTTTTGGTCATGCAAAAAAAGCACTCGTGATACTTCTTGGCCAAAACCCCTTCCTCATCAATAGTGTTATACACCATTGCTCACATATTCCATTGCTTTTGTTCCTTACTCATTAATGCAAAACACAGATGCAGTTAGAAAGCAAGGCTATTGCTTCACTGTCCATTGTGACCCTTTCCCAACCTTATTTCAGATTAAAATTAGAAAACTGAACGTGATCCCGAAAGACTCAAGTATTCCACAGTCTAAAAGCATTACATTTGTTCCCCAGTGCTACTCTCCTCACAGCCTTGACATCAGCAATTTCATGTCCATATCTCAGTTTTCCCAGGTTATCTTAGTTTAACCAGAAATGAGGCAGGGTTTGCACTGAGATGGCACAGCATGAAGCGCAGCATCTCTGACAAGTGTGTCCTGCTGTGTGCATTCCACCAATGGAGTAAGTTACTTCTATGTCAGACAGGACATTCTGCAGTGTAGCTTTTTGGACAACAGCTGGTGAATCTGCCAAGCTCTCTCCTCTCACAGTTCAGTGCCACTAACACACCACTAAGTATGAATAAACACAATGGCAGTTCAACACTGGAAAATACTTTTAGGGTTTTATGAATTAATCTGGGAAAAAGACAGAATTAGAGAATCTCACTGTCCACTACCAAGAAATCTGAACACTTCCATTCTCTAAGATTCTAAGACCTAAAAGTATATGGAGCTGTATCTTTCTCATACACTGTTTACACCCCTCTCTGCAAGTTAAAATAATAGTTTCATTTTATTTTTGTCATATGCTTACTCAACACTGCAGTATTTATACTGCAAACATACAAGAATTTATACCTCTTGTTCATTCTTAAATCTAAGATTTAGAAATATGTTATTTTACTCCTGCCTTCTTTTTTCTTCTTCTTGTTAAGGAACCATCTTTCCATCTAATTTGTGGTGTCAGCAGCCTTTAAAGTCATATGCATTTATTTTTTAAAAGAAAAGATTTCAGTGAAGTATTTCAGAACATTAACTTTAAAGGTATCAGTATTTCAGAACATTAACTTTAAAGTATTTTCAGCTACTGTTCTATTACTATTTGGTTCAGGCATAACCTACAACACTCAGTTAATTCACTCAACTTAATTGAGGTTACTTTCTGGTCAGAGGAAGAAGAATTAAGAGATTAAACTATATACCTTGATTGCTCTTCTCTGGAAGTAACAGTGAGATTTTTAATTACTGTTTAAGACTGCAGCCCCCCCCGCCCCCAAAAAAAACCTAAATATTTTTTTTAAAAAAATTGTCTCTAAACTAGCAATTTTATTGCATGTGTTTGGTTTTTTTAAATTAAATAGCCCTAACACAGCAATAAATTTGCCTCACTTAACCTCAAAGAGGTGCAGTAATCCAGGACCAGCCTTATACACACTCTCTGCATAATAGGTCCTTCCATACCTTCTAGCAAGCAGCTGAATATTTCTAAGACTATTATAAAGTTGTGTAAAAAACCCACAAATAATGCTTTAAATAGTTCTCTGAACAAAAAGATAAATATTTGAACAGAGATAACTAACACTAATTTAGGAGTTTTGGTAGCACAAACTTTGACATAAAAAAATGCATGTTCACTATTTCCTGATTATGTCAACAATACTCCCCACATAACCACGGTAAAAGACTGGGAGAATTACATTTTTTATAATGTTAAGTATTAATAACTAAAGTAAAGCAGATGTCTGCTGATTATTGAAATTTACTGCTACTAAATTTGGAGAATCTATATCATGTGTCCAGCCATCTCTCCAAGGATCATGAACAAACAGATTTAGACTAGCTGGAGAACTACTGCACAAGATAAACATGAAATAACAAAGCCAGCTAAAAATAAAAACCAGGAAGTAAAACCATTGAGAAATTCAGAAGTATAAAAATACCTGGAAATTTAGAAGTGCAGTTAAGGACTCTCATCATCAAATTCTGATTTACACCTTTTTTACTTAACTCAAGACCCCAACTACTGCTTGTACTAGCTTGACTCATGTAGTAATTTGTATGAAGTGCATCCCCCCACTGACTGCACTCAGGAAGACAAACCAAAGTGAAGACTGTTACTTGGTTCTGCAATATTGATGCTTCTACTGGAGTGATGAATAACAAACAGAATGCAGTGGATTTCTCTAAAAGGCAAGAAACTAAAGGTAGTCAATTCTGACTTGAACAAGTACAGTATGTCAATTTTTGTAGCTTGCTAGCTAAAAAAAGCACAACTACGGGAAGCTGATATAGGACACAAAAATGTATCAATGTATAGTTTGGTATATTATCAGTGTATTTTAGAGTCAACTGTAGCTTAAAAATAAAACTGAATAAGACTAACCCCTCCCATCTCTTTTCCCAGCTTCTAAAAAGTGTTTTGTCAATGCTGATGCATTAACTAGATTGCTATATGAAACCCTTTACAGGGAACTTGTAAAGTGTAACAAGCTCCAAGTTCTAGCAGAGTTTGTAAAAGTTGCATTTCAGAAAAGCTTTCCAGATCCTGCACTGGTATAGCTTGCACACAACTTTTAAAAATCTGTCTTCTCTGCACCTTTGGCAAGCACACAGGAAGAAAAACTGTGTGAACACTTTCAATCTGTACAAGCATTCTTTCTGCTTGAAAGGACACATACAAAATTAAGAAAAACGAAGAAGCTATTTTCTAAAGTTCTACACAGTAAGTTTTAAATTTCATTATAGTAGTAATTAAAATGTTCTTTTCCCCCCCAATTTTATCACCAAAAATATTAAAACTAAATATTGTGGATTTATCAAAAAGCAAGCCAGATCTGTCTTAAAATATAATCTTCAGTTTCTGTATGAGTATTAAAAAAAAATTTAACAACTTTTCAGATTAAAAAAAATTATTAAAAAAGATAAATATTTTCAAGTTCTCCAATACACATACTTAGATTATTACACTATTACATTCAGAAAATATTATCCCATTATTACAGCTGAAGTTTCCAAAACCTGAAGTATATAGAATCATTAGTGATAAAAGAAAATATGACAATCCCTCTCCAAACAACAATAACTGTACAATACAAACCAGCTACATAATGTAAAGTTATTAAGACAGGGAAACAAGGTTTCAATATTTTAAAAATATATCCTTTTAAATATATTAAATTTAAAAGCAACCCCAAAACTTTAAAATCTATCAACTATTGCTTCTCTATTACATTAATTAATTTCAGTTTTTCTTACAAAAAAACCCCACAAAAAAATAAAAAAAACAAAACAACAAAACAACCAAGTTTTATGAAGTTCTCAGAAGACTTGCTCACGTAACAGTCACAGGCCTCATGTAAAATTTTGTGCTCCCCTAAGCCGGCACAGTCTTTTAATGAAAGGAGGCCATACAAGTATTGCTGTTTAAATCTTCCAACTCTAGAATGTACAGCAAAGCATTTCTTGTCCTTAACAGAACAGTCAAGCTGCTTTTGCAGAAAGCCTGGTGGTCTGTGCACAGGATCAATTTCCAAAGCACTTCTAGGAAAGTGAAAAATGTATTAGCCACACTGCCTTCCTAGTTGCTGTCTTACCTCCAAATGGTAAATTACAAACCAGAGGCCAGTAACAGCAACACAGTTTTTTTTAAATTGCCTTATATATAAATAATAACTATTTACACTATGCCAAACCACAAATCTTAGATTGAGATGTTGTTACATCTCAGTATTGTATGGGACTATAAAGCCTAAAGATAAAACCCAGGCTCATAGCTCAGAACGAAACCCCACTTGTAAAGGGCTAAATTTGCTGCTTGTCTGCTTTCAAAGATTTAAGGTCAGAGTGACAATGCTATAAAATAAGGGTCAAAGCACAAAAAGACCAAGGCCACAGAACAAAGAGCTTTTCGTGTCATGAAAGAAGTTGCTTTTTGTAAACCTGCCTTCTGGCTCAGGCAGTAAATTTGTCTTTTTCTTAACATCATCACTACATGACTTCTATAAAATGGCAGACAACAGCATGACTGACGAAAGGTGAGTCTGACCTGTTTGAAGAAATCAACTCAACTGTTAAGGGAATCCACTAGTTAACAGCAGAGAATCACCTCCCAGTAACTGCTGCTTTTCCAGTTGTTAGCTGTATTTCTACAACTTCATTATTAATTAGTCACTTCAGCAGAGGTTTCAGCAGTCCATAACACCTTTGGGGTGCAGATTCCTGGTCATATATTATTGTTTACTCAGTGGTAGCTGGGGCAGCAATTTTCCCTCTCCACGAAATATTATTAGAATACCACTGATTTTAATAGATACCATCTAACAGATCTGTGTACTCCCTTTCAAAAACATTTCTGGTTTGATTCACCACTTTCCATCAATGAGACCTACTACTCACAGAACAGAGCTAATACAAAATAAAATGGTGCTTTCTAAGGCTGATGCAGATTGATAAGCAATTTCATTTTTCCAGCTAGAAAACAAACTTCACTTAGAAAGTGCTTTTCGAAAACAATAACAATGGTTTTGACAAATGAAAGGAACTTTATCCATTGGAAAAAAAAATACAAGAGATAAGGATGCTGGGTGCTTTTTATGGCTTTATATTAAGCTAGATTTTCAATATTTCACTAACAAGCTTAAAGTAAAACCATGCTGAATTAACTAGATGTTAATATATTAAGAAAAAAGATATATAACCCAATACTTAAAGTACACAGGTAGTTAAAAAAAAGACAAAAAAATCAGATTTGAACTCTCAAACTAATAAAAACCCACAAACCTAAAAGATGTTAAATCTCTGAAAACCAGCATTTGAATTTTTTTAAAAATGAAAAGTTACTTAACAGTGTGCTCTTTGAGCAATATCAGTACTGCAAGAAGTGTCTCTGAATAGTAATGCAAACCTATATGAAAGAACCAGAATTATCTGCATTATCTTTTATAGGAGGTCTAAGGCAAGACATTTTGAAAACATAGATCTTCCATACTTCAAGTAATTATTTTCCCCTTCAAAATAGATGGCTTCTGTCTTCAAAGTTACTATTTTTATTTTTTTTCGGTCCTACTAACTTACTTAAAAGCTGGAACTGGAGATTCAGATATGTGGAATTAGGTTAAAAAAATATACAAAAAACCCCCTTACCTTTTGACCCTGGAGATCTATAACAGCTGAGTTTCAGTGCCAACAAAACAGAAGTCTCATGAAACAAATCACTTTGGTTTTGATCTACATAAAGCTATAATATCGGTTTCCTACATTCATTATTAAATGTAGCATTTAATAAAATCATGGGTTTTTTTCTTTCTAAAAAATTAATATAATTAAAAAATACCTTAATACAGGAAAAGCCTAGTGTAACATATGAAAGGTCTACTCCAATCATCCTACACTTTTTGAAGGAAATGATTACTCCTCATCTCTCAAGAAGCACTGGTGCGAGTATACCAATTTTTCTTGTGGTGAATAGCAGCCCACAAGTTAAGGAACTGATGCAAACTGGCAGATTTCCCCTTCTAATTCTGAGTCATATGCGTCATCTTTTTGTCAAAAGCTGGGAAGAAAAAGAGTCTCTCTTCCAGCCTGCCACATGAAACCACCTGCTTAAAGACAGAACAGACCAATATTGCAATACTGGTCTGCACATTGCTGGTACTTACACATTTGTTCTTGCTTTGTTCAAATAAACAAAATTCTGAAGACAGCTTTAATGTTAATGGCAGAACTTATCTCTGATTTAGGACCAAAATTCAAGCTGGGAAAAGGGAAAAAAAAGAAAAAAAGAGAAGAGTCATATTGGCATGAAAGTGCTTATTCCTAAAATGGTACTGTCTTACCTGCAAAAGACTAAGGCTTCAGTTTCTTAAAAGCTTACATGTGTGCTTGCTTCTATCACCTAGAATCAGACAGATTTCACAGAAATACATTCCAAAACCAAAAGTTCTGTGTGATTAAGACTCTGTATCACTGCACATCTGATTCCTCAAACCCACTTCTGCAGTTAAACCAAAAATCTCCCCTAAACGCAAGAGAACCTAACAATTTTGTAGGTTAAGTGTCACGTGCACCTTTTCCCCCTCTGTTGTGCATTTTGCAAATTAAGAACCAAGAAACCTCTTTTCTTCTTAGACAGATTGATCAAGGCCAGCCATTGCTGGACTATATATACTGTTTTATGACACAGTATCTCTTTTTCAAAGGAACCAGCACCAGTTAAGGTTGGGCACATCACTGCCAGCAGATTACATATTTTCAAACTGCACTAGAGTTGCTGATCAGACTGCAGCAAACATTTACAGGTGTAAATGTTTGCTGTAACAACGCACTGCTGTATTTATATTAATCTGTGGCACTGTCAGAGTGATTGCAAGTAAATATTCTTTATAAAAAAGTTGAAAGGGGCTAAAGCAAATTTTACACATTATAGTAAGTTGTGCAAAAGAATGCAAAGAAAATACAACTTGACAAATTGATCCAGAGTGTAGAAACAAAAATTCCATTTTAATCATAGATCAGCTTTTTTATATACATGCACACAAAATATATAAGATATTATATAGGCACAGAAAGTTAGATGCAAAGACAGGTATAAACACACACACACTCTCTTATATAAAATGCCTTTTGTTTTCAAATTTGTACTGTGCCACAAGCATTTACATGGCTGGGTGCATACATTTCAATATAATGAGAAAATTTGCATTGCTAAAATAAGAATACTACAGTGCTTTTCAAGAACCATGACACCATCATTTGCATTACAGGTTATTATTTACAAGCATTTAAGATGTTCTGTAAATCTATAATGAACATTGCAACAGTGAAAACTATAATTTATTATGTAATGCACTGTTATATAAATTGTTTCAATTGTGTACAATATACACAGATGATCTCTTCTACTCAGTTAAATATTAAATACAGCACTTTATTGCTCAGCTTTAGCTATTTTTTTCCACTCTATATAATGTATTTTACTTGATAAAATAATAGACACGAAGTACCTATCTGATGCCTTATCCTGGTTATCGTGTGGTTTGGTTTCCGTGTGCTTTTTAAAATATGAAATTAATTATTCATATTGTCATCTTAATTTGACTAACTTGGTAGTATTTTGTAAGAAAATATTTTACTTACCATATATTCCATTTTCCTTGGTACTCAACAAAAGACATTTAAGCTTTTCTGCAATGTTACCTTACTCCCTAAACTCCAGATCTTTCCAAGAGTTTGATGTAGCACATGACAGCAAATAAAAACCAAACAAAACCCACCACCAAGAAAGTCATGCCTTTTTGACAGTGGCAAGAGTGAATGAGGTAAGACACTGTGGAAGATGTTTCTTAACTTGTAGTTCAGGAAAGCATAAGAACAGGCTTAACTTCTTTCTCATTCAGTGGAGCACTCCAATATATGAAAAGTGAGTTAAATAAGCCATTTAGGAGGGTAATCACAGAGAGCAGCTTTTGCCTGGGGGAGACCCTGGAAAAGTCTCCATTGGCTCTCTCTTTTTCATCTCAGGGCCACAGGCACTCATAACTGCTCTGGGGTAGGCTGCTGCTTTGAATTGCCCTCTAGTGTTAGCCTTCATTAATTCCTACCTCAATGACAAATCCTATTCAGGTTTTAAATAATGGAAAGTGGGTCAGCAACGTAAGTTATGTTAAGCTAAAAAATTAAACAAAAAATTTGAACAGTGTTTCAAATTTGTTTTTAGGTCAGAAGACTATGAGGTTGACAAATTAAGTATTACACACCAAAATTACAAAAAGTCTATATATCTAAATGGCCAAAAAAAAAATCAAGGACAACAATTTATGAGAGAACTTATGAACATTGTATTTTAAATTTCAGTGAGTTTCTCATGCAGTTTCATGAGTAATATCAATTTCTGAAGCAGATACTTAATATTCACAGCCAAATTCACTGTCATTATGGTGGGATCAATACATCAAAAAAACCCAGAGGAATGGCTGGTGTCAACAGAACACAGTTTAGCAGTACCAATATCCTGGAAGGAATTTGTCTCTCACTGCTAATTCAAGAGTCTCCTCGTTACACCCTAAACCCAGATGCAAAACAGGCACCATGAAGATCCAGATTTTAAACCTGGTAATACTAGAAAGAGAAGGCAAGCATTTTCCCTCTGATTTTATTTCAAACCATATTTTATCTGCTCTCGAATTCTTAAGAGAGGTCATGAATCTGGGAATTAAAGAAGTATGGGGAATATATTAGTAACACTTGCATGTCATACAGGCTGTGGATTTCCACATACAAACAATTAAAGATGAGTGCATGACCCTTTGTTTAAAAATACTGTGGTCATACAGAACTACAATCCCTCACTCTGACTGAGAGCCGAAAAAATATTTTTAGAATTAGGTGTTAACAAAGATGAAGAAAAGTACAGATTTGAGTGCTGCTTTAGTAATTCCTGTGCTTGGCATTAAAAGCAGCATTTTCCCTTCTCCTGAGAACCTGGAAAAAAATCTTTCAGTTTTAGAGTGCATAGGGACAGGGCAACCAGTACATAATTATTATTTTTGATCAGGATTTCTTTTTGCCTGTGGAAAATGCTGACAGTAAGTGTTAGAGCATCAAGTGAGAACTCTGTTCCACAATAAACTTTTCAATATATTGTCACTTAGAGAAGGACTTTTTTATAAGAGTCATTGCAATGTTCCACACCAGATGGAGCATCTTCGTTTAATTTTCGGCCTGATTAAAATATGGACTAACTTGCAACAAGAGAAAGTGAGCTGCTTTCAGAATGAAGCGGTAACATTCATAAGACCAAGTATCTACCTATTCTACCAAGAGAAAACTTTGCTCCAAAAGAATACAGAAATGATAAAGCAAATATTTTCATTTATCAGATCCACTGGAAGTCCTGTCAAATCTACAAGTGACTTATATGATGTTATATCCATTTTGAAGAAGGGAATGATCAGTTAAATTTGGAAGATCATAATCATACTACTTTCTAAATGTCTAAGCTGACTTGTATATGAATACTAGAATCCATTTCCTTCTGTGGGGAGACAGAGCAGTTTCAAAAATTTAAAAAAAAAAAATTAAATTGTTCTTCATGTCAACTAGAAAGTGGAAGCATAAAAATCACAAAAATGTCTGACCAAGGGCTCAAAAAAACCAAAAAAATCCACCAACAAACCAAAACAAAACAAACCGTCCACAAAAAATAAAAAACCCCATAGGACACTCATAGGAAGTAAGAAGCAAGCTCTAAAAATTTAGTGGGTTAAAGAAAAGGTGTAAACACTTCAGAAGTATTTGCACATTACTAAGATTTTTAAGTACATCACAAATTAAAAACAGATATTGCTGATATCTTGCTTTGACCAGATTATCCTGATAATGTATTTCAATAAAAAGAACTAATTCTCTTAAAATACTGGTCTAAAAATTTAGAATAACAAAAACCTCCTAATTTTCTGGAAAAAAAAAATCCTGCCACAAACAAACTCAGAAAAAAAATTACCATGAATATCCATGTGTTTGAAAGAAATTCAGAATTAAAGCTAGAAATAATGGTTTATTCAAACACCCTACTCAATTAGCAATTGCATACATGCCCTGTTTTTAGTGTGCAAAGAGCTGTCTAAATCAAGGTGTATTAACAAGTCATCAATACACTATATGAACATTTAAACAATTTTGATTAAATTTCTCATTCCTTCACTGAAATATTCAATGTATGGGTCTACATAAATTCCTCCTTAGACGTCTATAGAAATTAAACAAAAATAACAATAAAAAAGGGGCCAATACCTTACTTACATATTTGCATTTGAGTGAGAGTAAGCATTTAAATATCCCAGTTAGCATATTTTAATTATTTTTCCTAAAGAATTTGCATGCCATTTGCTTTTCTTTTCCTATTGCCTAGCAAGACCATTTTATCAACAGACAAGGAAAAATGATGTTTAAGTATGTCAGTCTTAAATCCTTCCTATATACATGTTTCTTTGAATGTCTGAAGTAATAATAAAAATTAATGTCCATTTAAATCTAATAGTATACAAAACTCCATTTAAAATAGTGTAAGGCTGGATTTAGTTTAAACTAACAAAATCCAGAAAATTCAGCTGCTTCAGATTTAAAACTTAAAATAGTCATCCCTTAGATATCAAACAATGGTTGATCATACATGCCTTGTAATAAGTAGGAATGGGTTGCATTTATAGCTACAGATCTCTTTCAGGAAAATTCAGTTGCCTTTGTAAAGCAAGAGAAGTCCTTAAAGAAATAAAAAATGAATTCTAAAAGTAATCTGCAACAGTTCCTTTTGGATGAGCAATAAGCATGCACTGTCAGCTTTCAAATTATGATTTAGTTAACAAGACTTGTAGAGCCTCAACATTATAGCTACAGTAGGAACAGTAAAAGTGACCATGAAAAGTTCCACATCTGAAGCACTTCGGTAAAGAAGTCTGCACATTTTTATCTCTTCAATCTCATCAGAATTAGATATTGCAAAGCAGTTTACAAAGTTAAGCACACAGTTTGCAATAGCCACACCAGCAATTTTTAAGGGGCAAGCACTGCAGGCCCTTAATTCAGGCTGAACTTCCAACAAAATCAGTGGTTGTTTTGCTGCATAAGAACTACAATAGGAGACACTAAGAGTAGGAAAATAAAACAAACACACCCCACCACCTTCCTTGCAAGTTTCCCCTATTCTTTGGGTCAAGAAAAATTTATGTTGACTATGAAGTACAAAATAGCTCTAGAAAAAAAAAATTAAAAATTAATATGGGCCAAAATTCAACACAAAAATGTTCTAGAGCAAATCAACACCTTGAGTGGACTCTAATCATAACAGACAACTGCAGCACTCTTAAAAGATACTACAGCTTGTAAATGGGTAAGCCTCAATTACTACATTACTGTAAAACTCTTTGCACTTTCTAAAAAAACATTTAGACTTGTCTTAAAGTTCTAAATACTTTAATATATACTAAATTTGTAAAAGGAAAGAAGGTGTGCATCTAATGAGAATAACATTCTGCAAATCCTTATTCATGATCGTGAGTCATTAGAACTACTTGTGTATATTAAAGTTTGCAGAATTAGGCCCTAAATGTAAAATCTCTTTGATTTACAGTTGTGAACCAGAAACCACCTTTTTTTTCTGAGTAAGAATCTATGAGAAATACTCTGAACCTGTGTCAGACCAAGGAACACTCCATCAAACTTTCACCTTTTAAATATCTCACAAGGGAGCCTTAGATACCTTTGCCTTGCAATATAATCCTGATTTTCATTAACAAGAATGTAACTGCTTTTGTACAGGAAAAAAATGAACAAACTCAAACTGTTCAGTGAAATACTAAAATCCTTATTTTCATAAGAAAGCTAGTAGAAAAAAATGGGGGGGGGAAGGGGAAGAAAAAAAAAAGGGGAAAAAAAAAAGGGAAAAAAAAAAAGAAAAAAAGAAACAACAGCAATGCAGCACCTCCAACGCAGTTTCTGGACAGACCGAAATATTTATTTATTTGGGAGCATATTAGGCATGTTACCCAAACACAGTTAAAGCATTAACAGAAGTACTTTCACTGTGTCTTTAATCACATAAAGGATTAAAACTGAAAGAATTATCAGCTCACTAATCACAAACTTCAAAGCTTATATAAAGTTAAGGTTTACTTCCTATACCTTCTGTATTAAAAGTTTTCTTACTCAACTAATAATTTTCCCTAGGAGGCCTTAACTACCCTAAAATCATACTATTGTATGAAAAAAATATATTCAGAACCCATCTGCCCCAAATACTTCTGTAACAGGAGGTGTATTACTGGTAAATTCCAGTAATTCTTCAGTTCTACCAGCCATGAGTTAAAACAATGAGGAAATATGAAATTTACACCTCACTGGATTTGCTTGGTAGAAATTAAGAGTTACTGGGATAAACTGAAATTTTGGGTTTTTAAAACTTCTCTGATTTTATGGTACAATTACTTCCTACAAAAAGAAAGTGCTCTTGAAGACAGATAGATTTGATTAAGGATAAAAACTGAATTCCAGCTGAAAGCTGGAATTGCTACAGTCACAACATGTTCATAAAATTTGTTGTACTGTAATATATTTTGCTAAAGATAAAGTCTTACAGATTTTACTACTCCATTTAGTATTTAAACAAATTTACTCAATCCAAGACCAGTTACTATTTTAATTTCAATTGTCTGTATAAATGGTTAGTTAAGACTATTTGTATATGAGTAGATAGGTTATGATTACTCTGAATGCATTTCTCAGTTTCAGCCAAATGAGTACGTTTAGTGCAAAGCAGGACTTGCAATATGAGTGTAGCACAGTCCATATTAATTCCTCTTAACTGTTGAGTGTTTTACAATATAATATCTGTTTGCCAACATATAAGATAAATAAAATTTCTGCCTCTTCTGGTACAGATGGAGGGCTCTAAAGACCTGCTTTTTTCTGTTTTCTACTTCTTTGCTTGTCAGGTAGCTCGTTTATTAATGCCTTTAAAACCAAATTTTACACACCACATGGAAATACACTCAGTGAGCTCTCTATTCTTTTCTATTCTTTAACACACCCTCTGAACAAAAAAAAAATAAAGTTATTGAAAAATATTTTTTATATCATCCATACTTTGCTTTTGGATTAGCAACATTTCAGTTGGAGTAATTCCCAAGACAGGAATATGAGAACAATACTATATGGAGAATTTATATAGCTCAAATGGATCAAGGCTGTTGCAAACTCAGCTTTTTACATGTATTTTTGGCCACTTCATTTCCTTCTGAGCACAGCCTATGTTAATACTTTTACTTAGTGTTTTATAATTTTACAGGAGCGTAAAGAAGAATTATTTTAACAAATAATAAATTCTTGAACAATCTCATTAGACCTGGCCTATTTTGAATAATCTGAGTAAGTTGTACTACTGTGAACATTTTTTTAAAATAAAGAACATATGTAATAAGAGAAATGTTAATATAATATATACCATGCTCATGCTCCATCAACCTTCCAGAGAGTTTTTCAATCACAGGAGTAAGCCATTCTCCAAAATCAGCTCTCTATTGAAAGGTCAAAACCTGCAATAAAAATGTCATGTATTATAACATATTTCCAACACCCACAGTTTCATGGTTGATCCCCAAACATAGATGTAGGTCATCAGCCTGACCCTCGCATTGTCTGTGTTACAGGAAATCCTAATTTTAAAAATACTTTTTTTTAAAACCAAACTGACTTGATTAGGAACACCTGTGATATGCCTCTTTATTATCAGAAGCCTCCTGAAACAAATCAGATTAGCATGTTTCTGCTTTCATTATTCCCGCAGCATTTTAGGATGAAAGTAAGAGGAAGGAGGAGGGGGGAAAATAAAAAGAAAAAGGAAAAAAAAAAAAAAAGAGTAAAGGGTGTTGTTCTCCCTTCCTACCCACTACCAATCTCTCCCTCCACCCTCAAACTAGAAAACAGGTAAGTTTTTTAGTAAATAAACTACTTAATGGATGTGTGATTACTAATGTCATATTTCCATATTCCCTAAAACATGCTATTGACTGTTAAGTATTTAAATTCTAGTGTTTCACTTTAAGGAGTTAGGATATTTTTTTGCTCTTCAAGGCAGTCCCATTATTGCCTTTATTAAAACTCAGCCTACAAATATTTGCTACTGGAAAACATATAATGGAAAAATTACAGTGATACATTCTGAGAGATGAAATAAAATTTTAAGACTTAACCAAAAAAAAAAAAAAAAAAAAAAAAAAAAAAAAAAAAAAAAAGAAGGCAGCCCTGATCAGGTAAGAACAAAGTATAACTTGACAGATTCAGTAACTATAGCCAAATAGCTACTGCAGGAAATATTGCATTCACACAGCCGAAATCTTAAATCTGTTTTGACTTTATTTGAACTTTTTCATTGTAGACACCATAACAAGACACATCCTATGGCTAATAAATGAGTAGCTGATGCCTAGATCAGGTCACCTGCTTACAAATACTTCCATAAATTTGTTCTTTACTCTTTAAGTGTATTCCAGAAAATACTACAACCCCCTCGCAGCTATGGACTTATATTTAAGCACCCTGCTTTAGCAAGAAAAAGGAGTTTGTATTTTCATGTATTCCACACATCATATATTTCACTTTTTTAAAAAAAGTTTTTGTTCTTAAACCAAATCCACCAAAGTTGTGGTTCCTCTCTGTGCTTATATTGAGATTTAACATACTTGAAGATTATATTGAAACTGGACTTACATAAAGCTATTTAAAATGAAAATACATGCCTAAGCCCCATACGATGTGTAATTATCTTTTTCTCAGACCAAATCTTCAAGTGAATTTCAATTTATGATACACAAAATAATTAGTTGTAACCAGATTCAATGTTGAAAAGTTTATTAATAATCTATTTACTGCAGATACATTCACTGCAGTGTCTGAAAACAAACTAAATAGTCACGGGGTGGGGGGGTCCTATTTCTAACAGTGGTTTCCTTTAGGCACTAATAACGATCACTGAAAGTCACTCCTATCTTTTAGTTTTGAGCAATACAAGAATATCGCCGTCAGCTTTAGAAGACATCTCGGGAAACCTTTAACAAAGTAAAAGCTAAATGTGAATAATTTACATTTGCTTCTGGTGTATGCATATGGTAATAAATATGTGTGTGTGATGTCACCCCTACACACTAGCAACTGTTCATTATCGAGCTATGGAAAAGAGTTAAGAATTAGATTAAGTTTTAAAATGTAGTAGTCTCTGTAAAAAGAACATTTTTTTGTTTTTAATGATTCACTAAAAATATTATTACATGCAAATATTAGAATAAAAAATTGGACCAACTTTAAGTGTTAGCTGGACTAGAGCTCAAGTTGTGCTCCCTCCTGTAATATTCAAACAAATCTTCTGAAGTTCTCACACAGCATTCAAAGCTAAGATCAGAACTATTCCTCAATTGTGGTAATATCAACTGTATCCCAAAGTTTTGTTATTAGAGTGTTTTAAAAACTTGCAGGAAAGGGTTAAAAAATAATAAAGACATTGCCTTATACCCTTATGGGCAGAAATTTTTATACCTAGCTTACTCTGGATATTTCTGAAATTGTCCAGTATCCACAATGAAGACATTTTTCACTACAGAGATTTCTTCTGAAATCCAACCTATGTATTAATACACCAGTAACCTAAAATTTTGACATACATACTCAAATTCCTGCCAATAATGCACAAAAAAAAAAATTTCAAAGCAACATTTTCACCGACTAAAAGAGGTTACTGGAAATCTGTGGCGACACCTCTCTACTGTCTAATGTCCCCTTTCTATTTGAGGGGCATATTACCTTCTTTTCCTATCTTTTAAATACATTACTAGTTTTATTAAAAGAATAGATGGCTGTGAGAATAGTCACAGGGGACTAAGTTCAAAAACAATTTCGGCAGCCTGTTCAAAGAAAGTTTTCCAACTATTACTGATAATAGAAAACATAATTTTTTGAGATCAGGTCCAGTGTTAGATATTAAATGTTTAGAACTTATAATAAATAAGTGGAAAAAAAAACCTGTGGAGAACACTTAGTGGTGTACATAAGTTATTTTTAGTTTTAAAAATTTTCTGATAAAAATATTTTTCTTTCTACACAAAAGCCTACAATTTCATTCCCTATTTCTTTCACAGACTGTCAAAACTAGTCCAAGATGTGCTGTACCCTTGACAGTTTGTAATGAATGTGAATTACTCAAATAACTTGCAATGGGCCTTTGGGGGTGGGTGGATGACTGCACCTACAGAGCAGAATACCTGCAGCATATTCATAGAATACAGCCATAAGCTTCTTGGTTCTCCCTTACAGATCCAGTAGTTAATTGCTCCCCAGAGTAAATAACAAAACCCAGTAAGGTCCCGTAAAAGGACCACAAACTGATACGAGGCTAGTTTTCCTGTAAAGAAGGCTCATGTGCCTTTACATGTGTAAAAGTGTATCAGAAAAGTGGTGATACACCTGTTAGGATGGCTTCTGACACTCAAGCTGGGTGAGATGTGCACCTTCACACAGTGTTCACAGGCAGGGTATGCAGAGCCAGGTAGTTTGTATGCAGTTCCAGTTGTACTTCACTGCAGAATTTGACTTATTAGTCATACAAATAATTAAGGAATTAAAGACTCCAATTTATTTTTTCCTTCCATGACATTACCTTTTGGATGGAATAGCAATAGGTTCAGAATTCCAGAAGCTAAGGATAAAAAAAACCTAAACAATGAACTAAACAGAAAAAGAACCCCAGCTTGGTATCGTATATGTAGTCTGCCTATAAAATGTTACTACAATCAGCTTCCTATGAAGCACTAGCCTAACACATTAAAAAGTCACACAGATACACAGACACAGTTTCAAATTACTGTTATTTCTGAAAATTAAAAATTCTCAAGAGTTACTTCAAGCCTCAGTAGATTTATATCTATAAAATGAGAGGAACCTTTCAGGTTCCTCTTGGAAACTTTCAGGTTAACTTTGGAGGAAAAAAAGAAAAAAACCAAGCCTCAGCCAAATGAAGCTTATTTGGATGTTTTTCGTAAGAATCAAAATAAAGGATTAGACTCAAAAGAAACAAAAGAAAAAAAATTTTAAAAAACCACACTATGCTACATATACCTAAGCAAGGTTTACTTAAGCATAGAACTTTAACTTTCACTTATCGATAAAATATAAATATATATATATTTAGATATTTAAGTTCAATTGATATTTCCTCCAAATGTAACTTTTCCAGGGCCAAGTAATCCCAGTTAATGTTTGACATTTTAACTGAGGTAAAAAATGCAAGCAGCTCTACAAGGGTCTATTTAAGCTACAAGATTTTTCCCCCCCTAAATATCTCAAAATAAGGAGTACATCAAATATAAGAAAGGAAAAGTTACTTAAAATACACTATATTCATATTAGATTGCTTACTGCTTTCATTTTAGCCACACCCACCTTTATGTAATTGTAAAATATGTGAACAGTGCAGCTGAGAAATAAGAAAGCTTAAAAGAACAGTTGCTTCGTGTAGTCAAATGTGCTGGGCACAGATTTTAATTAAAATGAAAAATAGGTATAAACTGCATGCTATTGAACATGACTATCAAACAGGGAAAAATGCACACGCACCTGTACAATACTGAATTATAGGGGTTTTTTTGTAAATTAGCTATGAGTCAGGACAGTTATTTCATTGAAAGTGAAAGTCAGTATTTGTGAGTGCACTTCCACAGCTGAGTAGTGCAAATCTCCTCAAATCCTGATATTTCGGAGGATACACAGCTACAGCTGAAACAGCGTTGTGCACATTCCCACACTGACTGCTAAAAACGTTTCTGAAAACAGCCCGAAAATAATGATGCAGAGCTAAAGAAATGAGTGCTAAATCTCAATAGGATCTTACTAGTATCTCAGTTTTAAGGATTAAGCAGAATTTTCTACCAGAGCACAAAGGTATGAATTGCAGAGACTAAGCAGCTATTCCCAGGAAAAAGAAAAAAACTGGAAAAGTGTAATTTCTGTACTAGATTAAAAGAATCCAGGGAATCTAGGGATTCAAGACAGAAAGATCTTGAACTCTTGGATTTCTGCATTATCCAGAAAAAATACCTTGAATCACAATCCAGTTGCCATGCTAAAACGCTAAGTTTTGCATTTCACTTTAAGAATACAAGCTCTCAGCCATGTACACAGAAATCTTTTGTACAGCACTTCTGCACCCCAACTCTTCCCTACGTCCCTCCTACGTCCCTGGGTTAACTCGTTATTTTCGGTGGCCGGGGTGCTAAGCGCAAGGCGGCCGCTTCTGGCTTTGAACGACGCGGAGGGATGCGCGGGGGGGCAGCGGGGGGACGGGGGGGCAGCGTGGGGGAGAAGAAGAGGAGCGGGGAAAGGCTGTGACCCGGTCCAACCTCCCAGCCCCAGCCCCGCAGGCAACCAGGGGGGGCCGCAGCCGGTCCAGCCTCCGCTGAACGGGCGCCTTAACGGGGGGCCCGATGCTGCATTCGCTGCGCATCCTGCGCGCCCGCCAGCTCGACGGCAGCCCCGGGCGCCCGCCGCTCACACGGCATCGGGGAAAATATCCATACGCCTTCCTGCCTCCGGGAAAAAAAATTAAAATAATAATGATAAAAAAAAAAGAAAAAAAAAGAAAAAAAAGGTCGGGCGGCCGAAAGTGAAGAGGGAAGTAGGAAGAGGAATAAAAAGTAACGCTTAGAAATAGTGGCTGGGAAGGAGCCCGCTGGCCTGGCAGCGCCCGAGCTTCCTCCCTGCCCCGCCGCACGGTGCTGTCCCCGCCGGCGCTCCCGCCACAAAAAGATGCCTTGTGAGCCTGTGTGCGCAACTCCGAAACGCGAGCGCCCACGCCAGAGCCGGCCCCGAGCGGGTTAAACGGCGTCGTGGAGAAAAAGGCACCGTGTCACATATTATGTGTGTATGTGTGTGTGTGTGTGCGGAGGGGGAATCGCCCAGCGCTCAGGCTGCGAGAGATCTCGGAGCCTATCACAATAAGCACGATCGCGCTCACAGAGCTACGAGAGACCGAGAGCTGCTGGCCACCGAGAAATGACATAGAAACAACCACCAAAAAATAGCTAAGCCAATGACAAATAGCGACCCGGGTGACAGAGACAGAGAATTTTGTAGGCGGAGAAGAGGAGGTGAATGGCCAGCTCTGATCACAGTATTAGGCTGGGCTATCTATGGGGAGGGTATTTGCTCGGTTTTGGGGTGAGTGGGAGGAGAGGAAAAACACCTACAAATAGCTGGCACGATTCAAACGGTCTCGGATTATGTTTCCCCCCCTCCAGTCCAGGAAGGAAACTCGCGTTTTAACGCTACGAGGGCGAAAAAAATAGCTCTGTGCAATAGGGGATGAAGAACACTCTGGTCATTCGTTAATACCCAAAGGGGCAGAGATGATAAATGTGACAGCACGACCGTCACCCGGGTTCCTGCAAAAGGCGGCTCCATATCGCGACACGGGAAATTAAGCGATTGAGTGGGAGGTGGAGAAAGCGCTTAAACGGAGAAGTTAATCTGCTAACACGGAGAGGAAACAAACGGAGGAAAAAAACCCCGAAGGTTGTCTTCTATATTTTTTTGGGGTGGGGGGGTGCGGGGAGAGAAGGGAAAGGGAAGAGAAAGAGCGAAGGGGCATTAATCCAGCTTACGAAAACACAGGGAGAGAGGAAGGAGGAGGCGGGGTGGGGGGGTTGGGGGCGGCGGGCGAGAAAGGGAGATGTGCATGTAAGTGTGGAAGTCATCCTGTCTGCTGCTGCTGCTGCAGAGCCGGGAAGCAGGAGCCTCCGTGTCCCGGGCGCTGGCCCGAAATTTCCACGACGGAGAGCGGGGGGAGAAGGCGGGAGGGAGAGATTCGCTGGCGGGGTGGGGGTGGTGGTAGGGAGAGGAGGGGAGATGAGGGGAAGCCTGTCTTGTCATGTCCCGGGAGCGCGGGGCACCAGGACCCTCTGAAGCTCCGGCTGTCCCACGGCTCCCGCCCGCTCCCCCGCCCGCCTCCGCGCCGCTCTCCCCGGGCCGGGTGTAAGCGGCGCTCCCGGGATCCCCGCCCGGGCGCGGTGCCGCGCCGGGGGAGCAAGCGGGTTACCTGCCGGAGACGGCCGCTCCCGATCGCTGAGGCTGAGGGAAGCGAGTGACAGATCCGCCCAGGACCTGCCGCCGCCTCCCGGAGCCTCCCGCCTGCTGCCCGCAGGGCTCCCGAGGTGACTTTTCCGAGCGGCGGGGTGCAGGTTGCCCCCGTTTTCCAAAGACGCTCTTCCCCCGCCCGCCCAGCTCCCTCTGCCCCAGCCGCGCCCGCTCCCTCCGGCTCTTACCGCCTGTGCCGGCGGCGGCAGCGGCGGCAGCCGCTCCGAAGCGCGACGGTGAGGGTGGAAGCGGGGTAGCGGAGGGGAAGGGAGGTGAGTTTCGCGGGGCGGGAGGGCGGGCGGCCCCCGCGCCTCCCCCGCGGCGGCAGCAGCAGCGATGCGATCGGGCATCACTCGAAAATGGCGCCGAAAGAGCGGAGGGCTCTTCATTCAAATTCGTTAGCGCCAGCCCCGCCGCCCCGGGGCATGCCGGGAACGGGGGGGGGCGCGCGGGGGCTGAGGCGGCAGCGCCGCACGGACACGGCGCTCGCTGTCAATGCCGCCCCTCCCCCCCGCCGCTCCCGCCGCCCGCGCGCGCGCTCCACGCCCTCCCCGCTCACCGCGCGCTCCCGACCCAACCGCCGCTAATGGGGAAAGGGGGGGTGGGGGGGAAGAGGGGGAAGGAGGGAGGGAGAGAGAGAGGGAAATGTCACCCGGAGCCCGGGCCCGCGGGGGAGAGGTGGCGCGTTAGAGATGTGTGTGGGAGAGAGGGAGCGAGAGAGAGAGGGAGAGAGAGAGAGGGGGAGCGAGACCTCCGCTGGCCCCGCGAACTTGTCAAGGTAAAGGCGCCGGTGGAAGGGAGGGGGGTGGATAGGGGGGCACGACAGCGGATTTTGGGAAGGTAGGGAAAGGAAGCCCGGCTGGGGGAGGGGGATGTGCGCCAAGAGGACCTGAGGAAAATATGAACGGCGCCTCCCCCCCGCGCCCCTCCCGCGCCTCTAAGGACCCCCGCGGCTCCCGCTGCGCTCAGGTTGCAGCCTGACCCCCCTTGTCCCCCGCCATGGCCGCGCACCCCGCCGCAGCCAGAGGAGGGTTCGGAGCGCTCGGCGCTTGCCCGCAGCGCGCGGGCCCGATCCCGATCCCGATCCCGACTGGCAGCCGCCGCTCCCCATCCCCCTCCTGCCGCCGCACCGGCTCCGGGCGGCAGCGCCCCGGGGCGCTCCCCGGCCGGGCTTGCGAGCAGCCCCCGAGCGCCCGAGCGGGGCTGTGAGGGCTCATCCCGGGGCAGAGCGGGCCCGGAGCGCACTACACTGGTCAGTGCAAAACAGACAAACAAACCCAACAAAACCCCAAACCAACAAAAAAGCACCACACCGAAGGAAAAAAAAAAAAAAAAAAAGCAACCCGGCAAAAAGCCCTCCCGGAGGAACTTGACGGAGCGAGGTTCAACTCGGGCAGCGCTCCCGCCTCGGCTGCGCGCACAGCGCTCGGAGAAAGGCGAACTTTCATTTTCACGCCGCATCCTCCCCTCCGCACCAAGCTGTGACTGATCGTAAGGTACCTGATGGCCGGGTTAGTGCTCCCACCCGCGTTTCAGGGATGGGGAAGCCGAGATGGAGGTTAGCGAGCTGTCGAAAACCGCGGGGGAAGGCAGGCTACAGTGCTACCCGAGCCACTCGCTGCCTGCACTTGACTTGTGCCTCATGAAGGTCCTTCCCTGGGAGCTCCGCGGACCCTGCCTCGGCTGGGAGAGCCAGCGCATCCCTGCCAGCCGCTCCTCGGGCTTTCTGCCTTCAGCGTTTCGCGTTTTTTTCCCCTAATCTGATGCACTTTTTATAAAGGGAAAGGAAAGCAGGGGCCTCAGACCTGCAAACTGTTGTTCTCATGACTTAGGGGAAGATTTTTCGAAAGTACATAATGGGAGTCTGGGAGCTCTGTTCCCACTGACTTTCAAAATCTTCACGTCTGTGAGCAAGTCCTCTTGAACTCAGTTGGACTGCTGGCAGACGAGCGCTAGCAGGCTCAGGGCCTAATGCTTTTCATGATTCCACTGCTCCTGCTAGAGCTGCACTAACAAAATATAAGCAGAAAGCAGAACAAGTTTTGAAAGAGAGAGGTAATTTCTCTCGCTTTTTTTTTTTTTTTTTTTTTTTTTTTTTTTTTTTTTTTTTTTTTTTTAACCTGCTGCCACAGTACAGAACACCACCAAGCTTTTGGGCTCAGGAAGCCTAGACCATCAAGGCTATGAAAACTACTGCTGCTCAGAGAGTATGTAATTCTGGAGCACCTTAAGGGAAAAAGTAGTGCGATGCAACATGTAAGTAATCACATAGCTAATATTATGCATTTATAGTATTATATTTTTCACTGTATTGAAGTTTGGTGCTGCTAAAAAACCGGATTCCTAATTTTTTTAAACCAGGTTCTCAGTGAAAATGAGCCAGATGATAAAACTTCAGATTGTAAAGCCATTCTATAAAAAGGAGGAAATATAAATGATTTGCAATATATTTACTTTTTTGCTCTTCTTTTATTAAAATTACTCTGAGTAAAATTTTCAAAAAGTGTGCCTTTCAACTGAAAAGAATGATAGTATATATTTTCAAATTTTTTTCTCCTGAAGGTTATGCGCCTGTGAAAAGAAAACTTCGCAGTAGAAATAGCTGAAAACAGTAAAGAAAAATATAAAATTATGGTGTTGCTGATACCACTTCTCTGTACTTAAATGATATACAGTTTTGCCCTAAAATAATTCCAGTTACTATTTTTTACCCATTTTTCTAACCCTAGTATAAAAAAAAGCTGTAGAAAATAGAATGTCAGTATTCTGTGATACACTGTTTCCATGATACATGGTATTCTGAAATATGAATAAGACACCACTGTCCTTTCAGATACCATTCCTACAATTTCATTGGGATTTTTAATGAAAGTGAAATTTTTACATCCCCTAATATCTAGTACTTGCTCTCATTCTTAATGCACATAGGCCCCAGTTCTGCACAGACTGAAATGTCTATTATTATGTGTAAGCACACTCTTCATTATTATGCTCTTGTGTTTTGGACTTACAAAGCTAAGAGTGACATTACACAATCATTATTCTCGGAATGACTTAGGACTGCATAAAGCTTAAACCTAATGTAATAGTCTTAGTTTACACCTTCTATCCATATTTCTTAAATAATGGACAATTATAATTTGTGGATCAGAATGGATAAATATTTAACTGAGAATTAGAACAAGGGAGAAAAGCAATTGCTGTAGTGTAAAAATCCATGTAGGAGGAGGTGGCTATTGCATTTTTTAGCTGTAGCATCTGGGAGAGGATCATCAGTGTGTTTCATCAGTGACTAGCCAAGCCAAAAAGTCACAGCAGGAACACAGCTGAGGACAGAAGAAAAAGAAAGAGATTTTGAGCCTCACCAAAAGTAGAGGTGATCAAATCCTTTAGATCAAATTTCCATCCCAAACAAATTGGACTCATCAGAGTGGTGGATGTCTTATCTGCTGTGGTAGCAGATGTGAGGTTAAGCTGCCGTTTCTATATTCAACTCCTTTCTTCATGCAGTTCTCATTACAGCACTATCTGAACACCTCCTCATAGTGCCTGTCCTACGTTACAGGTTCTTCTCCTCAGAGTGCCATTAAATTGTCAGAGAATCTCCTCACAAGGTAATAAGTGACATGACCAACATTTGTCATATTATCTGTTCTTTTGTTGCCAAGGGAAGAAGCATGTGTAATTGAATGTTTTCAGTTTTTTGTATCTGTCTTTTCTTCCATACGTGTTATGTCTTTATGTTGGTGAGGTAAGGCTGAAGTAATGTGTTTTGTTCTCCAAGCAAGGTGCAGTTAGATTTCTGATGGCCCTTAGCTCTTAGGCAGTTTCATTCCTTAAACTTTCACCACCCCTGAGAAAGTTCTGTCTGTAGAACTTTCAGCATTTTTTCCTTGCATACATCCTCTTATGTCAGATGAGAGAAACTGTTGACAACTGGATCTAGTGTAGAGACCTAGAAGGCACTTCTTTAGGAATCCTGGGTTTATGCCGTGGAGAATCCTGAAACCCCAAATTTGTAAGTTAAAAGTCTGAGAAAATTAGATGGAGAGGAGCTTATAATAACCTACATTGCTGAGATGGCATCCCCCCAGCTTGCTGTACTTGGAGTTTCCTATATGCAGCAGGCTTCGTGCTTGGATATACTGGATTGCTTAGATCCAGTTGAGAGGTGGCAAAACCAAAGCAAAGCACTTGTCTGCTGAAATGACACAGAAGCTCATAGCTAGGGACGGTTAGAAGATGGAGGCTGTCCTCTGGCTCAGGCATGCATTACTTTACAAATTACCTTGCTGTGTGTTTTGAAAATTTATTTTACAACTATGAGGATTAGAGGAATTTGTTGTAATGAAAACTGGTGTTGTGTCATTACTATGTAACTTTTTAGTTAGATTATTTGGCTTGCCTGAGGTCTTGCACGTTATTCCATTTCATCTGGAAAGTTCCCAGGTAAGTTAGACCACTTGGTGGGCACTAAGGTACACCCACATGATTGTAATAATTGCACACCTACATATTGTTTTGGTATTCAGTGTTTGTATTGTATATGAACATAGAGCCAGTGGAAATTTGAATTTTTTTCCTACTTATTTTTATAATTTGAGCATTGCCTTGCATCTGATGCTCATCCAGCCTTCTAGATCCTTGTTATAGGTTCATCTGAGCCTCACTTCAGGCCTCCCCAGTAAATCTTGTATCATTCGAAGTTTAAAGTTTCAGTTTAATAACCTAGTAATTGTAGTTGGGCATCCTCCTTCATGTGTGTTTTGCTTTCTTGCTGTAGCCATTCAGTCTCTAATTTACCCTGACAAATAGAGAATTTGGAATTCATTGCTTTTGCAATTTTAGTCTGCTTGCAATGATAGAAGTTGTAATCTAGAAAGGACTAAAGTGGACAGCATTTGCTATTGTACAATAAAAACATAGTTTTGAATTTGCCAGAATAAATCTGATCTAAGGATGCTTCTATAGACTGCAAGGAGTGCAGGAAGTATGTGCTGGCCTAGGACATGCATATACTTTATTAGATTTCCTATCAACTTCCACATGAAAAATAAAACTAGGTTTTTTTTTCTTTTACCTCCTGAGCTTTCAATAGGAAAAGTTCCATTTAGATTTTTTTTGAGCCACTATAATGCTCAATATAGCATAAAGACTAATGGTATAGTCATTGAAAGGTTGCATTTCTTTATTTTGTTAGCATTTTGTAGTATTGACTCCAACATATCTATAGGCCTGACTCATAATAACGAAGGTATCCCTGAGGATTTAAGAAAGGATTTGGTATTAAACTTAGGTTCTGTTGTGAAGTTTTTTTAAATGGTCTAACTGTAACTTTTAATATTTTAATATTTTTGTGGATTTAATGTTGTGAAAAATTCTGGCTTGATATCTGTGAAAACTGAAGCCCATTCTTTATTCATGGATTAATTACAGCAGAACAGTGGCCAAGTGATCTTCTCCACAGCACCCATGAACTTCAACCTTGACCTGAAGAAGACTCATCAAATGGTGAGAAAAGAGTGTGGTTGTCATGACTATTAATTTAGGGATGCTCTATTATTTTTTGCTCTCTAGCACTGATTCACTGTTATTTTATAGATATTGAAGTTAGATTTTTGTAGGGTAATTTCTGGGACCATAACCTAATTTCTCCTCCACACCCCATATTTCAGCTTTTAATTTTTCAAGCTTTGCTTTATTCCTTTCTGTCCTAAACTTCAAAAATAATTGTTAGTGATACACTGAATTCATTAGTTAATTTCTTTACTACTTTCTTTAACGTTAGCCCCATGCATGTCCTTAGCTCTAGTCACGTGGATAGTTTTATTAGTAGCACTACTTAGAGGAGTGAACTTAAGGATATACGAAACTGTTTGAAAGATTGAAGTTTAAATTTTGCAGATGTGTAAGTCTGCAACTAAGTGAAATGCTACTGGAAGGAACGCAGGAGTGGGGGAACTGAAAGTGCTTTTAACTGGTATTAGTTTGTTTGCTCTTTTGCTGTACATTTTTTTTCTTTTAAGACTGGTGCAAGACATTAATTTGCTTCTCTGGTTTCCCAGTTCTGGGAAATTTTGAACTCTGAGCTTCACAACATTTACAAAATTTTAGTAGTCCTCATAATTCTCCTGAGAAAAACAAAACATTATTTTGTTGGGCCATTTTGTGAAAAGGTGACTGAATATAGGGGAATTGTTTCTCTCTTTATCTCACTGCCTTAATCAGGTCTTTAATCCTACTCATAAGAATCACTAGGTAATGACTTTTATATCTGTGGATTTATTAAGCATAGATGTAAAAAGTGAGGAGTTTGCTTTAGAGATATAAATAAAGGATGGAATATTGGTAGCAGGGGCTTGCTTGTGTAAGAATATAGTTGTTATGTGTTGTTGTTGGATTCCTGGTAGTTTAGATAGGTGACAGTTTAAAATAATGGTGCACAGAATGATAAGGAAATGGATCACAGTGACCAGAAATTCACAGAATGCTAAGAGATGCCCCAGACCTTTTTTTGGTATCTCAACAAATGGCTTAATTTCTGTTTTCCTTTAGGAACTGTTTTGTAGAGTAAGGAGTGGAAGGGACAGAACCCTATTAGTAGCTTATGATTTCCACAGTTTATCCTCTTGGAATATGGGATATTAACCCTGTCTCAGCTGTTTACCAAACTGGGTTTGGAGGCACAAATGTGTTTAAATAGCCAAGAGAGATGCTGAGCCCTTTATGCCGACATCTGATCTACACCCTGTCTTAAGAATTACTTTAGTATTGTTATCAACCACTAAACTTATTTAATCTTTGCTAGGGTTCTTTACCATTTCATGTTTTAAAAACAAGGTTTAATACTTAAACCAGAAAAAAGCAGAAATTTTCAGGCACAGTGTATTGAGATGTAACCCAGAGGTCATTTATTTTTAATACAGATTCAATAATCTGTTTCTTTGTTCTCTCTCAGCCATTTTTTCTTTAGTTTTCATTTAGAGAGCTGATTCTTGAATTAACTTTGAGCATTTAACTCTGCATTCTCTTCTTCAAACAACTAATCTTGCACTTAAATAAAAATACTTGCATGAGTATGGGAGAGAAGAGCCTGAATCCACATTAGTCCCTTGCATCATGTATTTGACTTTGCCTATCTGGTAAACAGTGGGCTGGATCCTGACTAGCACCAAAGTGAGAGTCTGAGTGTTATTAGGGTAAGGAGCTGAGGCTCAGTTTGGAATGTGTTTTTCATACTACAGACCTAGTGAAAGATAACAATAGGATGTAAATTGATTTCCAAATTAAAGCACTTCTTCAGTTGCTTAGCTGAGCAGAGTTTAGCTACTCCAAGTGCTTAAAGTTAAATGGTTTTAAGGTTTTCTTAAGGCATTTTTTGAATTGATGTAATTCTTTCACTTTGAAAGAAGAAGAATTAGGCCAATGTCAAACATTTTTGAAAAGCTTGTTTTCATTGCCCTGCTTAGAATATAACTTTGTTTCTTTTATTCCATCCCCTTTTGGTTGAATCACTTTCACTTCCCTGACTCTTATACCTGTTGTGTCCTGATAACCTTTCCCCTAATGTCCAGTTTTCTATTAACTTTTCCACACTGATTATTCTTTGTCTCTTTTCTTTTTTACTGGAGTTTTAGAGAGGTCATTATGCTTTTTCAATTTCTTTTCTTCCTTCATCAGTTGCTGAAATCCAGCAATAAATAAACCGCTCTGATTCCAAGTTTGCTTTTTAGTGAGGAGTAAACAAGTTAAAAATGTAGTGCTATGTCAACAGAAAGGGTAAATAGAGCTTTGTGGATGCTATTTATAGAAAAGAAAATGAGTTTTTCGTATTATTAAAACCTATTCCCTAATTTGGGATATTGGGATCCAGGCAGTAAGATCAGGATTTAAGGTGATGCTTTAAAAATCACTATGCTTATTTAAAAACAAACAAACAAACAAACAAAAACCCTACCAAAAAACCACAACCAACTCAAAGAACCACTACCAAAAAACCCCACAAAAGTACAGGTATACTGAATAGACTGATTAGACTTGATGTGGCTGTTTTATGGAACTGTGTGTCATTGAACTTTTTTTAGGCCTTAGGAAAGACAGTATGGAGTTGGAAGAGAAGCAGGGATCTCCATGAAGGGCAGCCAGTTATAGTCATGGTAAGTAAAAACAAAATGTATTTCTGTTAGATTTTTACCTTTATGAAGCCACCTGTATTTAGGGCCCTGTTCACCTTGCAAAATGAAGCCAGTTTTATTGAAACAGTCTCTACATTCTCTGGATTCATTTATGCTATCACTGTGTAACAATTATGCTCTGTTGTATCTGACTGTGTGGTGTAACTCCTGAATGAAAACAATAAGTGACATAAAACTCATTTTTTTCACAGTGATTATGCTACAGTGTTTTCATGCCTAGGTTCTGAGCAAAACAAGATATATAGGATCGTGTTATCTCCTAATAACTTTGAAACCCACTGCTTAATTTCAGCTGCATTTGATATAGAGGTAGAGGTCACAAAGTCAAGTTTCTGCAATTTGAATGAAATTTAGCAGCTGTGAGCAGAGAAGGGACTCAAATTAGTGCCCCCAGGGTAGAAAACGCCACAGCACAGACTCAGAAATTTTCTGTTCTGTTCAACCTGTTGCCTTGCAGGTCGGCATGCTTGGTTGGTCTGCCAGTTGACACGTGTAGCTCAGACCTGGCCACAATGTGAGCTGCCTCCTGTTCTCCTAACATCAGAAGCTGAAATTTAGAGTAATCTATTTAGAAAGAAATAGGAAAACAGCCAGGCTAGCTTCAGCACAAGTGTGTTTGTGGCACCTATAAGCGTGCAGATAGGTAACTAGTCTTCATTACTTCTGCTAGGCATGAAAAAACCTTGGTTTTGCCAGGGCCTTCTAGTCTCCCAAAACACTTGTGAATCATTCCATGATATGGTGTTTTCTATATCTGGATTAGAAAAATGTTTTTCTTGTCCATGTCAGAGAAGGGAACTGTTGAGACAGCTTCAGTATTTCATTTCTTTGGTTGTTTGGATGTTAGCTCTGAGCTATCAAAATTGTAAAACTGTGTTTTCAGCTCTCCCCAGAAACTGACTGTAATTTAGACTGCAGCTATGTGTCCCTGACCCATCCTACAACCTACTCTTTTGGAACAGTACAGAAAATATGCATTGTATTCCAGTTAACTTCCTTTGTGGAGAAAGATGTGGAGCTAGATACAGGGGGAGAAAACAACATTAGGATCAGGCTTCAGCAAGTTACCACACTGCTTTGCAACTTGGGAAGTGCTAAATCTGTAGCTGCACGATTTTGTCACCAAAATTGTACTGAAAGGTCTTGTCTGACCATTCATCTCAGTCAGTGAGAAACGGGCAGATGACACTTGCCAGAGGTGCTGTGTCACTCACTGTGCAAGCTCAGGTAGGCATACTTGCTTGGCATATGTCTGATATTTTTAATTTTTTTGTGTAGTGTTAGACATGGGTCAAGACACAACACTCTAAACAGAATTCAGTGCTGTAGCATACTCTTTAAAAACAGTTGAATTTCTCAGAATAACAGAAGCCCAAGAGTCATGCATATGAAATGTAAAATTTGAAAGAAGTAACATGAGAAGAAACACTTCCAGTTCAGTATCATAAGGTAACTGTCAAATTTTGTTTGCCCAGTTTAAAACGATCAACCTGGCAGCAAGGAACAAAAACTTGTGATACTCTTTCCCATTTTCTGCTGATTTTCATGGGGTTTTTTTTGTTGTTGTTGTTGGTGGTGTTTTTTTTTTGGTTTTTTTGTTCTTCACAAAATCAAAGCCAAGAAGAGAACAATTAGTCATTACAAAAACCCCTCAAACAAACTGCATTCCATTTTATGCAACTTTTGGGTTGTCAGATTCTCAAATCCTTTCATTTGGTCCCAGCTTTTTGTTTATTTGTTTTTAAGTATTGTTGGTTCTGCAGAGCTATATGTATAAAAGGAATGAAGAAATGTGGTTTTTTTTTTCATTTTTCCAGGATCTATTGGTTCTTGCAACCTTTGTCACCCATAGTCTTGTCTAGGGTTACCAGTTAAATATTACTTAATGGAACCTATGGCTAACTGTCTTTTAAATGGTTATAATATATAAAGGTATTGTAATTTATAACATTTTACTTTTAAAGATCAACATAGATGTGTTTTTAATAAGAAGAGTAAGGTTGAATAATGAATGTTAAGTTTTATGTTAACAGCAAAGTGGTGGTGTATTCTTGTTCAACACTGTGTTGTATTCTTCCTGTTTTTTAAATGGTGTTCATGAAGTCCTTACACTTGCCAAAGTTTTTCATAAGGATTTTTTGTTTTAAAAAGCTGCCACTTTTTTGTTTAAGAGTGACTAATTCTAAATTGCTTTTTGTTATGTGTTTTTGAAGACTTTAGTCGTGGTTGCTGCTATATGTGGTCAGATACTTTCACAGTCCTGAAGACCTCAATAAATTCACAGGCCTATGCTGTGTCCCTAAAATGGATGTTGTGGGACAGATTTTAAGAAGGGTGAAGCACTAAAAAGTGACTATTGCACAATAGACCAAAGGAATTAGGATAATTAATTTTTAGAAAATTATAATTCAAAAAAATTGTATTTCAAGTAGTATCAGTAAAAGCTTCCATAATGTGCTGTCACTACATGTAAAATTCATAAGCAGTTTTAAACCAGCATTCTTTAAAGAAGGAGCAAAAATTCCTATAAATAATATGCAACTTAAAGGTGTATGGAACTCCTTTATTATGTGCTAAATTCTGTAATAAAACAGGTTATCAGTAGATTTTGCTGCATGTTACTAATTTTTTTTTTTTTAATCTTGGTATTTTTGCAGGTGTGTGGAGGAACAGGTCCTGTTCTTGCTGTTATTACTCCCACATAGACAGACTCTGTAATTGATTATGTGTGGGTAGGGCCCTGTTGAAATTCAGGAGATTCTGCAGTAGTGTGGGGTTCTTTTTGTGAAAGTTCAGTTGCAAGATCAGGACCCTACTGTGACTCCTTACTGTGCATTCTGTCACTGTCTCATTGATTGTACTGGAACCTGCCTATTGGGATAATGTAAGTCCTGATTTTCCCCCACTTGTACTTTAGATGTGAATTAATCATAAAGCACTTCTAATTAGAAAATTAGTATAATTTACATGCATTCTTTTAATTATGTTTTTTTGGCAGTACCAAATACTATATTCCTCAAAACTTCTTAATGGCACTGAGGATTTGTGGATAGTTGGTCACATGATGAGAAAATTCAGCTGTAAGTACATCAAAATGATTGACTTTTTCAATAGTTAGTCTTTACTGATGTTGGCAAACTAATAGTGATAAAAATGTGAATCAAGAGGTTTGACTTATGTCAAATTACTTCAGTTCTTTTCAGAAAATATATACAGTATATCCATTAAGGATTTTATTATTCTTAGGTAATTCACCATGGGACCCTGAAGTTCTTCCCTACTACAGTTAGGTTGGGAGTTCTAAGTTGTTTGTTTTCTTTATTTTCAGAATGGTGTGTCTCTGACTTGCTCTGTGTTTTGACCGATAAACTTTTTGAAATTTATAGATCTGTAAAAACTGTTTATACCACTAATATTTGTATAGATATTGCAAACTGATTTACTAACGTAATTGTCTTGCTGGGTTGAATACTGAAATGTTAATAAATATACACTTTTATTTGTTTCAGTGTACCTTGGTTAAATTAAACTGAGCTGGCATCGTGAGTGAATTTGATCATACATGCTGATTAGCTATAGTCTTAGGTAGGATCTACATATTACCCATATCGTATGTCAGTGGATTCACTCAAAAATAGCTATAAATATCTATGCTTGGGTTAGGGAGGAAGTTCTTTTCCTGTAGCTATGGGTACAGTCATTGCTTTGACTCCTATTTTTATATACAAATGAGCAAAAGCTACATGTAGGTGTTTTCCCTGTATAACAAAAGGGGCATTGTAAACTCTGTGCCCTTTTTTATGATGTTGTATTTCCTTTCTGGTATTGAAATTCAAGGATGTTTTCAGTTGTGTCTTAACATAAAAAGAAATGGAAGAACTGGAAATGTTACTGAATTTGTGGATAATTATCTAGAGGCTGCAATGGTCTGGAGGAATTGTGCGTAAGGACAATTAGAGATTCTTCCTCATGAAGCAAGGACACAGATAATAATTGATGAGTAAAGGTTAAGGAGCACAGGATTATTTTTATTGCTTGGCACAAGAGCAACATGAAATGAAAGTAATTTCAAGAAAGAGCAAGACCAAAAAAGAAATCAGACTCAGATCAGAAGTAGACTAGAGAGTGCAGTTAAAAAAAACCCCAAACCAACAAACAAAAACCCCCAAAACAAAACCAAAACCCCTAATATAGGTTTGAAAAATATACCTGAGAGTAGAACTAAATGGATAGCGATTGATATTTTTAATTGCACTGAATATATGATACATTTAAGTTTAAAACTTTCAGTAAATGCTTTTCTTGAAGTTTTTGGTTTTCTTCTGCTGGAGAGGAGTATAAGAACTTTGAAGCAATAAAGAAGACTCAGTGACTACTTGTGAATTACATTATGAACTGGGGATTCAAGATGACAGTTACTACTACGAAGAGAAGACAGTGGGTTGCTAAATAAAATTAGTGGCAAGCAGAAGCTATAATTTTTTGTTTAAGCACAAAACTTAATGATTTTGAAATGCCACACCTTCAACAGCGCTCGAACCACAGTTTTATTATGTTCATTAGGGGATGGGTATTTTCAGAGTTCTCGTTTAAAAACCTAAACACTTATTCTTTTGATATTTTTCAATATCAAAAAAATCATGATTTCATTTCAGAAACTGAAATGTTTCATTTTGCATAAAAAAAATCCTGCTCGGTGTATTTTCTTTTTAATGTGTTTAGACCTCTATGTTTGCTGTTTTCACCTTTTAGTTGTATTTGCCATACATATTTTTTACTTGTAGTAAGTTGGGTAAAGGAAAGAAAAGCAGAGGGAGGTTAAGTAATTGCAAAAAAACCCCTAAACACAGTCTTCTAGCTGTGTCTTTAGATCAGAAGTGCCTCAGATCTAGTTTCAGAGGAGAAAAGGAAGGAAAGTGGCATGCTGGTGAGTAGGGTATGAGGAATCCTCTGCATGTTTCGTCTCTATCTGATTTTTTCTCTCATCACCACTGAGATCACCTGGGTGTGACTGCTTCCCCTTCCTGTGATTGCAACTTCCCAGTACTTTGAAGGAAATAATATTGGGGCATAGCTCTGTCCTGCCTGCAGCAGTGCTGCTACAAATGTTTGGAAAAGGAACTCTGAATTGTGTCCTGCTGTAACCAGCTCTCCAGTACTCACTGCTGCTTACCCCTGTTATTGAGTACCTGAACTGATTGTTTCTTTGGTTTAACTCATGTTGTGGTGCAGCAAATGACTGAAATGAGGACAAAAGCAAGAAAACATCCAGAGAAGGAGATGATGTTTTAGAATGTAGGGAGTGGGCATTTGCTGCACAGCTACGTATTGTCAGCCCTTGAGAATATCTCAAGAGCTGAAATACCAAACTACAGCAACATAGTAAGTTTCCTTCTGTGCACCAAGGAAGAGCAAAGGAATATGCCTGAACATTCAGCATGTTAGTTGTAAGTCTCTGAGATCTTTCCTCTATTGCTGTTTGCCCTCTGTTTGTATGGTGACTGTCCTGAATGTAGCATGTATTTATTTCTGTCGAATGAGGCAGTCATCACATTGTAACATCATGAACATTGTTTTTCTTCAACCCTTGAAAGTCAAAACATGGGAGCATAGATAGCTGTAACAAGTTAGTAATAATGTGACATGAAAGAATTTTCTCATTTCACAGTATTTATAGGAAAAACAATGTTTTATGCGTTTCATATACCTCTTCTTTTCCAATCCCAAGCAGATTAAATGCATGAAAATGTTCTTTAACAATGCCCTTAGCTGTTTGTTTCCAGTTACAACTATTGGTCTTTTGTTAGTAATTTTTTTTTTTGTATTAAGGTTAATGCCCTCACAAAAATTCTTGGACTCTTTATGAATGATACCATCAGACTGTCATTTGTTTTGTCATCAAATGTAGTGTAAGCCTGCATTTTGGGAATCTTTTTCCAGTCCTTAAAGGATGATCATTCTTCTCTGTCTGCAGGTTTTTCATGGATCAAGTCTTTATTAGAAAATCTTTTACTTTGCCTTGACAAAACGCAGCCTTACCTTCCTCATTAGCTAGTAAAACTGCTGCTCTACTGTAAATACCATTTTCCAAACCTACTCCTTTGCTATTTTGAATTTCCTGCTTCATTTTAAAGCAACAAAGATAAGCTATCTGCCTTTATTTTCAAGGCTCATCATGACTACTTCTGCCTGATACCTCTCCTTCAGTATCAAGAGGTTGACTCTGGTTTTGATCAACATGTGATGCCAGCTTCCATTATTCAGTCATTAAATTTTCAGACCACACTGAATATATTCTCCTCAGCTGCCTCTCATGTATTTGTTGACTTCTCCATGAGAAGTGTTCACTCTCTTCCCTCTAATTTTTTCTTAAAAGTTTTATGTACTGTGGAGCTTTAAGCAGTCCAACTAGAAACAGTTACATTGCAGGTGTATTAATGCCAATGCATATCACAGTAGTACTGTGTCATTGCATTTGGACTCTGCCATAATCCCTCCATTGTCTCTTTCTGCAGAATTTAAGCATATCTATATTTTGTTGTGCGTTTATTCATGGCCCAGTGTAGTACGAAGTGGCCCCTGGTGAGGCCTTCCCAGATTTATGGTAGTACAGATAAATAATAATGAATATACACTGGATGCTGCAGTCTAGCTATTGGATTCTGTTGTGCCTAATTCTGTGTCGTAATTTAATGCAGAAAGAAGGTGCTCCAACCAGAGGCCTCACAAAAGGAAAAGAAGTGAGTTGCAACCAACAGAAAAAAATGCTAGTCCCAGAGGCCTTCTCAGCTGTCAAACTCAAGTCCATAGCTACTGGCATTGTATCCTGAAAACTTTCCTGCAGAAGATCCCTCTCTTTTCTTCTCCACAGCAATTAGAACAGATTCTCCCTTCTTGTGTAAGAAAGTAAATGCAAATATCACAAAGATCTGCAGTGTATGCAGAAGGACTTCTCTTACTTCTATAGCATCCTTCATGTATTCCATTCCTGTATTCCATTCATCAGTCCTTTTTTCAAATGCCATTTTTTCTCTGTTAGGAAAACCTATACTAGGTTTTATTTGGTATCTTGGCACATTGCTATCTCATATTGCTCTGCTTCCATTGTGCCTCAAAAGTAATGAGTCTTCAGAAAAGTGCTAAGGATGAATTTGGAATGAATCTGGAATTCCCCGGGTATGTCACCCTCTTTCTGTAAATGGGTCTGCATGGAAGCCTTTCTTTTAAAGGCACACTGAAATGTCAGTGTTTAGATCATGCAGAGATGATGGAATGTTGAGTTCCTGTCTCATTACAGAGATGGTAGATTGGACTGTGCAGACATGGTGCAATATGTACCAAAGAAAATACAGTACAATAGTTTAATTTTATCAGAATAAACCACAAAATGTAGTTCTGTATGGTTCTATGGCTGAATAGGAGAACTTTAGTAAGAGCTGTGGGCTAGTTAGTGAGATGGAGGCAATTGCTGTGAAATACTGTGGGAGACTGGGGAGTCTGTACAACCCAAAAGCTTGATCATAGCAACAGTTCTTGGTTATATATGTATGGACTGGATAAACTTAATGTTAGGCCTCATTAGGCCATTATGCACAGGCTGTGTATTTAGGTATCACTGAACACTAATTTTTGAGCAAACAAGATAGGGAATGCAAAAGGAGAGAGACAGCCCTTGATTTAGTCTAGATTAACATACAACAAATGACTGTGGAAGAACCATTCAGTAGTGAGATAATCATACTCAAATTTGTCATACTTGTAGGAGAAAAAAAAGATTAAAATTAAATGAAAAAAATCAAGCCTTGTTTAAAAAAGAATTGTATAGTCATGAAGACACAGTTTAAATAAATATTAAAAATACGTGGGAACTTCCTTTTCTGATTCTAATCCAATTAAGTAAGACTTTTCCAACACACTTCTACAGTAAAAGAAGCTACTAGAAATAAATACAGATTTTTAAACAAAGCAAAATCCAAGCAAGCAAAGTGGAAAAGAGCACAATTCTGGCAAGTGTAGACCTAATATGAGGCAGAAGAAAAAGATTTTGAAATGCAGTGGGCTAAAATTCTAAAAAGTAAACCCCATCATTTTCCAGGGTAAATTTTGCTAGTAGAGAGGTGAGTTTAATAGGTAGTTGTGGTTAAGGAGAAAGCCAAAGCCGTTACAGAAAGAAATTGAACTCATTGCACTGGCAAGGTTTATGACACGATGATTAAGAATATCCCCAAATAGGAGTTGTTTTTTATAGGGAATAGTTCAGATTTGATATCTCAATAAAAGATTTTTAAATAAATTGATTTAATAAACATTAATAAATTGCCCAATAAGATGCTGTTCATTTAGCAGTCCTAGAAATATTCAGAAATTAAATTGGTGAGCAAACCATTAACTGTGTTGTGTAATCTGGTACTTAAATTAGCCTTGATAACAGAGGAATGGAAAGTAAAAAATGTGACCCTAGTTTTAAGAAGGGTTTTAGGGATGGTCATGGACTAATGGTCTAAAAAGTCAGGCTACCATGACAGACAAAATGCCAGTGACTGTGATAAAGCATACAGTTATAGGAACATGGATGTGTGCAATAGCAACCATCATGGCTTTTGTACAAGTAGTTTTCTCTTAGAGCTTTGCTAGTTATTTGAAGGAGTAATTCCCAGACACGCAGGAAAAAGTGACCCAAAAATTTTTAAAAAGTTCTATAACTGAAGGCTGTTAACAAAATGAAGTAGAGAGTCACTTAAAATTCTTTGTGGATTAGTAAAGAGTTAGAAGATAAGGAACAGTATAGTGACTAATGGGCAGTTTTAACACTGCCCCCTCACAGAGGTTTGTACTGGCACCTTTGCTGGTCCACCTGTTCCTAAGCAGTCTGAAAAAGTGCAATTGTAAAGATTGCAGATGATAAAAGGAAAATATTCACAGTCGGAGGCAGACCTAATGTTGACCCTGAAGAGCTGCAGAAGGATCTCACAGCAGGACCTGTGGTGATCCAGGAGCCACGGCTGTCACAGTGGCCAGATATCGCTGACCCCACTGTTCAGCCGAATCCATCATCAGAGAGAGGCAGTGGCTGTTGGATTACAGCAGCCATCAGCCCGTAAACGGTGAGCTCAGCAGGCTGTGACCAGTCCTGCCACTCAGGCAGGCAGGGACTTGTAGCTGTTCTTTTCAACAGCGGGGGCTGCAAAATGAAGAGAAGATTCTTTCTCCCCGTTTTCTCAGGGTTTCCTAACCCCAAAGAGCTTAAAGTACATGTTTTGAACTTGGAGTTCTTGCCTGTTACAGAGTTGGAATATCACTGTCAAAGTGATGGGTAATGTCTTGCTGCTATGAGAAGCCAGGGCTCTCAAGCTGTCTTGCTGATGTTTGCGTGGATTTTTAGCAGCTTCTGTTAATTTCTTAAAATCATTCTGGATCTGTAAATAAGAGTTTCTTGTCCTCATTGATTAATGATAAATTTTTAAACATGTAACAAGTGTATACTGTTCCCATTTTCTTAAATCTGTAGATTATTTTTTATTGTTCCTTTTTCTAGCAGTAACAATATTATGGATGGGCCGATCAGTTTTACTTCTGTTGTTCACAAACCTGTGGGCAATGGCAAATGCCAGTTTGCTGCTACTTCAGAAGCTAAAAGCAGTTGCAGGCCCTAGAATTAATCCCCGGGGAAATCAGATAAAGAAGCAGAAATGTTTCATGCAGAAATCACAAGGTCTGGAGGGAGGGATGGAGTAGAAGATATCATTGTACCTTTGCAATAGCTGGAATGGTTTCCAAGCTGTTGTCTGCAAATCCCTAGTGGACTCCAAAGCTATGGTGAACTGAACATCTGTTTGGCTAAACTGTAACAATACTTTAAATAGTGTTTCCAATTAGAAGTTTGATCAGATGGGTGTGTGGTGGCTTTTGAAAATTGCTGAGGGCTGATAGTGATCTGTTGCTCAAAACAAAGTGGGAACCAATGTTCTAGAGTGTATGAAAAAGTAGAGAGCACTCACTACCTTCTCAGTTTTAGGTAAATTGTGTGCCTCTCCACAAGAAGCAACAGCAAGAGGTGCCCAGAAAGATGCCAGGAAAAGCAGTCTAGCAGCATTAATTCTTCTGTCCCCATCACGCCTTCCCCAGTAACAGAAATATGGGGTTCTGAATCATTGTATTGTCCTTGAGTATCCCTAGAATTCTTCACTAGTCTTACTTTTCATATATACTCCCAATTAGTAGATTTAGTTTTCTGATAAGTAAGTATGATTTTTCAAGTCTTGGGTCCTCATCTGACAAAAATAAACTTATCAGCTCCTCTGGATGACAATATATACCCTTCTTTGAATTAAAGCCTGATTTCTCATTTCCAGAAAAACAGATTTTAGAATTTTCCATTCTGTCATTATTAATGGGCATAAACTTCCCTTACAATTATTAACATCTTATTACCCAATTATTACTTTTTCAGAAATCCCAGTTGTATTTGTCCAGCTTCTTTGAATTTATTTCCCTGAATGATAATTTTACATTGTAAAAAGCTTCTTTGTCCTTATATCATGTCTCTTATTACTTTTTCTTACTACTGAAAATTTTCCAGCATCATAAAATATTTATATTATCTGTGCTTTTAGTTGCCCTTGACATAGTTTACTTCCCATTGTCCTGAGTACTATACAAGCACATCCATAAGTAATTTGTAGAGATGTTAGCTTTTCCAACCTTATGTGCATATTTTTGTTAGGAATTGTGGCAGTGTCAAATTTGAGGTACACCAAACTATAAGCTGGATTCAAGTGGTATAAATGTATTTATCTTAAAGAAATATGTTAAAGAAATAATTTGTCTGATTTAAAATTGCTATAATGTATTTTATGAAATTTAAACAAAATACTAGAAACAAATACTTACAATAATTTTTTACAAAGGATAAAGCAAGTTGACAGGTGCTCTGTTTAACCTTTTGTGTTCCTTTTTTCTTACTCATGGCTTTTGATACAAATGTGGAAATGAGGGGGGGTTGTGCTTCTTTTTATATTATCTTGCTAAATACTTGTTGCTAGCTTACACAATTCTGATGTTGTCTTTGGTCAGGCTTGAGCTACAAGCTGAATATGAGATTGAGGGGAATTTTTGCCTTGTATCAGAAAGCAACTTGTAAGGAAGGAGAGAGTGACTTCTTCTATACTGTGGAAAAAGGAGGTTTCCTGAGTTTGCCTGTGAGGGACAGGAGAGAGCGATTTATGAGTCCAGACAAGGCATATGGGTATAGAAGCAGTGATGGAGTGTGTTGTTAGATCTGAGGATAAGTGCACATGAATGAAGAATTTAGAATAGGTATCAGAGAAGGGGTTTTAATAAGAGTTGGAAAGATCACAGTTGGATAAATACACTGGGGTCAGTTGAAGGTCACTTTACTAGAGAACAGGGCTGCAGCTCTCTATCTGACTCTAGCTCATGCCACACTTGTCCTAGCTATACCCTTACGTATTTTCTGGAACCTCAGCTTCTTCTCCAGTTTCTGCACATGACCCTTTTAAGTGGAAAACCTACTTTCCTGCTTACTTCAGGAACAATTACATGCAAAGGTGCAAATGGTCCTATAAATCTTTTACATCTAAAACTGGCATTGTATCTATACTTTCTTCAGCTTCCTGTCTGTGGAGTTCTGCACTGCAGATGCAGACAGACAAATGAATCACAGAATAGAATAATTTAGATTGGAAAAGACCCTTAAGATCATCAACTATAAACCTAACAGTAAAACTGTTTAAACTGTGTCCCTAAGTGCCATGTCCCCATGTCTTTTAAATACCCTGGACAGACTGTTCTAGTGCTTAACAACCCTCTCAGTGAAGAAATGTTTCCTAATATCCAATCTAAACCCTCTCTGGAAGAACTTGAGCCCATTTCCTCTTGTCCTGTCACTGGTTACCTCGGAGAAGAGACCAACCCCTCCTGGCTACACCGTCCTTTCAGGCAGTTGTAGAAGAAGATAAGATCCCTCCTGAGCTTCCTTTTCTTTAGGCTGAACAACCTCAGCTCCCTCAGCTGCTCCTCATAGGACTTGAGATCCAGACCCTTCACCAGCTCTGTTGCCCTTCTCTGATGCTCCAGCACCTCCATGTCCTTCTTGTAGTAAGGAGCCCCAGACTGAGCACAGTTCTGGCAGCATGGCCTCACCAGTGAATACAGAAGGATTCAAACGAGATGCTGTGGAAAGCTGGCTGCACAATAGTAATGCTTCTCCTTTACAATGTACAGTTGGCATCTTCTCCAAGTGGGACATGTCCCATCATTTGAAATCTGCAGAGTGTAGATGGATTAATTTATTCCTTTACCCTCTTCCTGCAGCACTCATAAGAATGTGAGGGAGTTTTTTCCGCATGATGAGTTATGACTTTTAGATAATATTTATCTTACTAAACAGTGGAAAAAGTCTTGGATTTTCAAAGTCTGGTCTCTTTGATTTGCATTTTCCTGTGATCTATGATCTTCCTAAAAATAAATAAATCTATTGGATTATTACACATACTGGTGTTAAATTGAAGATTATGGACAGTGGGATTGCTTTTCTTTATTATTATTTTGCAGATCCCTAATAAGTTGTTTATGAAGACTACAGAGTCTGCAGAAAGACTGGAAACAATGTCATAGGACATCCCCTTAAATGAAAGGGGTTTTTTTACATGCAGTGTGGGGTTTTTTTGGCACAGACCTTTTTCATAAGTCTTAAGCTTTTATTTAACATTTTGCCTTCTCAGTATTGATTATGATTGCATACTTATGTCTATGACTAAACTTAGCTAACAAGATACATGATTTCTGCTCAAGTTTGGAACTCAGTAATTAATAATCCTGTCAGCACATGTCTATACAAATAGATTATGTACCAAGATCACCATAACAATAGTAAAAAAAGCATACTTTTGGGGTGGGGGCTGTTGGTTGGTTTGGTTTTTTTTCTAAGAGGGTATGTTATTTTAAAAGGAAACTATTTTTATGTTTCTCTCTTGGTAAGATTTCTATACTGGATATAGAGATCATTCTTTTAGATAGTCAAAACTGATCCCTAAAAATTTGCTTTACTTTTATTGTTTATCATATGTCATTTTATCTTTAAAGACTGCTGGAGTTCATGATTCCTGAGAAGTAACACCTTGAAGTTCTGGCACTATCTTCTACAAACTAACTTACACTGAGCTGGCTTTCTGTTACTGTGTCAATGAAACATCAAATGTTGATACTATGTGTGAAACAACATTTGATGTTACGGCTATTAAGCTACATGAAAAAATGCTATACAGATGGATTTTGTGTTTACAAGACCTGGCATTTAAAAATGTATGTCATGGATGCAGGTAATAAATGTTATTTATGAATTGTTACAGGACAGAAAATCCTTACATTTGTGTACAATATGCCAGTCTTAGCTCTCGCTATTTTTATCTCCTAAATATCTTATAATAAGGTGGTTATAAATACTTAAAGATATTAATGATTTCACTTGTTGAAGCATGGTATACATCATTTAAAATGGCTACTAAAGGAGAGCAGTGGTCATACCCTTCTCATAACAGCTAAACATGAAAATAAGTTATCAGAGATAATGATACAGTTCAAATTTATAAAAATCATTATGTTTTGCTCTATGAGCATAGCTCTTTATAGAATGGTGATCTCATTCTAAGGTTACAGTTATCTAAATAGATTCATTGCTGAACTTTATTCTAGTGTTTTTATATCTTTGCTGAGAATAAGAGAACACAAACACTTAACAATTTAAGTTATTGATCTTCAGCCATGCTAAAGCTTTCAGAACTTGGTATTTAACCTCAGGATTGGATCCATAACTCTTTTAAATTCTGGAATTCCAGAAACTGTGCAGGTGAGTAGGAAAAAGTAAAGGAGGAAACTGAAATGGGGAAAAGGAAATTATTCTCCTTTACAGAAGGGAAGATGAAAAGAAACTTATTGAGCATAGGAGAAATAATAGGATGAAAGAAAGGAGTCAGGTGAGTATTTCCAGTAATATTTTTTATATAGTGCTCACATATGTTACGCTTTGTGCTTGCATGGAAAACAGAGTGAGACTTCAGCTTTCTAACTGCTGTTCTGAGCTGTACTTTACTCACTGTGCATTTTTTATTTTAGCATAGTCACTTCTAAGAAAGGCTTTAAATTGACTTTCAGGGCCAACCTGAATCACAAAATTCATTATGCTGCTGAAATGATGACTACCCCAATGTTTGTCTTTCCAAGTAAGCTCTTAAAAAACACACTATTAGGCATGAAAAAAATATGTATTTCTGTTAATTCTAGTTACTAGCATTTGGAAAAAGGACAAGCAGGCATGCAATAACAGTTAAGAGTGTCAGAATTTCTGTGTAAAATCTAATTGTAATAGTACGGAAATTGAAAATAGAAACTGCTAATTAACTGTTACTCAGCAGAACTATGCAAAGTCAATCAATTCATAACCAAATGTAGCTGTAGAACAACAGATTACTTACATTGGCACTTATTACAGGTTAGACATCAGTGTGGTTGTCATCCATAAGCTGTAATAAAATAAAATAAATTAGGAAATTGCAAAAAAAAGTTTCATTCAGTAATTTGTTCATGGATCTGCTTAGTTTTTGCATGATTCCCATATGTATATATAATATTATAGCAAGAGTATATGTTTAGGGAAATCCCATACTTCTTAAACTGAGCAATTAACAAATATTCATACAGTAACTATAACTGGTCTTCATGAATTACCCTGCAAAAAACCCACTTAACTGCAGAGATAAGGATCTCCCATTGTCGTACATTGACTCCGTGGTACCCATCGAACATTTCAGCTGTTCACCTGAGCAACACTTCAGTGTAACTGAGCCCTGAGCTGATGTATGGCAGAATAACATCCTCTCTAAAAGGGGACAGAGAGTGAAAATGGGTGGGGCAGGGAGAGGTCTTATGGTGCTAGTTCACAATTAATTTTGGAATGGTAACATCTAGTTTTTGGAATGTAGTGTATTAATTTCTGCTGATAGAGACAGGTCAGCATAAGAACTATGCTATAAATTGCTGTGTGATAGGGTTCCCATTCCTGTGCCATGTCTGTGTCAGTGGGCAGCAGTTTTTAAGGGCACCCAGTAAAGATAACTGTACTCTTCATGTTCATTCCAAAAGGAAAATGAAATTAAATGCAGATAAAACTTTTAGAAGTTCTGAATAAGAGACTTTTTAGTCTATTTTATAGTTAAGCCCTTGCCATTATGTTGTTTTGCATTGGTGTTATACTATTTCATGTTGCATGATTCTAGAATGGTTTAGATCATGTAAAATGTTCAGTACCAAATTCATTTCAAGTACATTTAGATTTTAAAGATGTCTTTTTAATCACATTGTAACTGGCAGCTCTGGGTTGTCCTCATGTAATAGGCAGTATCAAGATGACTGTATTCTGAAATAGTCATTAGTGGAAGACCACTCCAGTCCCAGGACTATGTCTCTCAGACTTTCCATATTGACAAGGAAGTCAACGGTGAGCTGTCCCTTTGGTGTCTTTTGGTGGTCTCCAGCCCCCAGATCAGTGGCCAGGAGAAAAGCTCACTTTCCCATCCCCTTCTCTGATCATTTATGCTTTGGTACTGCTGTTCTGTAAGCACACGGTCTTGGCTTTGCACCTGGGCTGGCAAGCTGGTGAAGGTGGTATGAAGAGGTTGTTTCCACAGACCAGTTTCACACTGAAGTTTCCTGCACAGCACGGACTGGGCTGTATACCAACTTCAAAATCAACCCTTCACCCATGACTCTTTTATTTAATTATAGTTCGTTTAAAATAACCATTATAATATGGGTCCATGACCATGACATTGGATTTCAGCATTTTTTCACAGCAGTATTTAGTAACAAATAAATGAAATATCAGCAGTGCCATTTTAAGTATCAGTTAAATGTGATATTTAATGAATTGTGTCTTAAAGTTTGGAATAGAGGATTCCAGTGATGTCAAGCTTAAATTTTTATTTACAACAGATAAACTTAAAGCCCAGTAGTACCTATTTAGTTCTAACAGAAAAGCAAACTTCCTTGTATTTGGGTCAGACTTCATTTTTGTGCTCAGTGTAGGTGAATGCACATAAGTACTGTTCAGTAGTAAAAAATATTATGCAGCACAGACCTATTACATGTTCTGTGCAGATGAAAGTCATTAGTAAATTTTCTTTGTTCAGACTAAAGGAAGTTGAAAATATGCTGAATCACTTATTATTTGAATCCAGATGTTATCCATAAATATTCATCTTCATAAAGATCAGATGGTAGCTTCATAAATACCTAGTGAACTTCACAGAATTAATTACATTTCAAATATGTGATTCAGAGTCTAAGATTCAGACCTTAAGATGGGATGAATCGCCCTCTGGAGGTGCCCATTTTAGTTTGCTGACTTCACAGGAATCCTGCTCTGAACTGACTAGTTCAAACTAGAAGCCTGTCACCATCATTGAAAAATAACTGAGCATTTCATACCATAGTAGATATTTTCTTTAAACCTCTCTAAGAACGGCTGCCTTATTCCTCACCTTTTCTGTCATTGTTCTTGTACTGTTTCTAATATGAATAAACAGAATTGTTGCTGTTGCCATTTCCTGTGTATTGTTTTTTCCTGTCCTTTTCAATCTTATCTTTCCCTGTTTTTTTTCTTTTTTTTTTTTTTCTGACTCTTTACAGCTGTCATCCTTTCTGAAGCTTTTCACTTGCTACTCTCAGACAATTCTACTTTCCGTGTTGAAAGTATTGTCCTAACTTCTGATGTGGAAGATTGCTGACTCTTCCTTTGATGCTGATACCAATATTTTCTTGACTGATAGTACTGTAATGAAGACATAGGAAAAGAAGACTATGGCACTCCTGAACTTTTTTATGGTTTGAGTAGTCAAAAAATATTGTTCTCTTGCCTTCATATAAAATGTGTTGGTTTCCAATGTAATTGTAACTTAAAGATGTTTATAGAAATGTAAAATGAAATGTGAAGAGTATAAAATCCATATTAAAGACATAAAGCTTTAATAAAATATAGCATTAGTCTTTATTTTAACAACTGAGTCCTACATGGCTCACTTGCAAAAAGTGGGGTAGACTTAAAAAGTTGTGTACTGGTAAAGTCTGACTTACTAAAAGGTGGAATTTATTTTTCTATTCAGTAATTATTAAAAGGTCAAATTATTTTCTTTCTCCCTCTGGTAATATTATCTTGGTTTATACCTGTTAAAGATCTCTCCTTCTCTTGAGTTCTGTCTTCTCCCTTTTTTTGTTCCTTTTGTTAACCTAAGTTTGTGATTTCTTTCTACACTGATCTCTCCTAACTCTTTTGGTCCTCTGCTGATCCTTTTTTTCTCATATGTTTGCATCCATTTGCCTAGAATATTGCCTTGAGCATGATCGTATATACTCAAGAGTATATTTACTTCTAAATGCTGGATGGATCTGCTATTTTAGGACTTCCAATAAAGCAGAGAAGAAACTTAACAATTCATGACAACATTTTAGGGTTTTTTATGATACATGTGCCTTCAGAGGATCAAAGTACCTTGCTTCCTTCATCAATGGAATAGTAGCTATGGACAGAGATAAATATTCCTGTAAAAATAAATACTTATGGTACTTGAGTTCAATATAGGAATGCCAACTTTAAAAGAACATCTGAATGAAACCATGTTGTGTTCATAAATGGTATGGCAAACGTTTTCAGTTTTGTTTGCATGTAAAGAAAACTGCTGTTGGAAAGAGTGCTTTATATTGATAACAATATAAGGAGATAGAATTTTTTGAAAAAGACAACTAAAAGATGTACATGCATAAAATCAGGAGAATTTTTGAAAATCATGCTCTGCTGTAGCAGAAATAATGAATAATAGTTAATGTTTTTTATGGGATAGATACTTACATATTTTATTAAGTATACTAAGGTTCTTTACATAATCTCAATTATTTGGATTGCAGTAAAAGGAATGCCATGATAAAACATCAACAGTGATGTTCAGAAGTTTTGTTTTATATGTGTAAAATATTATTCTATAGCCTCTTTTGATAGCTACAATAACTGGCAATAATAATGGCACTAATAATAGCAACATACCAGAAAATGATTGGAGGTGTGAGTGAGAATGTAATTTATGGTGCCTGAAAGTTTTTAACTGGTGTAGTTACCTGCAGGACTTTGCATAATTTTGAAGCCATTAACAAAGCAGCTTTGCCAGACGTGTGTACTGAGCATGAGGATGACATTACAGACAATGATTAGAAAGCAGAGGAAATTCAGATTCTCTACACCAATGACGAGTTTGTGTTGAACAGTAGAAGATGTAAGTTTTTTGCTAAAATTAAGTTGCATTGACTGCAACTAAGTTTATAAAGAAAAACTGTGAAAATTATCCATAGAGAACAAAATAATACTAAAACCCGTGTAAAACCTGATGGGAGTTTCTGCAGTATATCCTCAAATGACGCACATTGACACCGTACAGTTAAGTCACTACTGGTTGCTGAAGATTTGTCCTTTCTATTAACAATATAAGGCAGTACAGATCCTGAAATAATTTGTGACATAATACTCGTGTTCATTTTACAGCACAGTTGTTACAGACTAAAGCCTTGCTCATTATGAAAAATGATACAATTCTAACAATGGCAAATTATTGTCAGAAGGAAGTTCATCAAACTGACTTAGCACAGCTTTATAAAAATAATTTTGAGAGTACTGTATTGGTGTAGTTTAAGTTACAAAACTGTTGCTTTTTTTGATAATACTACTAATCTAAAATTCAGACTTACAGTTTGATGATAAAATTATTTTTACACTCAACTTTGTGTATTTTTGATTTGCAATTTTTGAGTGATAAAATCTCAGTTTAAAAAAGTCAGTTAAAAATGTCTATTTTAAAATCTGTTAGGAACAGTAAGGAAAGCATGGCTGGAAATACTAACGAAACAGGAAAGATATTTCAGCAAATGAATAAGTGCAACCATTGGGAAAAATTTGCCAGAGAAGAATAAAGTTGACTGAATTGCTACACTGAGATGTGAAAACATACTTAATCTATAAAGTCCTACAGGAAATAATAATGAAAGAACGGGTCTTTCTGTTCATAAATACAGCTTAGCTACAGGTGGTCTTGAGAAATGCAATGCCACTACAAAATCCAAGAACTGTTCTTTGATTGCATTAGAAACAGGACTGGCTAAGACATAAATAGAATATAACTATCTGTAGCTATATAAGGAATATAAAGTGAGGGAAGCATAATTTATAAAACAACCACCCTGCTTGCAGATTCTGCCGAACACATGGCTGGCAGACACAGAAATAATTTCACAAATGAAAATGAAAGAAGCCAAATCCATGAAGATTATATTGAAGATTTGATTTGTTTGACTTTCTCTAGGTTTATGAGGATCTCCATGAATTATCATATATGTGTGTGTATATATATATACACATTCACAGACATATTCATGTTATACATACATATGTTGCTATATACATGGAAATACATGAAAAGCTGTAAAAGAGGAATTTAAGTTATGTGCAAGAGGTCTTCAAGGTTACAGGATTTTTGTATAGTACTTAAAACAACTGGAAGAAGTAATGAGAGTTAATTCAGTACTGGATCTGATAGTGATCAGGAAAAAAGGAGATACTAGATCTACAATTAAGTCCTGGTGACTGTACAATACTTCTGGTTTAATAAAAAGATCAGAAAAAGTGTAAACATACTGTGAAAATGATTGACAGAAGGATAATAAATTTGAAGAGTAATAGCAAAAAGCTGGTTCAGAGTAATATTGCAATAGAATAAGAGAGATTCCACTGTAAAAAAAATGTTTAGTGAAGTATAAAGTTGGAGAAAAGGAATCGGAACTGGAAAAGAGAATTTTAAGCTTGCCATCATGCAAATAAAGAACAGAAAGAGAGCTCAGACCGTGTGATGCTATCTAAGAAAGCCTAATTATCCACTTAATTAGGATAATTTTGCTAACATATTCTGAAAGTATGTGAAAATCTTAAAGGAACACAAGAAAGCAGATTTTTTTCAGGTTTCTTGAGCAGTTAATTTTTTTCTTTTTTTCCCCATAGAATAATACTGAATAAAAGGAAGTCTTAAGACCACTGTCTACGAATCGGATCATTTATTTGAAAATAGTTGAAGAAACAGCAAACAAAAAGGGTAATTGAGAATACAGAAAAGTGTCTGAAAACATGAAAGGTCCCAGATTCTGTCCCCCTGTTCTGCTCATGGAGGTAGCACAAGGTAGCCAAGATCCATTCGCCTGCCCTGGGGAAGGCACAGTCAGCCTGACACTGGTCTGTCCTTCACCCATACCAACAGCTCATGTCCTCTGTGCCACTTTGGGACTGGCATCGTATGAAGGTATCTCTCTTCCAGGTTTTGTCTGCATTTAATTTCTTAGGTCACATAAAAAAGAAAATGCACCACAACCCAATCAAGATTCAGGAATAAACTACAGCTCACATTTGCCTGGCTAACCCACCTGCTCTCCTGAGCCAGGGTAGCCTCATTTGTTCTGCCTATTAGAAGATTCCCTGACCTATGCTGTTCTTCAAATCCCACAGTACTTTACCTGAATGCTCACTGGCCTTGGCCAAAAGCATATCAAAGAGCAGGCTATCAGTTAAAGGGTTGGATTATCACATGGTAGAGCTCAAGCATGTGCCTGAGCCCTCTTTAGCTCAGTAACACAGATGTAACCTTAGGAACTACATCCAGTTGGCAGTAATTACAACTGTCCTAGCTTGCTGTAAATCAAAAATGCAATGGCGTGAAAACCAGCAATCTTACAGGCTACTGTTTCTTGACTAGAAATGTCAATTGATGTATTATATTTGGATATAATATGTGACAATTAAAAGGGAAGGAACCATAGAAAATCTGAAAAATTGGCAATTTGAGAAAGTCAGAGGACAATAGAAGGGAAAACAGTAGTTATTTGATGTGGAAGTATTTTAACATGGAAAATTAAAAGCCAGTTAGATGACTGAATATTCTTTTCAAGATAAGCAAGATTACAATAACGAACTCAGCATAGGACCAATTGGGTAAGTAGGTTTAGTTCATTATTAAAATGCAGTTTGGGTCCCATCCACCTTGTAGGATAAAAGCCTGAAATATACTTGTGGTATTTTATTCTGAGACTTTTGAGAAGGACCTGATGCTGAGGTGGGCATGCTTCAATATAAAATAGTCACCTCATCATGCACAAGATTTTATAAGGGCTCTACTGAATATTTATACAGTTTTCAAAAAAAACTGATATGCAGTAATGTCTTGGAATGAGTGGAATCTCTGTGTTGCTTGGACAGGTGTTCAGTACGTGATATAATTACCATTAGGTTCCAGGTCACCTTTTGACCTGTGAGGTCACCAGTTAGATCCATGATAATTTCTAATTTTACAGGTTGTAGAAAATTATGTGCAAGGGGAAAATAAAATTATTTTCATAGACTACTTTGTGACCTGGGATTAACTTCTTAAGTCTGAAGACAAAAATAAAAAAGGAAAGGACAACGTGGCACATCAGACAATGCTGGAACATGGTCAATTATCATTCAGTTGAGTATTGTCTTTTAAGTCACTTAGAGGTAAAGAGAGGAAATAAACTGATCAAAGAAAAACAAATACAGATTCTGGAAGTGGTCAGCTACTCTGGTGAGTGCTGAGGACATACAGTACATAAATGAAAGAAATTGGGTAAAATTGTAGGATGCTATAGATCAAAAGAAAATAGCCAAGAGTTTGAGAAGTAAGATTAGGAGTAGGGATTTGGAAACAGTTCTTAATAAGAAATTATTCTTAATGGAACACTGGTAAGAAAATAGACCATCATAACAATGATTCAGTGTAAATTTGCCTGTAGATTTAGCCTTTGGAGAAGCTGTTTTGCAGAAGTGCAGGCAGCTTTTCTGGAGGAACAAACCAGCTATTCTGGCTTTACCATATTGCCGTCGACCGGATGTGCAACGCAGGAGGGAACTGCATTATGAAAAATCCCTTTTGTAGTATGAATGTACAAAGCTGTACATTTGGCTTGCTTTACATCAGTAGGATTATATTTTTGCCAATACTAGAAGCTACATTAAAAGAAGGAAGAGAATATCAATGAAGAATAGAAGAAACTGGAATTAGGTGCACATAGATAGAGAATAACATAAAGCAAATCTGTCACATATATTACATACTTAGCTGAATAAAGAGAAGTTTTTTTTCTTATAATGAACTTGTATTTTGGAAATGCAAGTGAATTATATAAAATTACAATACTGTGATGCCCTTGAGTATAGTTTTAGAAAATTACATGAAACAGCCAAACAAAATATTTGAAGTCATCCACTTCTTTCTGGAGTATATTATATATGCTAAACCTGAACTGCCAGAACTGGTAGTTCCTGTTTTGAGGAAAAGAGTTGGTTCAAGACTTCTGCAAAAAGAGATTCTGAAAAATCTTATGGCAGAAAGGACAGGTTGGCTAGATAAGTCTTCAGAGACTGCTTCATTGTGATTACATTCCATGCCCATCACTCCTGCTTAAGTAATCACTTGTTGAAGGATTGCCTGTCTGTGTTTCCTGAGGAAGTAGGGGGACATAGTTTTTAGGAGCTGCTGGAAGCTGAACTGAACTATGGGAAGGAGGAAATATCTGCGTTCATAAGTTTGACTGAAGGGTAGAGGCTTTTCTGGAGATTGAGATTGGGTGGCTCTGAGCAGGAATGTAGTGCTGCGAGGACTCCTTCAGCCTCTTTACTTGTTCAGCCTATTGAGAGCTCACCTAGGTATGAAGGATATTTTACCCATTGATAGATTAACTAGATTACAAAGAACAACTACTACATTTCAGAAATTTATTATGAAAGTACCCTATGCATAAACTATATGAATAGTAAAAAGCAAAACCAAACTGTAGAAACCACTTCTGAGAAGAACTTTCATATGTGATTATGGTGTAGTTGTATGGTCTGCGCAAGTGAAGTAGAGCAAAGAAATGGAAAATCTGGGCTAAATGTCATAAACTGCTCTGCAGTTTATCACTTCTCTCCTCCCCTTGCCTCCCCTCCCCAACACCTGCTTTCCAAGGAAATAACTTGAAGATTCCTGGTATAAACTATCTCTGGTTAAAAAAAAGTAAAGAGACTGGATTCTCTATAGGCAGGCATTTGGGAATAAATGTGAATGCAGATAGTTGCTGCAGAATTGATATGTTGTTGCCTTAAATCCTTTGTTGTACTTTTCTTGGCCCAATATTTCTTCTTCATTCAGGGAAAACTCATTGAAAATAATGGAAAATGTTATATATTTTTACCACTAACTAGTAGTTGTGTAACCATCAAAAAGTGATTCCTAGTGTACTTCAGCTACCAACATCCTTCTAACTCCGTTCAGCAGACATTACCTATTTTGAGACAACAGAGAGAGGTACGGGCTCTGAGTCAAATCTCCCTTCTATTATGCTCGATTCTTAAAGAAAAACTGGATTTAGGCCTGTCTGTTTATCCATCCGTCTGTCCACTTATTTATTGAGAATGTTATCATTCTTTTTTTAGCTGTTGAATGTAAAGCTAAGAAGATATACAAAATCCATGGTGTATCCAGTTTTTTGAAGTAAAGGAAAAAAATAAGAAAAAGTGACTTACTTTGTATTTGAAGAAAATAGTCATTACTGATTTCCAAAAAAAGTTACTGAAGAGACATAGAGGTGTATTTTGTTTCAAGGGTCTGTGGGGCCTACTGCTCTACAGTTCCATGAAATTTCAAGTAGTATGGATACTATTTAGTTTTACAGATGAAGCAAAATCAAAGAAAATGCATGCAAAATGGCTAGAATAGAAACCAGGAATTAAAATTGTTTGATCTCTGTGTTAAAATAAAGTCTAAAAAAGGAAAATTATTTCCATTTTCAGGTGAAGGGGAATCCCTAGGAGAGCACCTGAGTGAAAAGGTTTTTGGAAAGCAAGATTTTTAAGGCATATTTCAAAAAAGTTGTATTTGTTTAGTCTAGGGAAGACTGGGAAAAATAGTAGGACATCTGAAGATTATTGTGAAGAAGATGGTCACCAATGGTCTTTTGTATCCAGTTGCAGGAGGACAAGAAAAAATTATCTTAATTTCCAGTCAAAAAGAATAGGCTACATATTTGGAAAATCCTTTGAAGTACAAGGACAGTTAAAGACTGGAACCAAGTTATCTGGTAGTGCTGCAGCATCTGCCTCACTGACAATTTAGAACAGATTAAACAAAATGGTTCTGTCATAATAATGCTCTTGCATCTGTTTTCTTCCATAGTTGTTGTCTCCACACAATAGATAACCCAGAATATTAAGTTGTAACTTGAAAAATAAATTTGGAAGGTGGAGATAAAATTGTATAGTCTGAACACATGATACATCACCATGAATGCAGGTTTTTTTTTTTTTTTTACTAATAGACGTATTCTTGAATTTTGGATGCCTTTGTGTATTTTAATTTTCACTTACTTAATTTTAAAATTTATTTATTTATAATTTCTATTTGCAGATCATCAGTAAGGGTAAAGCATGTTACCTGTTCATGCAAGCAGTGCTATTATTCTGCTTGCACTGCTTGGTTCTCTGGTCAGGAAGCTGATTTCAGCATTGCCAATGCCCGTTTTTTCTTGTCTTCTAATTCTCTCTAGCACATGCTCTTCAGGTATGTATATAGCTTTGTAGGTATTACAGGGAAATGTTCTGAATTCCAAACACATGTAGCTTCTTTTAAGTCACATAGAGGTAACTAGAGTTTACTACTTGTCAGAATATCTGAAAAAGTCTGATTCCTAAACAAAACCAGAACTTTGATGGTGAATTTTACTTTCTGTGGTTAACAGGCTATTTTTACAGTGATAAATAAAGTCTGTTAGTAATAAAAATGAAACCTAGTATCTATGCTGTGATAATGGAACCCTAAAGTGAAATTAGTTAGTGATATTAGAAAGTATCACTTGTATTTCTGCTCCAAACCTCAAATTATTTTATTTTCCTGTGCTCAAAAACAATATTAAAAAAAATGTATGGCTCATGTTACCAACTTTCACGGCCATGATTAAAATGGGAAAAATCCATGTGTATGCTTTTGTTAGAGCGTAAAATATGTAGCATAAGAACAAGAATATTGAAGGAATAAGATCATTTAACTATTCAAAATACTGACAGAATTCAGTGTATTCAGAATACTGGCTAGCATATCTGTTCTCTCTTAGAAATTCAACTTGAAGGATGATAAAAAAATATGAATAATTATTACTCTGTTGTACTCTGTTAGATGCTTGAGGACTTATGTGTTTATATTAAACAGTAATTAAAGTCTTCAAATTAAAGTGTTCATCATCCAGTGGTTTTTCTTCTGTTAGGTCTGCAACAAAAAAGGCTGTAAACATTTGCAAATTGACATTTTAATCTACCTTCTTCCCTCAAATTGTGTTAGAAAAGTTTCAGTTGTTAGAAGCAGTTTTCTAATGAAATAACTTTCACTCAATTAACACCTCATAGAGGAAAAAAGAAAAGTAGCACCCCCTCACTTTTGTGGCTCGTTGTATCTTGTTATCTTGATAAGGAACCAAGGGGTTCCAGTATTACTTTTTTGTTTAATACTGCACTTGAACCATTTAGATTTACCTGGCTTTGGTTTATGGTTTGTTGGTTGGGGTTTTTGTTGTTTCTTTTTGAAGTAGGAGGCATCTGCTTTTGCTATTTGAGAATTAACTTAGAAAGAGACCCCCAAAGTCTTAACACCTTTATGCTAAAAGCCGATTTGAAGAAAGATTGTTGTCAGCTTGAATAGAATTACTTAAAAAATATGACTCACATAACACTGCATCTTTATATTAACACAGTTTATATAGAAGAAAAACAGTGTAAGTCAGAGAAGTTTTTAGGGGAACATATCTAGCAACTAACTTTAGAATGCTTAACTTACAGTTTTTTACAAGGATAGGAAAATATAATTCCTAGATAGAAGTGAATACTGCTTTTAAAAGGCCTCTAAAAGTTGTGTGACTTGACTTCTCATGTAAGTCAGAAAAGTAATTTCTGATCCAAGGCGTTTCCTGAAGAGAGAATAATGGTTTTAAATTGCAAAAGACATTAATCAATTAAAAAAATTGAGAAAAATACTAAAGCACCTTTTACTTACAACTGAAACCTACGGTTGTCTGGTTTTACTTGTGAGAACTTGCTTCTTGACATATATATTAATTTAAGAATTTTTGTAGTGGAACATTCACTTTTACAGTTTGAAGTTGCAAATGCAAATGTTATTTTTTAAGCTTTCCCATGTAATACTTTTTTGAACAGTTTAAAAAAATGCTGACTAAAGGAAGTATTTATGTAACCAGAGGGGATTTATTAGGATAAGAAATTTAGTTTTCCTGCATGAGACCCAGTGCTACCACTACAGAAATCAAACCCCAGCAAGGTGACTGTATCTATTTTGAATAGTATGGTACTCAGAAACATATACAGTTAATAATATATAAATGGATCTAACCCTCATTTTAAAAGGTGTTAATGAAATTATCATTTAATCATTTTGAAAATATTACTTACAGATTAAATAAGGACATCTAAAGCCAGAATAATTAAAGAGTTGTTAGGAAGAAAAAATATATGCAATTTGATTAAGTGAGGTAAACAGCCACATACAAGGAAACTAGAATGATATAATATTTATTTAATTTGGCAGAAGAATATATGATTGGAGGTAGAATTGGTAAACTATGGTGTGCGGTTATTCCGAGTTACTCTATTTTAGCAGATGTAATAATGTAAAGTAATCTCCTTTTTTAACATAACTGCATTTGGACTGAGCGAAGCAGTACAAACTGCACATCAGAAAGATATAGATTGGAAAGTGTTAATATTTAGGAGTGTTAATTTTTTGGCCAGTTTTGAGAAGTAAATAAGAAAATGTCAGAGTTAAGAAAAATATTATATCTGGAGAACTAAAAATTGCATTTCTATGCAGTTTTAGGCTTTCCAGACTAGCAGTATGAGGTACAGCAACAGCATAAAGAGATAGTTACTTTATTAATTCAGTTTGTGTGCGTGTTAATTTATATAGCCCAGTTTTCCATCGAAGTGGCCAAAACACAGACAGTTACTTTAATTGCCCAGTTTTTATTAAGAACATGAATAACTTTTCTGGGATGCTCTTGGATGCTTCTTCGAGTGGTTGTGTAGATGTGTTTCATTGCTGGTGTGCCTGTGCCCCATGAGTGTGAGGACAAATTATTTGAACAAAAAGGTTCATTAAACAGTATCAGCAGATACTTGAAGCACCCTCATGTCCATTGACCTCAGGGCATTAAATAAGTGAATACAAACATGGATGATTTATTTCCATCATACCACAGAGTTGGAAATCATGCAGGACATGTACTGTGTGATTTATTTAACTTTAGTTGTAGTAGTATAATTAATTCCATACAATAAGTTAAGTTCCCTAATTACCATTAGCAAAATACAGTTTGAGTTAACCTACTAGATATATGTCTTTGTATGTGGATAAAGGAGTCATAGGTTACTGGTGTTTAAGATTTTCCCTAATGTGATTCTTCAGAAAGCAACATATCCCATAATAACATTTCCTCTTTCTGAGATGAAACATAGAGCAGGGAAGGGAGAAGCCTTCCCTTAAACAGAGATCAGTTTATTTCCAAATTCTACAAGTAAAGCTATAGTTATGATTTAAGACACTGTCTCTTGTTCAGTGTCCTAGAAGCTGGGATTCTGATCTTCTGGGACATATCCATTAGCAGGATCCACTTGTATTGGCAGGGAAGTCTGATGGAGGCAAGAGGAACTTGATTCTTGGTACAAGTTGCTGCCCATGCATGTAGAAGGCATAAAATATTCCTCAGCAATATGGCATGTCTTTGGTTCATGTATTTTAAAGTTCAGGTCCTGGAAACACTAATTTTATTATTCGCATACTCTCTGCAGGGACCTTGATAGTGGCTGGCTTTGTGTTAAGTGCCTTATGTATTTATAGCTCCAATAGTAGTGATTGTCTTTGTATTTCAGCATGGTGTCATACATAGTGCTGAGTGACTTGTTGGCCTCGTGGCTTTTCTCTCTCATTCTCTAACAAGCTGTGCAGCTTATTAGAAACAATAAACACCAGAAAGGATGCCTTCTACGACTGACTGCAGAAGCAAATGTACCATTCCAAATCAGTGACAGAGCCTTCTGTCTCTACAGGAAGGGTGAGGGGGCTAACAGTTCAGTGTCAACTATCAGTGCCTCAGCAATTTCATTTGCTATTTCAAATTCAGATTGGAGTAGTATCCATAATCTCCTAACCAATCACTAATCCTCAGGGATTGTGAACTGCCAGCCTGCAAGATGTCTATTTTTACATAGGGATCCATGCAGAGAGAAAAGACATTAGATTCTTCATAGGAACTCTGGATTACATTACAGAATCCTACCCTTGAGTCTTTGACGTGAACTAAACAGGAATTTTCTGTTGACTTGGTGTTCACCCTGCCTCCTCCTAGAAAAAGTAGCCACCACCACAACCTACTTCAGAAGATAAAGCATTGAGGTGTAGTACCACAACTCATTGATTCCATTCACTCAGGTCTAAAACTATATCATCAACAATTCGCAGCTTACAGAAACAACATCAATTTAAAACAGTTTGTTATGGTTTTACTGTTATACATCATATTATCAAGAGCTTTCTACTTCCCTGAGGAGAGATTGTAGACAGCAACAGGTCAATTAAATCAGCCTCTAGGACATCTTCCAAGATCAGTAAAAACCTCTCAGCATTTATAGTCTCTCCCAAAACATTTTATACTTTAGCTGCGTTCTGAAAGCACAGCCTTGCTTGCTGTGAAAGCACAACCTGGTACTTGCTGCCTCAGGTGTCTGGGGTACACAAAGGAGTCCTCTCCTCATCAAACTTTGAACAAACAATACTCATTCAGTGTTGCCTTCATACCGTGAAGTACCAAGGCTCTGCGGGACAGACAGGTCTATTCAGGGACAAGGATTTGCTCACATTCAATATCTTTGTGATGTTCTGAAGAAGCCTGATCTCCATATAAATATTTCAGTCAGTACTCTCTGCCTTGAACAATAAATAAATTCGGGTTTGTTTTTCAGGGACTTCCCAAACAAGTGCCAATAGTCAATAGGGTAATTAATCATGTATTTTTGTCAACAAGCCAGTGAGGGTCAAGACCATCCTCAGGAGCTTTTATGTGACATACACCTCTAAATTAAACCAGTCAGAACTAGGAAACATTTGGGATTAGAGCTGATAATGTTAGAGCCTTGAGCCTTTCTAACCTTCAGCATATCTAGCCATCATAGAAGGGAGTCAATAGCACTAACCTGTCTTCCAGAGTCACATTTTTCAAATGGGGACTTCTAAATGTGTGCTTGTTCATAACAGATAAAAATAGGTGTCCTGTTCTAGAGGGATGCTGAGAGTTCCTGGCAAAATGTTTTGTTTACCTGTTTATAACCTGGGCTTTGCATGCTTTTTAAAAATCTTTCTTTGTGTCTTGTGAAACTTCAGTACATTCTCTTTACCTGCTTAGCCAGACATACCCTTCTCAAATAATAATCAGATCCTACAGCCAAACCCAGTGTGATTATAGCTGATAGACAGGGCGTTGCCTAAGTGAAATCTGCTGACAGAAACTATTTTGCAACAGTACAGATCATTTTGTGTCAAATAGAGTCATTTTAACTGGAGTTACTCGCAAACCTGAATGAAAAGACTTTCTGTTTGAGTATCCTGGCATGGTCAGTCTCCCTTAACCTCTTCTACTTCAATGGTACACAACTGTTTAATAATTTTGAGACTAAGTGGACTTTAAATAGTTTCTCTAAAAGTGCATTTTTCTGCAATAGCTGCTTATCTTCTTCTGCACAGGGATACAATGTACCTTAATTTGTAGCAGGATTTAGGAAAGGCTTTTGTTTATATTTTTACCTAACAGTGGAAACCTGTCTTACCTGTCTCTATAATTTTTTACTTACAGCAACTGTGCCTTCCTGTCTGCTTGAGAAATATTTGTGTGTCTTGTAAAACACATGGCAGGGAAAATGGGAGAATACTGCATGAATTAAGAATCTCCTACTGAAATAATAGGAAACTCTCACAAGCTTTTGTGGTTTTCATTATGATGTTAACTGTGCCCACTTAAGGTCTATTCTAGAAACAAAGTCCTCCTCCTTTAGAGGAGGCTTGAACTACTTCAGCTTCAGTTTTCTGCTTCAGATTTTAGATAGTTTACATTGATTCATTTAGCTTTAGTTATTAGCAAGTAATTTTCTTGGAACAGGGCTGATTTGTGTGGATCAGCAAATTTTATCCTCTTCATTTCCACTCCCTACAGTTCTTTTAGATTCTGTTTGCAGAAAGACCAGCAGGGTTTTAAGAGCACAATATGCATGACTGCATCTTTTCCTCTAATGCATCTTCCCTAAAAGTGGAAAAGAATGGCTCTCTCAGAATGTGCTCATCTAGGCTTCCAGTTCCCCAGGATCTTGGAAGGACTTCTTTGCAATAGCAGCTTCAGCATCTGCCACAGATAGCAGGCAGACTGGTGGCTGACTGGCAGAGCTAAGAAGAAATAGATTTCCAGCCCTGGGGCAATGCAGTCTTCTTCAGAGACTGTAACTACAGCACCCCTCTAACAAACAGCAAAATTTGTGTTTTCAAAACAGCAATAAATGTTTTAAAGTCACAAACAAGAAGGATGGACAGGGATCAACTTTTCACCTTCTCTATCAATAAAATAATAAGGGTGCATCAGAGGACAGCAGTAGGCCTGTTCAAAGTAAATAATACAATAAATAATATTACTTTATATGTTCATGGGTATTATACTCACAACATTCTTTTACTAAAGACAGTATAGATTAACGAAGTTTGCAACAATCTAAGGAAAGACTGCACAAGGCCCTGGAAGAGAGATCTAGTGAAGGTCACCAACTGGACAAGCGACATCAGGTTCGGGAAACCCTCCAAGCTAAAACAAAGTTGGATGGTGGAATGTATGGACCTTATCAAATGTGTTTGTCCTGGTCCTGCTGTTCACTGAGGGACTATTCGGGTAAGAATTGGCTTTTGTCAGATGTTGGACATGGGTAAATGGGCCAAGTGTATGCCTGGCCTGAACCAGTCTGACCTCTCTAGTATTCTTAAAACAAAGTTTGTTTATGAATCATGACCTACTCACAGTCTTTACAAAAATGAAACAAAATACTTTCAGGACTTTTCCCTCTTTAAATTCAATCAACTAAAATCAACGTTAGTCATTTTTATTCCTTATACTGCACTCTCAACTTTGCTAATCTCCCAGTCTGTATTAATTCAAAGATTTTATAACATATGTTGATAAAATGCCTCTACCTCTCCTTTTTTTCTCACCTAATCTTGCCCTTCCTTAAATCAAACTTCATTCATCTTTCTCTCTCTAGAAACTTGTTGCTACCATTGTAATTCTGAGTAGTGACTTTTCTTGTTCCTTATACTGGCTTTCAGATTCTCTTTATTACAGAGAGGAAATTTTTGAGCCTGGCACAGAGCAAGAAAACTAATAAAAAAAAATCCATGGGACAGTGTTGTTTCCATCACAGTAATTTGGGAAGAGGAGGAATTTAATTCTGATCCATCTTGAGAGAATAGATCAAAGCCACAGATCTATGATACCAAATCTATTAGTCGTATTCCAAAATGCAGCAAGCTAGGTTCACAATTATAGGAAATTCTCAGAAATAACTTTCCTTTCCCTTTAAACTTGGGAAATTGTCCTGACAGAAGATCTATCCTTCTATGTCACTTTGCAAGGGACAAGGAAGTTTAATGGGAAGTCTCTATTTTTAGCAGAGATTAAGATGGTGGAATCTTATGTTCAGTTCCCTGGTCAGCCTGAAGTCTGTTCAGTTTTCAGTAGATAGGCATAGGTACAGCTATAGCTTGAGGAGGAGAAGAATGGGTGAAGGAACAGGGAAGGATCTAGAGCTCTTCGTAGCATCCTTTCACTCTTTCCCTGCTGCTGCTGGTAGATCTCCAACTGAACAGCCAGTGCATTAAAGAAAAAGCCTATCCTGTTTGGCTTCTTACTTCTAATGCCTCAGGTATTGAGGAAACGAAGGCAAACCTCTATGCCAGGGCTCTGTCTCTTTAGCTTTGTATGTACCCCAGCAGGCACAGAAGGGACCTGGGCTGGTTTGAACATACTATAGTCTAAATGGCTATAAGGGAAAGGAGGGAAATCATGCTTTCTGTTACTTGTGTGGCCTCCTGGAACAATTAATATGTGTTTAATGAGTTCTTTATGTATGCTTTCTTTAAATTAAAAGTTTATTTTTTTAACAAGACCACTTAAAATTAGTTATGAAATTAGGGCAGCCAGTATTAAGGTTAAATTTACTAAAGTATTTTAAAATAACACAATAAAAATACTGTGCCGCACATTTTTTATGCCAAAGCTTTAGATAAAGTCAAACCACTGAAGGGGTGGAAGTCATTGGCAGAGTATTTGGAATTATAACCTGCAGAATGTGGAACCAGTTTCTGATAGCTTTTCTTTTTTTCTTTTAATGTACTCATCTACTTTATATTAATGACTAGTATGTTCAAAATCAAAAAATCCACTGGGAGATGAAAAAGCAGGTAATTTCATTTTTTCTCATTAGGTCCATGAATGAAATCTGTAAGAGGATGAGATGTACTGGTTGTACAGTCTTGAAGGTCGTGCTAATTAGAAACAATCACTTGAGTTCACCAACTAGCAAGGATTCATCCTTGTTGAATAAATCAGTTTTCAATATGGTATGTTCTGATAAGTTTTTTCTCTTACATGTTGTGTACAGTTACAGCTATTTAATTTAACCGAGAAAAAATGAAGGGCTCTTTTGCTACGTTTTAACTGAATTTCATTTTCCATCTAAATACACACTTTTATAAATTCTAATTGGAAGACAAAATCATGGTAAAGAGAAGCCATTACATTTTCTATCACAAGACATAAAAATTGAGAATAAGAGGTTCCATATATAGATGATTAAATAAAAATTGTGCAGGCATGAAATCACAATCTAGACAGCAAAAAGAATAGTATTTTATAAAGAGGATATATTTAATTGAATAAGGGTCTTGAAAGAAAAAAAAAAAAGGGAATATAAAACTGGACCAAAATAGACTGCGTAAGACAAGGCTATTCTCTTTTCTGTTTCAAAAGGTACCTAGAATTGGTAATTGCTCTCAGAGACACAAACCAATTCACCCAGTCTGCTGATAACATGCACTTGTAGTTCTGGGTCCTAAACAAACACAATATGGGCCTTGCAAGTGCTTTAGAAAGCCCTGGTTAATAATCAGTTGTCAGGAGTCCCCTCTGACCCGTGCGGGCCCTCCTTCCCTCGGAACAAAACCCCAGCATCTGTTGCCACTTTGAGGCATCGCGGCGCGGGAGCCGAGCCCCTGTCACCGCCGCCTCCCTCGGCTCTCTGGCTGAGACAGGGAAACCTGCATCTGCAGCTTGGCTTCAGAGCAAATTAAAGAGAGCTGGGCAGCTGGGTTACTGAGACCTGCCTCGCTGGAAGGTAGAAGGAGATGACCTGGGCTTAGATGACCCTGACTATCAAGTGGGTTGTCTTGACAAACAGTAATTGCTTGACAATTGCTCTAGGCTTGGAAAACATACGTTATCATGTTCATGCTATATCTACTGATAGAGATTGTTTTCATTACACATACTGGATATTTCTAACTCTGCTGAACCTACTGATGTTCAAACTAGAGGTCTGAAACTTGAAAGTCTGAAACTTGAAAGTCTCTTCTTTGTTCGAGTTAGATGTTTTGGCCAGAGGATGTCTGTCTTTAACTCAAGAATCAGTCTACATCCAGCATGTCCAGCATCTACAGTGGTCTTTGGAATGCTGGGTTGTTTTTTTGGGGCTTTTGGTTTGGGTATTATTATTATTTTTATTTTATTTTATTTTATTTTATTTTATTTTATTTTATTTTATTTTATTTTATTTTATTTTATTTTATTTTATTCTATTCTATTCTATTCTATTTTTAATGCTGCCTTTGTTAGAGCTGGAGGAGTTTCAATGAAAGAATATCTCAGTTTTGTGTTTGGTGAATGCTATTGTCATAATTATTTCCCTGTATAAGTTTCAGCATTAAGGCTGTTGGACACATTAAAGAGCAATCCACACTCATGGCTCAGTATTTAAGGCTTATGCAGAATTTCAGCACTAATTATATGTTTTATACTTGGTAAGAAGAAGTTAATCTTTTTGGTCTGTACTGTAACAGAACTTCCTTTTGAACTACTGTCTACAGTTACTGTTTCCTCCCCTTTCAGCAGAAGTTTTACTGGTAATATAAATGTAAGCCTCTTCCAGTTGAAAACAATCTTATTTTATTTGAAATACAGTATTCCTTTTTCTGAAAAACTTGCTGAGTCTCTCCCTTAAAATAATCTTATCTTTTTATGTTTTTCCTTATTCCTTAACATGTCTAAGTACTGAGAAACCTCTCAGTATGAGAAAAGTTGTAGAGAAACACACAAGATTATAGGAAATTTTTGTGGAGTATAGATTGCTAAAATAAAAGAAAGGAAGGGTAGGAAACATGCAGTGTATAGCACTCATAGGGGCTCAAGTGCTTAGGGAGGTGTATTAAAGGAAAGGCGGCAGGAGTCTGACAGGGGTCAGTACATGGTCACTCATGACCTCAGGGGCATAGAGACGTAGAATCCTTGTGACATGATTTGCAAGAGAATGTGTGGGCTTTGATTCACTCATTTACACAGCATCAGAAAGTAAATAGGAGACTGCTTTCTTATTTGATGAAGACTTCAGTCATCCAGATCAGCATCTTCCACTGAACTTATCTTGCCTTCCATTTTCATGTGCCTCTTTCGTATTTCCAGCAGACTCTCCCTCTAGAATGGTGACTCTTATGCACAAGAAAAGGACAGTTTTGCTATTATTTGTAAATTTGTTGTCATATGACACAACCTGTCATTATTTTCATTCTTGCTTTCAAGTGAGATATCTCCCAGTCTGTATGTTGAAATTGTGTATTAGTAACAACTACAATTGTAGCACCTAGATGTAGAATACAGCTTTTTATCTATAGACTTCAAGCTTCTTTTAAGACTGGAAGGAGATTTTGTTCCTTTAAAACTCTCAGAGCTCAGGTAATAGTGGCTGAGGCAAGACTAAACGGGATTTATTCCTTTTCACTTTTAGGCCACTTGACAGATTGATACAGCTCTTCTAGCCACTGAGGGCCACTGTCTCAGCCCAACATTTGTGCAGTGCTTTGTGCAGACTCTTCCAGTGCAAAACTTGCCCTATTCCAACAGGACGTGGCTTAAGGCTTCCTTCCACACTTCCTGCAGGAGGATCCCTGGGAGAGATATGAGGCTTTTAGTGCCCTTTCCCAGTCAGGTCTTCATATCTAATGTGAAGAGTGTGGAAGTCTGGTGAGAATTTCAATCACTGTATTTTGGGTTTCTTTTTTATGTGGAGATATGATATGGCAAGGGAACTCCTCTTAAGAGAGACTTTCATAGTTGGATTAATCTCTTGACATCTATTAGGCATTGCTAACTAGGCACCTTGCCTTGGGAAGTTTTGTATTTGGAAAAAGACAAGTGAAAAATGTACAGGTAAATGAAATGTTGCTAAACACTTTTCCAGATCTTAGATCATTTTAGACTTTTATAACCCTAGTATGTGTAGCATTGGCACATCCTGTAAGCATTATTTTATCTCTTAGATTCAGTGAGATGTAGGACAGTTTTAACTGTCCTGTCTTAGAATGGAAAACCCATTGGTGAAATTCTGAGTCAAGGACAGGGTTATGGTCCTTGTTTAGACTTCCATGCCGAACTTTGGTCAAAGCACCATCCATCTTCCACCTTGATACAGATTTAACATCAGCAGTTTGATTTAACTTTAAGTGTCTATAGGAACTATGACCAGAAATCTGCTCAGACAGTAGGATGAAAGAGCAATTATATTCTTTAATGTGTTAATCAATCCTGTTTATTTAAGCATATTCAGAAAATTATGGTAAGTTGCTTAACTTCTCTTTTAATTCATTTACAGGTCTGCTTTGCCTGTAGTGCTGAGCTATTGTGATAGTTTGATTTTTATGATTTGCATCAAGTGTGAAGCTTTCAAAGCCATGTGTCAAAGGTAAGTTATTTCAAGAATACTGTTACTTGTATATGTCCCTAAAAATATTGTATGTTTATGGGAGAAGGTTTCTTTGCTTTATTGAAGATGCAGCTCTGTTGAGAAGTCACAGTCCTGAGTAAAGGATGTTATGAAGCAATAGGAACTCCTGCAGGGAGCTCTGAGAGAGATTTTCTCCCAGTGCTTGCCAACATGGTGAGGAAGTGTTCGTACTGCACCAGCTTTTAAAATAGTGCAACCTGATCCTTTCTTTACAGCTCAGAAGGTAGAGGTGGGGAGTGAAGGTGAAAGAATAAGAGTCCATATCCTCCTCCTCATTTTGGGTCTGGTTTTCTCTACTGAGTGAAAGGAGCATTAATTGTGCATGACTATTATGAGGAAGGACCCTTTGCTCTCACCCTTCACATTTCTTGTGACATAGGCCAGGTTTAATCTAGTCCGTGTTAGGAGAAACTAAGTACGCTTTGCAGTGTCATAATGAGATTCCCCCTCATTTTCATTTTCCCTCAATGGTATGTAAATGATTGCTTGTAAGGGATAAAAATCTGTAGGAGTTATGAAACCAAAGTGATTGCACTAATGTAGAACTCCTTCTAGTTAGCCTGAAGTGTTTATTGCTCTCCTTAGTGTAATAAAACTAAGAAGAAATACACTTCAAAACAAAAGGGACCATCTAATTTTTCTCTGTCTAATAAAAGTAAAATTGACAAACGAATGTAAGTTACTAACCAAATCTTTAAAAACAAGGATGGACAATATGTAAGTCAGGAAACTTTTGGTGAGAGTTTCACTTGTGTGTAGGGTTTTACAAGTTATCCAGATATTGGAGTTTATAGGTTTAACTTACAAAGACTACCAAAATTATTATTTAGTCAGTAGTTGTGACAGCCAATCAGTACAGTGTCGTACAGTGGAATCTTTGTGAAGTTTATTGTTTTATAAAAAAGTATGTTCATGCAAATAACACATTCAGACATAAATGAGGATACTAAGAGTCCTTAAAAAGTGCAGCAGTCTCGATAATCTAGCTAGCTTTTTCTAGCTAGTGTTGCCTAGTTTTCAGCATATTTATTTTTTACCTCTTTGTGGAGCCTAAAGGTATATTTCTCATCTGTTGAACTACTATTGAATTTCTAGTTTCCATTCATCAAATTATTCATTTGTACCTGTAATCTATGCTAAGAACACTTTTCTTAGTCTGTGCTAGGTGTATCTTGTGCACACATGATGTACATATTTTGGAGTGATGCCCCAACTAGCTAATATCATCTATTCATATGTTGTATTCAGAATGCTAACTGTATGAGTAAAAAAATACTAATGAAAACTACTGCAGTACTTTAAAAAATATTCATAAGAATATAATAATCTTTATGAAGCATTAATGCCAAACTTGAAAACTGTTTTATTAGACATCCATTACCACCCAGTCAGAGGGTAAGACCCGGAATCTAAAAGTAGGTTCAAGAGAAGGAGCTGAAGAAAACAATACTACATGTTTTTAGATACTGGAAATGAAACCTGCATAAGGGTTTATTCAAGAATGCTATCAGTCTTCAGTTAGAAGTATCATACCATCACTGGCCAACTGCTGGAAGGGAGAGCTTTTCTTTCTTAAACCACTTTCCAAAAAACACCAGTTACTATGAAAGGATAGCTGGAGCTGTTCTCCTTTCTCCTTGTGCCTCAGGCTCCATTTTTAAAACCTTTTTTTTCCCCCTGCATCTTATCCACTGTAAATAACTACTGCACTTTCCTGCTGTTAGTAGTACTGTCATACTGCTGCAACTACAAAAAATGGACATTTTGGATAACATAAAAGCTGGGTAGAGGCTTCTAAAAAGCAGTAACTGGACTTGCATTCTTGTTAGTTATGCATGGCTGCTGCTTGTTAAAGTGCTACTGTGCAAAAGCTGAAACACTGGAACTGCCTGCTTGCAGAACCAGGAAGACTGTGCTGTCTGAATCAGCCAAATTTCAAATGTAAGTTAGTAACACCCTTTACAAATGACAAGATGGAAATGTGTCTAGAGTTTTAAACGAAAGCTGTAGAAATCCATAGCATAGGCCTTTGTGGTGATCAGAGAAAACTTCTTGTTATCATTAGGAATTATAGGGCTGCATTAAAAAACAACAACAACAAGAACCTGGGATCTTATGTACAGAATAAGACTACAAAAAAAATTTTAAAGTATCAGACATCAAATGGTACAAACAGACTGGTCACATCTACAGTAATACAGCAGTAGTTGACTGATAATCTTTTTCAAATGTGAAGAAAGGAAAGGAAGGGTCATTCAGCTAATCGTTCTAAATTACTCATTTATGTACTTCAAGTACCAAAAGAAAAGCAGAGTTAGATAAATTAATAACAAACAAGCGTTATTTTTATAAACACAAAAAATTATCATGATCTTACAGACTTAAAAAGCCTTCATACTGTAACACAAAACTAAATAAAAGCTTCATACTGTACATACTAAAATACAGGTTTTAACCCCAATGAGTTAATAAAATTCACTCTTATTTGGACTCTAGTAACCCAACTCTAATCTCCAGTGGGTTTTGAAAGTTAAATCAGAAAGGACTGTCAGTGAGAGGAAGTGTGTGTGTATGTATGTGTGTGTACACACACACACACATATACCTTGTTCCCTAATTGATAAATTTAAGATACACATATCTTAAAAGAGAAAGTAAGTTGATATCCAGTACCTTTATATGTGGCATTTTGAATTACATTTGTTTATTATCTCTGGGAGTATGAAGTATGACAGATCTGTGGAACAACTAATACCAATTCAAGGCCAGAATTTAAGGGCAAATGGGTTTAAGGTACACAGAAACTTAGTTCATGGTGATGGGAGTTGGCTCCAGTTTCTGTGCCTCAGTCGTTAAGCCTTGTCTCTACTGAAGCTGCTTTTCCTATCCACCTAATACATCTAGCCAATTGTTGTTTTCAGAGAACAGGCAGTGTTGGGGCTTGCTTTGTACTGTTGCCACTTTAATTCTCTCTGTGACGAGCTGCAGAGCCACAGAAGCAGCCTGGCAGCAGCACTCGAGCTCCAAGTGCAGCAGAAGTAGGGAGCCCTGGAGGAGCCAGTCCCAGCTCTCAGTCACTGGGCAGCCCATTGCTTGTAGGAGTTAGCCTGCTTAAGTTCACATTGATCCCTCAAGGGACTAGCTACCAGCTAAACAAAACTGGAGCACAGGGCTAGCCAAGCATAGATTCTCTGTGACCCTGTGTCAGGACCTGTCATCCTGTTGTAAAAGCCAGCTATGTTACCTCCTTGCCCTCTGCGACTCCCAGGGAATCCCCAAGTAAATGAAGAGGAGAGTTATTTACATCTCCTTCATGTCTCATGCCCAATCTTTTTTTTTCTTTTTCCCCTTAAAAACAAAACAAACCAAAACCAACCAAAAACCCAGGACATAATGGAGTAGTTTAACAAGACATATTTGTTCCCTTATGAAGGCTTGCTACAACAAAGCAAGAATAATTTGCGCTATTAATTATAGATAATGGAAAATGTGGAAGTATCTCTGCAGTTAAAGTGAACATACTGTCATTGAGGGTACCACAACTGCTGTATACAGCTGGGAAAGACAGACACATTCGAATATTACTGGTAATTTAGAATATTTAGAAGCTAGGAGTTCTATTAAGTCTTTTAAATATGCTGAGGGTAGAAATGCTCATTTGCTTTTGCAGAGGAAATAGAGCAAAGATACGCCACAGCAGAGAAAGCTAGCAGGACAAAGGAGATACTATTGACTCATTCCAGACTGCCGACTTAGCAGCTCAACTTTGTTTCCTTTTAACTTTTGTAACAGTAGGAGCTCAAAGCGTCTCAGTCTATTTTCTGCACAAATAGAAACACCCAGACTTCAAAAAGTAATATGCTTTGAAGAAACCAAACCATTAACACATTAAAAACTGTGTGTATTATTAAACAGAGCTTCGTGGTTACTTGAATTTTGCAGCAAGTAGATGCTCGTGTTTTGGTAATAATTTTACACTGCTGCATTCTGGCAGACAATTCTTGACAAATGTCAATTTGTAAAGCACTTTTTGTTGGTTTTAGTGTGATACAGTTTTATTGACTTTGCAGTGGGTAAGTACTGCTTCAATATTTTCACAGGCTGAGTAAACCCAATAGACACTTTTTCCCAACCCAGCAGCATATTGCAACAAGTTTCTATAACCCTATAACATTACACTTGTAACACTGGGGAAAGCATATGATGTGTGAAATTTAGATTTTATCCTCCGTACTCGAGTCTATATCCCTTAAAAAAAAAAAAAAAAAAAGTAATATTTTTATTGTCCAGCCTGGACAATGGAGTGTTCAGGGCCATCGACATGACAGCTTCTAACGCTGACGGCGTCCCTGTCCCAAAGTCCCTTCAGGACCGTGCTCCCCGGCAAGAGCCCGGGCCCCTTGTTCCCTCTCGCTCCCGGGGGAGCGGTGTGACTTCACAGACACCCCCCGCTTGCAAATACTCCGCGCCTCTCTCGAGCAACCCCTTCCACAGCGTGCGCTTAAAGCGTCACAGCGCGTCATAAACTCAAGCTGATGGGCATCGCTGAGCCACGCTGGTACCCGTGGTGCTCACGCGTGTGGGTTCGCTTTGACTTTGGGCCGTTTCGCCCCGGGCCCGGCGGGGCCCGCTCGCGGCGCCGGTGCCGCGGGGGGGCCGGGCCGGGCGGGCTCTGCCGCGGCGCCGGGGCCGCCCCCCCCGTTGGCGCGGCGGGCTGTCACTCAGGCGACGTCACAATACGCCTGTGTGAGCGCTGTAAACACTCGGGCGGGCGTGTGTGTGTGAGTGACGCGGGGGCGCGCCTCCCCGCCCCCCAGCTCCCCCCGCCGCCCCCAGGGGGAACCGAGCCGGCCGGGGGGATGCGAGGCGCGCCCCCGGTTGTCCCCCTGCGCGCATGGTAGCGGCACGAAAGGTAGCATCACTGGAGCGGGGGATGATGTAATTCTCCCTCCGGCCAGTGACTGCCTGCGCTTGCACCGAGACGACTTGCAAACCGGAGGGGGGTGGTTGTTTTACGCGTGATCGTATCAGCATCTCCTGACGGCGCACCCCCCCAACGCCGCTTTAAACCCCGCTCCGCTCATCGCTCCCCTCCCCGGGGCACGGAGGAGGGATGGGGCTGGGGGGAGGTGGGGAGCCCCGCGCCGTGTGTGCAGGGTAAACACGCCAGTGAGCGCCGCGCCGAGCTGTAAACAAGTCTGAGGTGCCCTCCGCCGCACGGCAACTTGCTGCGGGCGGGGTGTCCCCCCCGCACACACACGCACGCACACTCACTTCCCCCTAACAAAAGCCCGTTTAACATCAGCGTCAGCTTTTGTTCGGCGGGCGGCAGCAGCCGTCCCCTCTCTCGATCACCTTATTTCACCGGTCGGCCCCCCGGCCGAATCCACGGGTCCCCCACGCCCCGTCCCCGCTGCGCGCATCCCCGCTCGCTCCGCGGCGCTGTCCCCTCGCCGCCGCCGAAGCTCCCCCCGCTTCCTCGGGGCTCCCGGTCCCTGCTGCCGCCCGCTCTCCGGGGCAGCAGGCAGGTAGGCGAGCAGGCGGCCCCCCCAGTCCCCGAAAAGGCAGTAGCTAAATGGCACTTACTGTCAGAGGAGAGGGCGAGGGGGGAAGCTCTTCTCTCGGTGCAAAAGCAAAATAGCCACTCGCAGGACGTTGCCAGCTTAGGAGGCAGCAAGGAAAATAAAAAAGATCTTCCAGTAGCGGGGGGAGGAAGAGGGGGGAAGGGGAGAGAGGGAGGAAGGAGGATTCGTCTTTTAATCGTAGAAAAATAAAATCAAAAAATAACCGCGTGTGTGTGTCCCCCCCCCGGTTGCCTTTTTTGTGCAGTTTCAGCAAAGCTGCGAGGAAGTTGGTCCTTTTGTTCCACTATTTATAGATTGCGTCAACATTGCGAAAAGGAGAAGGCGGAGCGGTGGCACTTACTCCTCGCCGAGGGGTGGTGGGGGAAGATATCGGGGTGGAGGGGCGGGGCAGGCTGGGGGGGACGACGCACAAGCCCGGCGAGTACAAGCGACTTCAGCGCTCTCCCCCACCCGCCGCTGCCGCCGCTGCGACCACGGAGGGAGCCGGGCGGTGCAGCGGCGGCGGCGGCAGCGGGGAGAACCGCGCCGCTTCCCCGCCCGGCGGCCGCCGCACAGCACCGCCCCGCGGGCGGCGAGGCGAGGCGCGCCGAGCCGAGCGGCGGGGCCACGGGGAGGGGGGAGCCCGCCGCTCGGTTGTGCGCTGATCGGCTCGCCGGTACCCTCCGTCTGCAGGCAGAACCTGTTGCGAACCCCTCGGCTGGGAGCTCCGAGGGCAGGTGCACGCACCACCCGGCTCCCTTTTCTTTACGAGGTAGCGCCGAAGGGTTAATTTGGGGAGCCGAGGGGAAGACATTTTAAAACCTAGGGGTCGTGAAACTTAAGTATTTTCTTCGCCACCGAAGAAGAAGCAGGGGGAGGGGGGACAGAAACGGAGGGAGACAAGGGGAACCGTCGTTTCTCTGGCCGAAGGCCAATGTTTCTAAATTGAATGTAAACAAAGAAAACTGCAAACACCAGAGGAGGGCCTTCCACCGCCGCCAAGGCTGGGGGGACGTGTTCCCAAAAGGGTGCCGAGCTTTGCTCACGCCTCGTTTCCCTCCGGGTTCTGAACGCCCACGGTCACTCCGGCCACCGCCCTCGGGTGCCGCGGGCCGGGGGGGGGGGGGGGACTTTCTGCCCACGGGGACGGCGCAGGGAAGCAAACTTGGAAAAAACCCAAAACAAGTGTGCTCCTTTCTGTTGTTTTGTTTGTTTCCTTTCAACAGGTTTTTTGTTGTTGTTGTCTTTTTTGGGGGCGTGGGGGGGATTGGGTTTTTGTTTTGTGGTTTTTTGGGGTGGTTTTTTGTTTGTTTGTTTGTTTTGTTCTGGGATTGGGGGAGGGGGTTGGGTGGTTTTTTTTGTTTTGTTTTGTTTTGTTTTTTTGAGAGCGAGGCCTCGCCCTCCTGCCCCGGGAGGCAGAGCCGCTGTGCCCCGGGCGGGCGGCGGCCGGGACCGGGCTTGCCCGAGCCTGCCGAGCGCTCCCGGCTCCGGCCTCGGGGCTCCGGGGAGCTGCTGGTGCTGTTACTTGTAATATGCTCGGGGAAATATCCACTGGGCTCCTGCTCGGTTGAGCAAATCTTTCTATGTTTAGACGGGGAAATCCTTCCTTGCTATCACACAGGCCGGTAGTTTGTCACCACAGGGTTGGAGAGGACCTGGAGGGAAGGAGGAAGGCTGGAGACTTGCGTGACCGTGACACTGGTTATGCGATCGCCCTAAAAATACCCCTGATGGACCCGCTGGCCATTCTTGCCCAGCAGAAACACAGCCGTCGAACCGGGCGATGTTTGGGGATTTTCCCCCTCTCCTTGTTTTCGTGAGTTCTATGGGCGGATGAGTTCATATGCTTCGGACAACAGATGCCTTCGCGGTGATGATTTTCTTGGGGAAGAGTGCTATTCCCTCGGAACTCTCCCCCTCCTGCTCCGCTCAACCCACTCACGGTCCCTGCTTGCGGGGGAGCTCCCTGCGGAGCCGGGAGGGCAGGTAATGCCCGAGGAAAGCTCCGAGCGAATAAAATATATTCCGTCAGTGTGGTGCCTTTCTTGTCCCCAGAATGCCGGGCTTTCCTCTCCTCTGCAGCTTTGCCGCTAGATCTCCGTCCCACATCGCTGCTCTTGCGACAGAACACGGTGCTTGCTCATCTTCCGTGGGCTCTCCGTGGGGACTGTGGCTACTCTTTGCTCGTTGTGCTGTGGTTTGGGAAAAAAAAAAAAAAAAAAAGGGAGAGAAGAAAGTAGTAAAGGGGACAGAAAAAAAATTAACGAAAATTACGTAGTTCAAAGACGGACGGTGTTGAGTGTCAGATTAGTTTTTTGCATACAAAACCCCTGGCACAAATGAGCTCTTTTAATAGACTTTTAACTGATGGTGTAAAAATTGACTGGTGGTGGAAAGTAGTAAATAGTGGAAATAAAGAACAGATCCAAACAGTGAACCGTGAATAAACCTTCCTGGAAAGAACTGAAGTGAGTAGAAAGTGGGTAGGCAATTCTCTCGCTTCTGTTCTGAAAAAGGAGTGCGACGCGTTGGCACTTTTTTTTTTTTTTTTAACATTCTGAGAGAAAAGAGTAAAGAAAGAAAACTAGCAGCTAGCGTTGTGGTGGAAATGGGATGATAAAAGCGAGATGTAAAAGGCATAAGTACCGAAGTGGGTATGCCCGCCCCGGGCGCTGCCCCGCCGCAGCCCGGTGGCTCGGAGCCGGCGGCTGAGCTTCAGCAGAAGCTACGGCGTTCAGAAATGTTGCAACAGCACTTTGGAAGTCTCTAAAGAAAAGCTGAATTGTTGGAACTTAGGTAACTTAAGGAAACTCGTTCTGACCTACATTGCTGTTCTGAGTCAGCAGCTGCAGCCCCAGCCCCAGCGGGTCCCGCCGCCGCGCACCGCGCACCCCTTGGGCGGAGCCGCCCCCCCGCCGCCGCCCGGGCTCGCTGCTTCCCGGGTTTACAAACAAACTCGCCTGGATCGAGACGGTTTCACTTCTGCTCTAAGGAATGCCTCCGCCGCCTTTTTTTTTTTTTTTTTTCCTCCTTCCCCTCCCAGGTTTGCGGAGAGTGCAGCTTGCCTGCCTCCGCGCTGGTTTACCGGCTGGTTTTTGAAGGGGAGAGAGCTTAAGCGCAGGAAAAGGTCTTTTCCCCAAATATTGAAGAGCTGTACTTTATTTTCCGAAGGGATACTGATTGTTTTCTGCACCGGGAAACAGATGCCTTATTGGGAAAAGTTAGTACATGTTGTACACTGCTTTGCTCAGAAGGAAACTCTGAAATTCCAATCAAAAACTTACCAAACAACTTTCCATAATTCTTCTGTAATGTAAAGTAAAAGTAGCAACGATTAAACTCCAAATGTCCACACTGTGAAGATTCATAGCTGAATCCAGTTTGCAGAGAGCTCGGACAGTTGCGCCGAGCGTTTTTTAAACGCACAGTCAGCGTCAGAGGAACAACCCAGAATGTTTTACCATCTTGATTAAAGTAATCTGTGCGCGAAGGTACCGCATCACCCCGGCCAGGCGAGGGACGGGGAAAATCATCCAGTCAGCTCTCTTTGATATTCAAAATGACGAAAGACTCGAGATGAAATGACCTCAGAAAACTCCGCCTTTGGAAAGCCGCGCTTGCCGCCTCTCCCTTGCCCCCCGCCGTTCCCCCTCAAGTCTCACTTTTTGTTTATCGACACGTCGTTGCCACCAGCAGGAGAACTGAAACGACGAAACTTAGCTCCAAACGCCTTGGTTTTCCGGTCAGGCGTTTACCAACTTTGCACACCGCTCCGAGAGGAGCTTTTGGTACTATTGTCCTTATTACTGATATATTTTTTTATAAACTTTTAGGGTTTTGTTGGTCGAGTACGGCAACTTACTGCATTTATTAACAGGACAGAAAAATCTAATTTCCTTTCCTGTGTTTATTTTTTAAAAGAAAATTCACAACAGTGATAGAGACTCGATTCGATTCTCTTTACTAACAACTTGTAGCAGCTGTGAGTTTCTTGCAACAGTGATAGTTCAGCGTCTCCTTTTAAGAAACCAGCGAAATTCGGAGACAGAGACTGAACGCAGCTCCCCGTGCCCCTAAGCAGAGAGGGCGGCAGGAAAATGCCTCCTGTGGTTTTGGCTGTCGGGGAGAGTTGTTTCTCGGTGTGGTAGTGGCACTTCCCCAAGCCCCGTTTCCCACCAGATGGGTTTGCAGCTGGACACGGGGGCTCGTCCCCGCTGCCTCACCGTGGGGATGCGCCACTGTCGCTCAGCCACCTCCGGCTCTGCGCCCGGCGGGTGCTGCCAACCACCACCAAATAAAGTCAACGCCTTCGCCTGCCTGATTTCTCACTTTTCAAAGAACCCCTAAAATTCCCCCGTGGTGTCATGGAAAGAGAGAGCTCTTCTTGCTCACAAGCCCCAAATGTCAAAGGCAAAGGGGAGAACATATCTGCGCTTAAGGGAGGAAAAAGTGAAAAAAACCAAACCCAAACCCAAAACCCAAAAATCCAACCTCAACAATAAAAGCCCCAGATATAGCTGGGAAGGAGAGAGAAGTGAGGCAATAGAGAGTGTGAAGGGGGGCGGCTTCAGCTCTACCGGGGCTGACACGGTGTATGTGCACTTCCAGCGAAGCGGGAGCGACTCCGGCATCCCGCTTTCTTTCTCGGCGGTTTTCTTGAGAATTCTGCGGGAGCACCGCTCTTTCTCTCGGGCTGCACTCCCCGGGCTCTGCGCGGCAGCCCCAGGATCCTGTGACCTCCCCTTGCCCCTGGCTCAAACGCCTCCAGAGGGCTTGGGCAGCCCCCCAGCAGGACGAGGGCGGGCGGCGGAGCCCCCTCCGCTCCCGCAAATCGCTCTCCGTATGCTCAAGTCCACAGAAGGGGCTAGGAAGGCGAGATTTTGGGAAACCTGTGGAGAGAATGGACGTGATCTGCCTCTCGAAGCGAAGCTGAAGGATCATGAAGGATCAGTAACCGCAGTTAACACTGGTCACTTCCACCGAGATTTTTGGGGCTTTTTTTTTTTTTTTTTTTTTTTGGGGTGTGTCTGGACCCGCGTAATTTCGTGATCAATTTTCAGACACCCTTGTCGATGTCCAGCGTGTGTGACCAGGTTGTTAAAGACTGGGCGTTTTTTGTTCATGCAAACTGGATCTCTGCGAGGTTTAATTTAACCCCGTGCGGCTCATCAGGTTTCTTTTACCGAAAAAAGTACCTTTCTGGAGAGCCTGCCGTCAGCTCGGTACTGCTCTCTATTACGGGACCGAAAAGGTACGATGCAATGTGTGAGAAGTGACTGTAGCCTTTCAGGATGTTACTGAGGTTAAATCAAAGTCCCGGGACGGTAAGAGCAAAAACCTGGTAGCCGTCCAAGAACAAAATCGTTATTTTCAATTGAGTCGAGGTTTGGTGGGTTTTTTATTGTTGTTGTTGGGGTTTTTGTGTGTTTCCACGCCCCCCCCCCCCCCCTTCTTTCTTCTTTTTGTTTCGTAACGTAGCTGGAAAGTGCCTTTGTTCTTTGCAAATTATTGGGGTCTTTAACGCTTTGTCGTCACGATTGGTTGGTGGGACGGTATATACAGTAAATAATGACAGCGCTTAGCAAAAGAAATGCAGGGTTTGGATGACCAGTGTCCCGGCGAGCACTTGCCTTTTCTTTCCTTTTTTTTTTTAAACTTCCGTGATTTCAGTACTGTGGCCAGGAGCAGGGAGTGTAATTTCAAAAATGTCCCCCATGTCAGCCTAGCCACCTCTGGCTGGAGAGGAGATGCTGGACACCGGGACCATGGGCATGGGGACATCACTTCTCCCTTCCGCAAACGTTGGGTTTCTCGCTCCTTTTCGTTCCCCAGTCCAAAGATTTCTCTGATGATAACAAAATATCTGTGTAACGGCTCGCTTTCGTGCCAGGCTCAACATCCTGCTCATCCCCTCGATGTCAGCTTTCTCAGCGTCCCATTTTCGAACACTCTTTTCTGCAGAGTTGTCCCCAAGCTTTATTTTTGTATGCCCCCCCTCCCTCTCCCGCCCCAGTGGCATTGAGGCGGGGTTTCGTCTCTTGTCAAACTTTGCACAGACTTGGGTGTAAATTCAGGTATTTGAGCTCTACAGACGACTATCTTACCTTTCTATTTGGCGTAATTAAATTATGTAATCTAAAATCTCGTCGTAAAAATACCAAATGCAAATACTCGGCACCTTCGGTGTCTGGTAGTACTTTTATTTCTGCTGGCACATCAGGAATTATTAAACATGTAGAAAAAACAGAAGGATCACTTCTTTTTAACAGAAGGTCAAACGGTGCAAGTAAGCAAAGAAGTTCAGAGCGTTGGGAAAAGCTGGAAGGTCGCTATAAAAAAAAAAAATCTAAAAAACAACAACTGTTTAGGGCTCCCCGCCCCCCCGCCTCTACCCTCCAAAGGTAACCTTTTGGAGCTGAGTTAACAACTTCTTCTGGGTCATTTACTCGTTCGGGGGAGATGCCGAGCTGCTGAGTGACCCGATTCTGGTCCCGGGGCAGTTCCCAGTGAGGCGGTGGTGCAGCCAGGGGCCGGGGTGTCCTGGCAGTGCAGCCGTCCTTACCATCACCTCTTGGTCAGGCGAAGCGAGGCGAAGAGCAGCTGCCTGCCTGCTGCAGACCTGCTTTCCAGGCTGGTTTTGGCTTCCGGGGAAAAGCAAAATGGTCATATTGCTCGGATGGAAACTTTCCAGTGATGTAAAGACAGAAACGACAATGACACCGCTTCGAAACTTAACTTTTGACTCCCCAAAAACCTTCGGGACCTGGTAGTGAATGACAGTCATTTCCATACCGCTCCACTGAAACTGAAACGTGTGTGCTTGGGGGAGTTTTAGACTTTTCCTTTACCTCTGGAGAGTCAGGGAATCCTTTATCACCGCCTGTCCTGCCATCCGTGCTGCGGGGCGCCCTGTCCATTTCCCGCAGGTTTCCCAGCCGGGCAGAGGGGTCTCTCTGCGGCCGGCATTCATTTTCCCCGCTTCCGCCTTTCCCCCTCTGGCTGGCCTGTGCAGGACAGAGGGACAGCTTACGGCCGGTCGCTGCACCGCCACCGCCACCCGCGCCACCCACCCTGCGCGCCCCGGCCGGGGGCAGTGGTTCCGCAGCTGCTTCCAAATGATTAGTGCTTTGTTGTTTTCATTCCCCCTAAATATTTTTTGTTTGTTTGTTTTTATTGTTATTGTTTCTCTGCACCAGCCTCTTATCTTTCCTCGCAGACACTCGAGCCAGTGGAGGCAGTGGGCGTGCAGGCAGTTGCGGCAGCCCGGAGATGTCACCTTTGTCCTGCTCTCCTCTGAACGCTGCCGTTAGCGCTGGCAGTGCTGGTGATCCCGCTCCAGCTGCTGCTGCTGGTCAGTATGCACCACCCGACAGTGGTTTATCTCCCACCTTCAGCTTACTGTTTTTATTTCCGGGAAGAAAACGCAAAGAGGAAAAGAAAAGAAAAGAAAAGAAAAGAAAAGAAAAGAAAAGAAAAGAAAAGAAAAGAAAAGAAAAGAAAAGAAAAGAAAAGAAAAGAAAAGAAAAGAAAAGAAAAGAAAAGAAAAGAAAAGAAAAGAAAATGTATCTTCGGCCACTTTCTGCAAACTTGACACCCCGACCTGCGGGTTTGTTTATGCTCGGACTTTCCTGGAGAGCGGAAGCGTTGCTGATCTTTCCCTGAGCACAGTAACTGCGTACACCACGGCAAAGCAGCTCGTGGGTCCCATGGGCAAAATGAGGGCTCCTTTTCCCGTGCTTTTCTCTCTAACTGTGGCCATGTGCTATCCCGGGGCACCATGAACGCTTCCCGTGGCCCTGGAGCTGTCACCGAGGGCTGCTCTCGCTGAGTCCCTCCGTTCGTGCCGCCTGGCCGGTGCGCGGGGACGAGCCTCGCCCTAGGGCTCCCCGCGGGACAGGTGGGATCGGTACCCGCGCAGGAGCTGTGACAGTGCCGAGGCAGTTCTGGCACTGTGTTGGGACAGTTCAGGGCAGTGCACTGGGAAAGTCTGGGACCGCGCTGGGACAGTCTGTGGCTATGGTCGGGCAGTGCTGGACAGTCGGGGCGATGCTAGGACATCTGGTGCGGTATTGGAACAGTTGCGATAGTGCTGGGGCATCCTGGAGCGGGGCTGGCACCAAGCTGGGTCAGACTGGAACTGCCCTGGCACCGTCTGAGACAGTGCTGAAACATCCGGGACAGTGCTGGTACAGTCTGGAACTGCCTCGGGACAGTCTTGGCACAGGCTGGGACAGGGCTGGCATGGTGCTGGAACAGTTAGGACAGTGCTGGTACCTCTTGGGGCGGTGCCGGGCCAGCCGGGCCAGTCCGTGCTGCGAGAGGGCAGCGCCGGGTTGCGGCGCGGCCGAGCCGGGCAGGACGTGCGGGCCGGCGGGAGCCGCCTGTGCCGGCACCCCGGGGCCGGGCCAAGGAGGGGCTGAGCCGCGGCCTCGCTCTCTGCCGCTCGCAGCCGAGACCGCCCCGGGACGGGCGGCTCGGCCGCGGCCCGGCTCGGCCTCTCTGCGGCCGCGGCCGAGGGTCCGTGCGGGGACGGGCTGGCCTGCAGAGCCAGCCCCGGGCGCTCCGCTCAGCTCGCCCAGGGCTCGTTCCAGCTGGCCGCCGCCTCCCCCCGCGCTCTCCGCTAGCACGGGGCTGCCGAGATGCAGCATATCTTCCCTGTAAACTGGATGGTTAGCCCAAAGCTCGAAAAGGCTGTTGATAACATCAATCCCTTCTGGCTTCTGTACACCTTGTGGTTTCTCCTCTCGTTCGATTTTTCTTTTGCCTCCCCCCTTGGAGACCCCGCCCCGCCTCCGGGCCGCCCATGCGGGTCACCCGGGGCGGCACCGCCGGCCATTCCCGCTCCAGCTCGGTGGAGCTGTTCCTCCGACACTCCTCTACTGAAATTGCAAATGATTCGCGCTCTCAAAAGCTAGTGGCTCTGAAGATATCTTCTTCATTACTTTTGCTCAGAGATTTAAAATGCAGATTTTTTTTCGGCCGTAATAATTTAGCGGATCAAATTCATTAAAGACGTTTGCGTTCTACAATCCCGTGGGACAATTTTAATTGACGATGAAATGTTATTTGACTTGACAATGTAACGGTGGGGATTTAACTCATCAACATGTAAATTAAGAATAAACAGAGAAAAAAAATTCCTTGCATACATCTGAATGTGTATTTCCTCCTTTTAATAGATTAATTAATATTACTTCTCAGTCATAAATTACTAAGTGTTCTAGAGTAAACTGAAGGAAGAGTAACCAAAATGATTAGTGTATTAAATGGCTAATGTATAGAGAAACTATCAGTATCTCTGATGTATATCTGCATAAATAGAAATGAAAGTATTTGGGTGATGAAATGTGTGTGCGTGTGGCTTTGGAGATTTGCAATGTGCAAATGTGATAGTACAGCACCTGCTGAAGTGCTTACTCATACTAGCAATGTTCAGTGCTTCTGGATGATGCTAGGTGCTGGTCTATAATTCAAACTAGTTTTGAATTATTGCCTCAAGGTATGCAAACTCTGGAGAGAAATGAGATTTCAGCAGGTTCACATGTCTGGCCTGTTGTATTACCTGACTCTGCATGGTTTAATATGCAACTGTGTATTTATCACTCTTCTGAGAGTCCAGATTTTCTCATGTATTTCACAGCAACTTGAAGCACTTGATTTGAAAGTGTGTATCCTACTTTAGAGGCCAGATCCCTGATCTGACATGTAATTATCTAGCTAAAGGTAAAAATTTGAAAATGTTATATGAAAAAGAAGTTTTGTCAGTCTAAAATTATATTCAGAAAGTATTTGCTAATCAAAAGCTAGCTATATAATTTTAGTAAATACAGCTTGCCTTTTTTTTTTCTTTCTTTTTTTTTAACAGGTCAAGTGAGTGGCTCAACAATGTGTGACACTACCAAAACTGTAAGTTAACACAATCAACACATGGTTTACACACAACCATTTCTGGTACACCTTGGCTGTCTGTAACACAGGTCTCAGAAAACAGACCAGCAACACCTAGTTCACTTGCCAGAAGTATATTTAGTTCAGAAACTTTAGCAAAGTTTTCCACATGAGATTCTTATTCACCTGAGAGCATCTTGAATTGTTTGGTTTGGGTAGCTCAGATGGGACCACAGGCCTGGATCCCCAGAGGTCATCTGGGGTCCTTGGGCACCCTGTTTGAATATTTCTTGCTCAGCAGTAGGAGGTAAGTATCTGAGTAGCTTTAGATTCTGAGCCTCATTTATTTTTTTCTTAGGCATTACATCAGAGATCTCTCATTGCACCTGTAAATATACACTTGCTAGAAAATACCCCTGGACAAGAATATCCTACTTCTAATGAACGGATTTCAGCTCTTCTGCTCTACTGGCCTGCACTGCACTCTTAGAGAACTAAGGGTCCATGTTGTAATTCGCAGGAGGTGGGAGTATTTCATCAGTAAATCTCTTTGCTCTTGAGAACAGGAGAGAAACATAAGTCTATTGAAAAGGAGCCTCTAAGGTTAATTCCATACATCTTAATTTGGAAGGAAAAATAAAGAAATCTCAGAAACAGTGGGAGAAAGTATGGGGGGGAAGTGAAAAAAATTCAGTGCAAGAGCACAGCAAGAATGAGAAAACGGAGGCATGTGCTTGAGATATCCAGGGGCATATATAAATCAGCATATAGCTAGACAACTTATATAATGTTCTCAAAGCTTGTATTATAAATATGATGGTATAGAGAATCATAGTTTGGGGACATTCTCCTGAATATGTGTAGGTGTAAGTTTTGTGCTTAATAGAAGCTAGTTCCAGCTGCAGTAAAACCATTCACTAATGCAGTGCCACTCAGAAGGACTTATCTGAGAACAGTTAGTATGTCTTTATAATAATAATTTTGAGGAAGAAATGAATTTTCATGTTTGTAATTAAAGTAGTTGGTTTTATTATATTTTTTAATTTATTTCTAAATTGGGCTGGCTACTGCAGGAATAGTTATGGTACATAACATATGTCTGACTGATTGGCCTATCTCCACATCCCAGCTGCTTGCCTACCTCACGCCAAGGCTGAGTGAAGTAATGGGTCTTATGTGGTCTCCCAAAGCGCAACAGATTGTGGGTTAGTCAAGGGATTCCTATCAGGCATGAATGATGCACAGGAGCCTTCCCATAACAGTGAATTCTAGCCCAGAAATTCTCACCAAGGAACTGTAATTCACAGTACTCTGCCTGAATGTGTTTCATCACACAGAAGGCAGTTACTTGGAGATAGTTTAAAATATATGGGTTATTGATATCACATGGCTATGCACACCAGTTATATTGGCTAATTGAAAAAACAAGACAGGGCTATTTAGCAGAATTTATTTTTTTTAACACTAACCCTGAATGTTGTCCTGCCAGGATCATTGCCCTTGCAGCGCTCTCTAGAACACATACATGCACTTTCCACCTTACTGTGAAAGTCATCTACTGGGAAAGTTTGTGATTGTCTCTACCCCTTCCTTTTGGAGCCCTAGGTCTCTGAGGAAGGAAAATAAGCATGTCATATGAAAACCCCCTAAAGTTTGTGATTGATATTTTAACTTCCCTTTGCAAGGCAGCTGCAGCTTTTGCACGTGTGGGAATCTGGTGAGCCATACAATTTTAGGCTGAGGATTTCTATTCACTAGGGATTAGCTGAACTGTTTTCCTAAATCAGTCACCAGATCTGGATTCCAAATTAACAAAGTGGTGCTGAGCAATAATGTAGACTGTAGGTAGCAGCTGTGCAAATTTATTCACTGAAAGCATTATAAAAGCAGGCTGCCCAATTGCCTTAGCTTTAGTGCAGTGAACTCTGAGCAGTAGCAGACTTACTGAATTTATAACAAGTAAAAAGCTCAGGTTCATTCAGCTCCAAGGATGCTGAATGAGAAATGCTAGTCTTTGCACAGTTACTCCAAACTCCTCACAACAAAAAGTTTAGAAGATGCAGAATGACTACATCCTAGAAAATAGAGGTAAAAGGGACCCCAGAGATCACTGAACCTCTCCCTGTGCCCTGATGATCTGCTATCCTTTGTCTTTTCCATTTGTCTAGCCTGTTCCTAAAGATATCAATGGATGGAGATTTCACACACTCCTCATGCAATCTATGCCAGTGTTTAACCACTCCTCATGCTGGAAGTGTTTTCTTGGTGCATCTTCTGTAGTCATCTGTGGACTATACCGTGCCAGTCCTTTTGCATTTTCTTCACTGGTGCGCTATTTTTTTTTTACCTCTCACAATTCTTCTCTCTCTTTTCTGAACTCTGTCCAATTTCTCTTTTGCTGTATCTCAAATTAAACGCAGTATTCCATCTAGGACTTTGCCACAATTCAAGTCTCCCAAGACTGTCTTACTCTTTACTCTTACTAACCCACTGTGGAGTTTACTCTTTATTAATATTTTTTTTATTGCAGCAGCACTGTTGATTAAACCCTGGCTGTGCTCCCCTAGCTTCTTTCTAGGGGGCTGCTGTCTTGCCACTTCTTGCCTAGGCTTTATTTGTATAGTGTAAAAGTGCAGGACTTTCCATATGTCCTTACATAAGTTTGCCACCTGTTTTTAAGACTGTTTCTCTAACTTGTCAAGATAATCTGAATTTCAGTTGTATTTTCCAGTGAGCTGGTGGTCTCTATGGGATTATCTGCAGTAATGGATAAGCATATTTTATCTTCCTTCATTCAGGTTGTTAATGGAAATATTGGAGAAGCCCCAAATTTAGCATGGATTCCTGAGGAATTCCACTCTACATATGCTTCCATTTCAATAACTAACCGCTGATAAATGCTTCTAGTGAATGACTACCCAGCCAGTTTGTACTCGTCCTATATCAGTTTCCTCTAAACTGTGTTTCTATATCTGAGGATTAATACATGTCAGTGTCAAAAACAGTCAAGATATGACACCTCCTGCTCTCCCATCTGTTATCCTACCACAGAAGGAATCTAGATTCCACCTAATCTTATCCAGAAAATGTCATATATGCTTAATTCAAACTTTTATGAGGCCTGGAGCACCAGTTCCCAAACTGTGACCTCAAGTCAGGAGCCTTTGAGGGGATGCACCAACCTGCCTGAAATCAGACTGGAGAAGTGGGGCTCACAGGCTGAAGCACCTCTGCCAAGGCTACTGTGGTGTCACAGTCTCAGCAGCAGGACTGCTAGAACAATCTGGTGTGAGACAATGCTCTTGAGCATTTTCCATCTGTCTTTTCTACAGGTGAGCATGTTGTCTTAAAACACCAGTGCTCCAGCCAAGTAACATTCTGATACTATTTGAAGCAAAATAGTTGGATCATTGGAACACACCAAAAACACCCCACCAATACTGAAATACGACTTTCATTCAGATATAAAATGGAAATGCATGGAAGATGACCTGCAGAGGAGAAGGGTAGATACAGCTTGCAGCCAGAGATCTGAAACCTGCAGTCATTAACTTCATCATCATTAACAGGGCATGCCAAGATGAAACAAATATTAGGGAAAACTTGATACACATTAATGTAGTTTAGATACAGTGTGTACCATGTCACATTACACTTCTTTAGGGTCAGTAGAGAGAAGTAGGTACTTTAAATATATAACTCATCTAGTCTACTTTAGGCAGGAGATGCACCCATAAATACCCAGTTGTGCAGAGCATGATCTGATGAGTAAAATAGGCATATGCATAAAGTAGGCATATGCATTTTATGTGTCTAATGTTAAGTTATGCAGGGTTTTCTTGTTTTCTTTTTGTCAGCTGCATAACAAATCACTTCTGTTCTCTCAATTCTTATGGAAAGAGGGGCAATGTCTCCACATTTGGAATGTGCCATTAGTTTGAATTTTAGGAAAGCTTGATAGCAGCAGGGCACTATTTAAATATAGAATATCTAAATGATCCGATTATAATTCCAAATACTTCTAGTCAGCTTGATAGATCATTTCTGACCCCGCTGCCATAATTCCTCTAGTTGTCTTGTTAAGAACTGCAGGTTTAGATCAAGTCTCTCGTGGCTGAAAAAGTCTTAAGAAAGAGGATGGCTTTATGTCTCCCATTAGGGAGTTCCTGTTAAGAAACTGCCACTGTGTTATCTATGAAACATGGAAGTTAATCTCAATAGATTTGTAATGCAAATTTACTGAATAGTAATAAACACCTGTGCAGATACTTAGAGTGTAAATCCAATATATAGTTCACCTTTTTGGTTGATCCAGATTAGTTTTCTCAAAGTGCCTTGTCTAGACAAATCCTGAGTGTCTTTGATCTGCTGACAGAGATAAACCCCCAGTGCAACAGTATCTGTGGATCTGGGTGGCAAGTGTCACTGATGGAGTTCTAGAGGACAGTGCCTGCCCCAGAGCCACTGGCTTCTACATTGCTGCTTGGGGGGTTATAAAGGCAAAATTGGTGTTGGAATTTTATTGTAAACTGATAGAGCTGATGACTTTTTAAATATATAGGGTCACAATATTAAAAGTTGGTAGCATGTTTTCTACTTTTTTAGGCTTGGTATATAAATTACCAAAATGCTGAACAGCAGTTTTAAGGTGGTTTTGCCAAGGCATAGAGAAGAGACATTTTATGAATCCTTTTACAGCTGTATGCAGAGCATGAGACACCATTTATGCGTGAATTTTCCCCAGTGATGCAAATAAGATTGTCTGTCCTGAAACTGAACTGGGAAATTCAATTCAATTCTAAAATTTGGTAAAACTCCTAAGAAAGAGATAACAGTAACATGATAATGAATTTCAGGAATGAAGAAGAATAGGCAGGTGAAACCACAAATGTAAAAGAACACTTGGCTTTAAAATGCTAATTTCCACGCTCATACTTCTCCTCCCAAGCATCACTTTGTTGGGAGGCACTGTATTATTGCCGTAGGACCTCACAGAAGTGGTGGGTGTGGTGGACCATCTAGAACAAATGACAAAGTAATTTTTTGGCCCCGGGGATAACGTAATTAAAATATAATGCCAGAAAATTGCCTTAACTCGGTGCAAATGGACAACATGCTTCTGAGAAGGCACAGGGTTTTAACAGTTATGTTAGAAGATTATGAAATTGCAGTTTTCATGGTGATCCCCCAACCCATCTGTTTCAAAAAGCTCAAAGAGTGAGGTCGTATTTCTGGGTCTGTGATAACATCATTCTGCAGGGAAGTTGCCGAAGAAATTGAAGTTATGTTTATATATGAAAGCCTTCAGAGTTTTCTTTGGTGTCTTTGCTTCAGGGATTTTACAGGGAACTTAAAAAGGTGCAAAAGTACTGCATGACATTGCATGCTCAGTTTTGTATCTGCTACATAATATGTTTATTGTGCTATGTAACTGACATGGCTGTAAATGTGAGTGTGATTCTTTAGACATAACAATGATGAAATTGTTCAGTTTATATTTAAAGATTCAACAAAAATGTAGTTATGCACTTCTTTAAATTTGCAAGGGTTACACCACCAACCTCTGCCCTGATAAATAGGAAGACTAGTGACAGAAGACATGGAGAAGGTTCAGTTACTCGTCTGGGTTTTTTTGCTCAGTTTCCAATGGTAATGTTCCTTTCCACTTCTCTCAAAACCCTGAACTTGAAGACAGGGACTGAGGTAGCAAAGTCGCTCCCACTGGAAGAGAAGAGTGGGTTCCTAACTGCCTGAGGAACCTGAGCACAAGCTTGTGGGACCTGTTGAGGTGCATCCCAAAGTCCTGAGGAAATTGATGGATGTAGTTGCCAAACTGCTTTCCATCATTCTTGAAAAGTTATGGCAATCCTGTGAGGTCACCAGTGACTGGAAAAAGGGAAACATCACCCCCATTTTTAAAGTGGTAAAAAGGAGGATGCTGGCAGTAACCAACCAGTTCTGGACTCCCCAGTACAGGACAAGACCTGTTAGAGTGGATCTAGAGGAGGGTCACAAAAAACATCAGAGGGTTGGAAAATCTCTGCTATGAGGAAAGACTGAGAGAGTTGGGGTTGTTCAATCTGGAGAAGAGAAGGCTCTGGATAGACCTTATTGTGGCCTTTCAATATAGAAAGATAACTTCTAAGAAACACAGAGGGACTGTAGTGACAAGGAACAGGAGGAATGGTTTTAAACTGACAGAGGACAGGTTGAGATTAGACATAAAGAAGAAATTTTTTACTTAAAGGTAGTGTGATATTGGCACAGGTTTCCCTGAGAAGCTGTGAATTGACCGTCATTGGAAGTGTTCATGGTCACGTTGCGTGGGCCTTTGAGCAACTTGATCTAGTAAAAGAAGCCTCTGCTCGTGACAGGGAATTTGGACTACATGGTCTGTGGACATCCCTTCCAATCCAAACTATTGTATGATTTATGTGTCTACCTGTTTATGTGGCTGTTTAAAAGAGATTTTTTTTTTTGGTCAGAAGAATAGGCCAATATTACTGGCTAGTGTTATTTAAAAGAATGAGAAAAGATAGAACGTTCTAATCCTGGATATGACAGTGTTGCTGTCAAAGAAGTCTCTAAAGTGACTTGTTGTCACAGAATTGCAGAAAATAGTGCTAGAGCAGATATGAGGTCACTACTCCTTCCTTCTGATCAAGTCACGTTAAATGTTCTATGTTCTCTGTAACAGATATTTGACTAACCTGCTTTCCAAGACCTCCAAGGATGGAGATAGCAGAATCTCTTGAGGTAATTAAATCCAGTGTTTGATCATTTTAGAAAACTGTCCTTTTTGACATGTGTAAATTACACATACAATCCTGATCTGCAACCTGAGTCTCTTTGGCTGCAAGTTAAGCCCACTGGTACCTTCTCTGGATCTTGATTTGAAAATAATTGAGGATAACTGACATTTCTTGACCTCCAGCCATTTCTGTAGCTTTACTTTTATTTTCCATCTTTCCTCATGCATTCCTACGTGTGACAAAGAGAATGAAGGATTCCTTCATATGCCTTGTCAGATGTGCATCCCATCATATGATGACTGTTTTGGTTTTTGTCACCAATTAACACTGTTGATTAATCTTCAGTTTATTTTTTTTCTTAGAATTGTTTCTTAGCCTAATATCCTTCAAGGGCTGTCCAAGTGCAGAATTTTATTCTTGTCTCAATAGAATTGTCTCCGATTTGAAGACAATTTCCATTTTCTCTTTTTTTTTAGGATAATTTCATTCATCATTAAGCTAGACTGGAATATTCACTTATCTGTCAGTGAGAGTTGTGAGGCCTGGGAGAGATGCTAGATGTTTACCTTTTGGGTAACTGTAGATATCTACAAGTGACTTGAGTGTCTAAATGCTCTTTGTAATCATACAATCATAGATCACAGAATCATTAAGGTTGGGAAAGACCTGCAAGATCAAGTCCAACATTAGATCTAATATCTCCATGCCCACTGAAGCATATCACAAAGTGCCACTTCCAGTCATTTTTTGAGCACTTCCAGGGATGGTGACTCCACTACTTCTCTGGGCAGCCTGTTCCAATACCTAATCTATCTTTCAGTGAAGAAATGTTTCCTAATATCCAACCTGAACCTCCCCTGAGGTAGTTAGACTAGTCATTAGATTCAATGGAGCTTAGAGACAATTAATCTCACCCTTATTTAGACATCCATATTTGATCCTCTGAACAGATCATTAATTTTTCCCTTTATCTCTAATTAATGTTAATTCAGTGTAAATGTATCAAAGGAAGCCTTTAGGTCTACTCTAGCTCAGAAGACATCATGAAAAAACATCATAAAGCTCTCTTAGAAAGAGATTACAGGAATTTTATAGTTTGAACAGTAGGAACTGGAAGTAGGAGCCCAAATTATGCCTTTCTTTCTCATCTCTTTGTTCACATGGAACAGCTCTGCCTCTCACCTGCCTACTTTTTGTTTTTAATTATGAAAATATTATGGAGGAATCTTGTTATAGAGCAAGATTAAAAGCTTATTTTTCTTTGAGTCTATTAAATCACAGAATGTGTACTTTCTCTACAAAGACTATATCAAAGGTGAAAAGCAGCCCCAAACTTTACAAATCTTTACCTTTTTATTCCTTGGCAAATTGGTAGATTACTCTTAGTGTTTGCTTGGATATATTAGTTAGGGATAGTTTATTGTTACTTTAATTCATAGTTACCACATATTTTTGTCATAGGCGTTTTCCTGTGTTTGTTGGCAAAAAAGTTAAATAGTAATCAATATATATGCAATTTCCTTTAATGGTCTACTTCATGAAATTTTCAGGCTTTAAGACATATGTGAAAGGTGTATGACATGATAGACATAATCTATGTTCTCCTCTTGAGAAACAGGCCACATTCCTTTCAAATGTGCAGTTTGACATTCTTCGTGAATGGCCAGAGAAGACTTGGGAGTCAAAATTTTAGTCTTTGTGATGTGTGACTATGATGATAATATCACCTCTTAGTTGCATTTCTGCCATAAAGCTCCAATGTTTTCCTCCACTGAAAAGCAGGTGTCTGATGTGGGATTCTTCTAATCCAATTGTAGATGTTTGTAATGTGAATGTTTGTATCTAAGCCCATCACCTTAGGAGAGGAGTGGGTACTTGTGTGGAATTATTAATCTTGCCTATTTTTGACACTTCCTTTTGGTGGGAAGAACCATGTTAGAAGTATCTGTTTCTATCTTCTTGTGTCTCTTTTATGGGAAGGCTGAGGCCACCCACTGCCCTCAGCTGCACTCAAGACCAGTGTTTCCAGAAGACCAGTGCTGTAGCAGCAGTCAGCTGTCACTGAGGCCCACAGAGGAAGGGGGGACAGCTGTGGGCTGCCCTTTGAGCCCACCTCATTGACGCTGAGGCAGTGCATTACAGCTGGCAGTGGAGTTTGAACTCTCAGAAGCAGAAGAATAACTAATTTTAGTTTCTAGATTTTCAGTATCTTCTCAGTCATTGATGAAACTCTCATCTTCAAAGAACACAATGTCCCAGTATTTGGGTCACTGTTATACCTACATCTCCCCCTTTGGCCCTGATAGTATTGATGTTCTTGGATGATATCCCTGGACTAGATTCACTCTAGAAGTGCAAACAAACCAACATTTTCAGGGAGAAAGTGTTCTTGTCTTTTCATTTGGCCACAGGAAGTATTTTTCATCATAGCTTGTAATGGAGATGTAGAATCCAGCCAATCTCTCTGGTGCCTTTGTTGTCAGGAAAAAATGATCTATCAAAACTCATTTAGTGGGAAGTTCAGCCAGACACTTATGAGTGCTGATTCTTTGTTATTTTCTCGTTATGTGGTTCCTAAGCTTCTAAAGGTCTTGACATACATTTTCTACCAATAAGAAAAAAATCCCTCCTCATGAGATTTAAGTATGTTGCTTTTATCTTTAATGGAGCCATGTTTGAGTGTCTGTCATCATGTTCACTAAATCATCTGTCAATGAAATCCACATTTTTAGTAGCCATTACCTCAGCGCAGGGATAAATGACGTTCTAGCTTTCATGTCTAATCCACCATATTATTTTCAGGTGGATAGGGTAACACTGAGGCCACATCTCAGTGGCCTCTGAAACTACCTCATAAAGGTAGTTTCAGATTTCTTATTAATCAGTATATCTACTTACCAATATTTTTTTCCCATGGCCCAGTTCACAAGCAGAAGGATTAAAATGCTGATCCTTTTTGAGCATACTGCTGTTGCCAAAGTTCTTCTACAAATCTGTGATGTTCTTTGGTCTTAAACAGCCTTTGTTGTTCAGGATAAAATCTAAGAAAATGTAGCATCAACTTCAGGCTCATTCAAAGTGAACTAGTAGACTTTGTCAGAGGCACATTTGATGCTGTCAGACTCACCAACCCATCCCAAGGCATGTACAACTGGAGCACAAGGCGGTGCCACAGCCTGTGCTGGCAGAGTTGCAGTAGCTGAGAGCTGTAGAGACACTGTGCAGTGATTGATACTCATACTCATTTATGAAATGTTACCTGTGCTGGTAGCCCAAAGGCATGAGGGACACCAATTCTTCAGTCTTTGTAACAATGACTGGCTTTCATTTACTGGTGTGACAGCACTCCTAATGAAACACCCAGAAAGAGCTTCATGGGTGCCAGAACTTGAAGGAAGAAGAGGGGTTGCTTCTGTCACCATTCTTTGATACATTCTTTGTATATAGCTCCCCCACTGGCCCTTCTGTTCTGGGGGAGGAAGGCTTGTCATGTGGATTGAGAGCTGCTGAATAACATGGTGGTCTCTATGTGCTCGTGGGATGGAGAGCAGAGCCGAGCAGGTAATGCACACACCTTGCTGGGGCACATAACATTTGAAACATTTGAATTCCTATGCAGAAGAGATCTCCATTTAGAATGGGTCTTACCTGCATAAAGGATCCTGAAGTATCATAGCTACTACAAGCTTAGTGATGCTTTGTGTTATTCCTTGTAAAACACTTGATGTGAAACACTGCACTGAATCTTTGCCAGGTATTCTCACTGTTATTATTATAAACAGCAACATTATTTCTATGACTTTTTTTTAATAGGAATTAGACCTCATTAGAAATCAGAAGCAGAATTTGTTTTTGTTGTTTTTGTTTGTTGTGTACTGATCAATTATTAAACCAGTAATACATAGCAAGATTACATGCCAACCCACAGAAATCCTTCGGAGTTCTTATTTTAAACCTGTGTCAATGAACAGTTTATTCTGAAGTATTTCAAATGTGTATGCATATGCATTATATACATATATATATTATATATATATATATAGGTAGTGACAAAGCAAGTAGTTTAATACATTTTATAGCTCCAGCCTGGAGTTCTGCATACAGGAACCTGTGTGTGGTCAAGGAGGCTTGCATACTTTTGAACTCTAAGTTGGCCTAATAAAAGATATCATACTACAGTGCTTGCTTTGTCAATCCTGTTTTGCTGGCTCGAAATGACTTGCAAGATTAATTTTCAGTTTTTAACATAAAACCCAAGAAAAAGAAGTGTTTACTTACTGCAAGGAGTTGATTCCATGTTAATGACCCTGAAGGAGGATTGTACACAAGGTACAGATTGTTGCAAATTTGATGTATATTCATGTTACAGAATATGAAAATGAGAAGTTATACCATCTTGAGGATTTTGTTTTTATAAGTTAAAAAAGCTTTTAAGTAATCATACTGTGTGTTTGATGATGGAAGTTAGTATGAATGTTTCTGGCAGTGGAATGATGTGATGTGGTTATGCATTTCTGTTTTCACTGCCTGCTCAATATTGGCCTTTTACAAATACAGATTACCATGTCTATGGAAGGAATTTACAGCTTTGGCCCCCTTGTCTCATTCTGTGTTAAAACACCTTTTTTTGTACTTTAGGCTACATATCCTCCCAACTGCATTTTTGTGATAGAAAAAGGAAATGTCTGTGGACTAGGATCCTGAAAAATGTATGAGCTTTACTATTTAATTGAATGAAATGAGTATTATTTCCCACTTACCTTGACTTCCTGTGGGGTGAAATCTTGCTCCTCTGAAACCAGTAGCAATCACACTGCTGTGTATGACAGGATGGAGAACCCATCAGTGATCCCTTACCAGCTAGTGACATTGCATACTGGAAGCTCAGAAAACAACAACAACAACAACAACAACAACAACAACAACAACAACAACAACAACAATAATAATAATAATGCTAGAAAGAATACTCTTTTAAAAGTCAATATTTAGGACTGTCAAATAAAACCCAAGCTGAATACAAAAACTGTGTCAACATTGTTAGTTTTGGGGCCTCACAACCCAGATAGAACTGCAAGATCCGTTTGTGTTCTGGAGGCTGTTACACTACATCCCTTACTTACCTCATCCTGTGGGCAAGGAGCTGCTTGCTCTGACTTCATGGAATTGCAGCTGTATTTGTGGAGTGCTCTCGTCCTTTGGCACTGCCTCCTCTGTACATTAATACAGTTTAAATGCACCAGAATTTTCTCTGGAAGCAAACTTCAAAATTTGTCTTTAATCCTGATGCAATGCATATTCAGAGTTTTTATTTTCCTGGAGTTTAGTTCCAGAGGAAAACATACTTGACTAGTGCTCCCACCAGACAGCTGTGGTTTATGATGACAATAATTAACAGCAAGATACTGCAGCAGAAAAATGGGGAGCAGAGACATGCAGTCCAGCAGCTTCAGAGGTATGATTTTATTAATTTCTAAGGATTCCAAAGTGCTTAACAAGTAATATCACAGGCAGGATGGGCAGCTCGGGCCATTATGAAAGTTTTCTAGTGCTTCCTATTTTAATATTCTGTTTTAGTGTGGTTTTGTTTGTTTGTTGGTTTGTTTTCTTTTTTTCTCCAGAACTCTTCCAATGTGAATGTATTTAGACTAAATTTATTTTTATCCAATGCCAGCCTCCAGGTTTTTAAGTTTTTGAATTGAAAAGTGGTTGAACTATTTATAGGAAGGAGGCTATATTTTTTCTTTTTTTAAAAAATAATATCTGCCCCCTGTATTTTTGAGCAAAGACAGGCCTTTCTCTGCCTTTGAATCAAATATGTGCCTTTTGCCGTCCTCACAAATCCCTTCAAGTTTGGTCGACTGTTTCAAGACATGGAAAAAAACACAGTTACCAAATATCCCATAGAGGTTTACTAAAGCCTAACAGCAAATATTTCCAGAGATTTCATCTTCTCCGCCTCACACAGCTCCTTCCCATGATCAGACTTTCCATGCACCATCCTCACAGGATGATTGAACAGTCCCTAGCCGGGGGCACCAGAGGCCAAAACGGAGCCAGCCGCTGTAGTGTTGTCCCTGGGCGTTGCTGTGAGCTGCTGCGGTGCTCTGCAGTGGGACTGGCACTAGGGAGCCAGTCTCTTCCGAGCTGCAGTGCACCTTAGGGCTCCCAAATTTTAGTTTGTATGCTGTTGGCAAGCCTCCAGCATAGTTTCTCTTTGCCACTAGCCTGAATGCACATAAGAGAGTTGGACAACCTCAACAAGGCCCTGAGCAACCACATCTAATGGTGCAATGAGTCCTGCTTTGAGCAGGGGGTGGGAATAGACAACATCCTGAGGGTCCTCCCCAGCTTGAGTGAGTCCATGGTTCTGTGATTCTTTACTGACCATTTCTCCACCAGTATGTGTAGGCCTAAAGGCAACATCCTAGTTGGTGGGTTTCTGTAGGTATGATGCAGAGTGGAAATAGTATTTATTACTTTATTTTTAAAAATAAGTGTATTCAAAACACCTCATTAAGATCATATTAAAGATGTATGGATTAGGTATCCTAAAATTAAGATTTAAAAAAATGATGTCAGCAACCTCAGTATGCTTCCAACGTGTTTGTGTGGAAACATTGACTCTAGGTTTGTGATAGCACTGTGTTTTCACTCATATGGCTTCATCTCTGCATGGATCTGCTCTGGAGATGAAGCAGCTTTGAGGAGGGTTGGTAGATGCTGACTGCAGAATACTAGCTTATTTGTTGAGAGGGTGCAAGGTATTTTCTGAATGAAACAGGACACAGTAGAAAAAGAAAACAAGATAGCCAGGTTTAGGTATTTGAAGTCTGTTCTGGAGAGCTAGACAGTATTCTTGCCTCTTCTACCGTCTTCCTGTGTGGTAATGGGCAGACTTTTCCCCAGTGGTTATTAATTGCCAAAAGACCCTTTCTGCTTGTTCCAGTAGTATCTGGAACAAGATGACTGTGCAAATGTCATCCAGCAATCACAACTCTTTCTTTGGTAATGTTGTCTATGACGTTCCATCTGATAAAGCCTTCATCAAGTCAGGTTAAGTAATTATTACTTCCTTATATCTGTTTATCATTTAATGTTCACCTCCTATTTATATTTCTATTTTATACTTATAAATAATTATTTGTCAATGAATTGGGCAAACTATCTTGAAAATCTCTGAAATTCACTGAAATATGCAGGCAGCATATGAGATTGTTTTTCAAACCTCATCAGGGTTAATTAGATCCTGCAGTTCATTCATTTGCACTGAAGTCAATTGGAGTCTTACTTGTGGAAAGTCTGCAAGACCAAAAAATGGTCCAATGGTCCAATATGCCCAATGGGCACATAGCTCTATAGTAGAAAATGTCATCTCTGGGTGGTGGTATTTCTGACTTCTCATCGGTTAGACTCTACTCCCACACCATTTCTCTCTTTCTTAATTAGCTTTTCTTGCATTTTTATGTGAGTAGGGTTTTTTTTTTTGTAATGGTTCTTAGAACTTGCTGTATATATGGTACATGTTTTCATTTACAGATCACTGAAATGGATAGGAATGAAAATAAGTTTTCTGAGCTTGTGAAATGTGTAGCATAATATAAAACCCTCTTCTAAGTCTGTTTTGTCAAATGTATAAAATAATATTTTAAAAATTATATTTCTGGAGTATATTTTCAGCATTTCTTATTGCTGTTCCTGATCTATGTTTGACAGTCCCTTAATCTGTCTGATATAACCTGAATGAATAGCAGCATTTAAAAATATGGCTGCAGGGACTCCTCAGGAGGTTTCTTTGTAAGTGTACATTTACTAGTTCATCTGTAAATTTCTTTTATGAGGTGTTTAAACCTCAAGAAAACTGAAAAGCATAATATTAAAGCCTGCTTTACATGTACTGAAGTCAGTGGGAACTTTGCAATTGACTTTAATGGTAGCCTGTGTCCTCTAATTATGAAAGTGGCAGGGATGATATACACAAAACCACAAGGAGAATTTTCTGTTTCATCATATCCTAATCATGTTTGCAGATGCATTTGCAAAGTACAATGTGGCTTGTTCTTGAATGAAGCAATTCAGTGTTTGGACCTGGTCCCGAACCATGTTGATACTTTAGGTTGTGTTTTCCTTCTCAGAAGATCGCAGATTGCTCATTTTCTCTGGGGTTCATGGAGGTGACAAGGTAAGAAATCCAGCCAAACGTTCAAATTTTCAAAAGGCTTTTGAAAATTACACTTTTGATTTTGATCTTACATCTGCCCCGTGGTGTGAGTAATGGAAGAATTTGATGAAGCAGTTTTCTTCCTAATTGTTTTTTTTTTTTCATGTGATCCAAGGTTCCTGGAAGTGCACGTAATATCTGTAGCACGTATGTACGTGTTTTCCCTTAAGGTTCACTGCAGTGGAGTAGAAAGTTTCCACCATGCTATTGTAATTCCAGGCATATTTTTTTTAAAATTGTGTTAGTGAAAGTGAGTGACAGTACACCACAACAAAAAAAAAGACTCCCAGAATTCAGCTTTTCTTCGTGTTAGTGTAACAAGCACAACAGTCTGAACTGGCTAGATATAGTAAGTAATTTGTAATAGTTAATAATGCTAGACAAAAATTCCCACAACCTTCTTGCTGAGTCTGCTTCAGATATTACTCATGTGGTGGCTTAAATACCGGTCTTGCTTCACACTTTTGATACTTGTGAAAGATTTAGATATTTTGTTGGTAACTGGAGTTGGCAGAGCTACAGATAAGAGTTTGCCACAAGTGTTTGGTTGTGGCCATGCTCAGTTGAAAAATGCAACTTGTGCAGGGTGGAAACGCTGTCCCTGGGCTGCTTCAGCCCCACTGAAGCCTCAGAGAGAGTGGAGCTGAGGGGCTGCTGCCTGGCCCCCACTGCTCCCTCCAGCCAGCCCTGGGCTCTTTGCTGGGCTGATCAGACTCCTGGCATGGTAATAAATGATGAAATGGATAAAGTCACCTTTTTCCTGCAGCCCCCAAGTCTCCTCTTCCCTAGCACAGCCCCCTCCTACCTTGTCCATGCAGTAGGCTAGCAGTTCTCTGGCTTCCTCCCCTTGCTTCCTGCTAGATGGGTGGCAGATCAGACTTTTGTGGTCTGCCCCCTCAAGCCTACTGTGTCCTCAGGCTAATGCCACTTCTGGTTATCCTTCCCCAAGGCTTCGCTGGAGACTGCTTTTTTTGAGGTATCTCAGTGGAAAGACAGCCAGGAGTTCAGCAGCCCTGGGGTTTTTGCTGCCCAGTGATGCAAGTGCTTTGGGAATGACCTGGAAATATTGTATACTGTCTTTCTCAAAAAACCCAATGTGTCATAAATTCTTCTTCAGGGAAAAAAAATTGGTATTTATTGCTGGCCTAAAACAAAATTTGTATGTGTCAAAACTACTGTGGTAAAAGTTAGTAAAAGAGAACCTGTAGAAATCATTCCAGATGGCTGCTGTAGCCCTTAGTTCATCTTTATAGTCTAGACATGGACAGAGATCTCTGTAGTATAATTAGAGAAATAAATGACTACTGGAAATTATGTGTCTAGGTGAGACTTAGACTTGCTAGATGGAGGTTGGAGTAAGGTGTGCAGAAGTAGGGATCTATTTCTTAAGAAACCTAAGAACATAGTAGATGAAATACTTAGTCAAATGACCTCTCAGCTAATCCTGTTTTGCCTTAGTTTTGAGGATTACCATGGCTTCTATGGAAGAATAAAAATAAAAGAAATTTCAAGTGTTCGCAGGTCTACTGTGTTTACACTAAATATAAGTCTAAATACAAACAGGACTGTAATTAAGGCTCCTGATTTTGACAAGGAAAATTTTCATAAACTATACAATTTAATTACTCAGGTCATCCAGATTGAGGAGACTCAGGGTTGAAATGTGGAGGAGGTGTAAAGTTTTTGAGGTTTCAGATGTGAAAGCTACCAAGAATTTATATCCCAAACAAAAGAGAGTTGGGGAAAGCACCTTGTCTAATTTGATTGGGTAATGATCTCAGAAAATATGTTGGTAGGTAATGCAGGAACAGAGGAAAAAGAGGGATCAGAATAGAAAGTTGTGTCTCAGAGGCAGGATATGCAGGAATAAGGTAAAAACAAGTGAGAGGAGCTTGAGAAAAGTATTAAGGCAGAATTAAAAATAAATTCTTATCTAGAAAAAATGTGGGAAAGGGAAAGACTTGTGCTGTGAAGAGGAACTGTAATCTATGTGGGATAAAATAATGATGACCCAGCAACAGGGCAAAGTCTGGAGGGTTACTGAGGGTGTGGAAATGGCAGATAACCATCTAAAGAGGGAACAAAGATTAGGACAGTTCATGGGCTCCAGTCAGGGTAGTGGGATAACTGTTGTTCAGAATTCAGACAGAACAGGTATATGAAACCCTATGTGTGAATATCTCATGAAGAAGAAAGGGACCATGTGACAGGACAGTTCCTCTGTGTATGAAGGGGGGAAAGATTGGTGTGAAGACTGGCCTATTATTCTGACCTCAGGGGTGCAAAGCTTTAAAAGAGATATTGAAGGAAAGAAATTTCTATTCGTAAATGTGGGGTAGGAGGGGGAAAATTAATTAAAAGAAGTGCCCCCACCTTGTACATGGTATTCAAGTCTGGTGCTTTGATTTACTGGAAAAGTGACATCTTGTAAAAGCTAACCTTTCTGGCTGTCAGTGAAGGGTTTCTGTGGTACAGGAACATATTTGATATATCCCCATAAAATATACCTCTGAGAAGAATGAAACAAATATAGAAGTAGGGGAAATGTAAGGTGAAGAAAAGTAGGAAATAGAATTCTCTGATTGAGTTTATCTGCTGGTTTGGGTCAGGTAACTACACTTTTTCCCTCATGGACTTACATTGTAACCTGTGCAGTCTGCAGCATTTAGCAGTCTTGTGCAGATGCAGAAAGTACTCACAGTGTGGATTCTCTCTTGCTTTGCTTTTACCAGAGTTTAAAATATATGACATTTTGACTGAAAGTATTTGTCTTTAGATGGAGAACCATAAGTGTCATTCTGGTGTTCAGGGTAGGATTGTAAAATGACAAACAACTCTGAGAAAGGGAAACAGTGTGGAAAGGAAAAAAAGACAATGCAAAAAGCGGAAATACAAAAATATGCAACACTCAGGAACTTTATAACTTCCACTGTGCGGGGAACTGTTAAGATTCTGGATCTGTATCACTTTTGGCTGTCAAATTCCCATGTACCACTAACAATTCCCAAAGGGAAGGAAACAGTGGTGTACACCTCATCTGCTGCCCTGTGGTCTGGACAGGGAGAGTCTGCCCAGGAAAAAGCACAGTGAGCTTTCCTCAGGGGTGGTGAGGGTAGCACATGCTTGTGTCTACAATCAGATCTGACCCACAAACTGACATGCAGACGGACGGGTTGGTTCAGCTTTCCCAGAGCTCTGGTTCCCTTCTCAGTATTGCACCTCCCAGTGCTGCCCCTCATCTCCTTGCACACTGGAGACTCCCAGCATGCACCAGCCTTTAGTACTCTGAAGAGATGGACTCACTTCCCCAGCTGTAAAACTGGGTCTTCCAGACCCCTTCAGGCCAATATATAGTGACATTCCCAAAACTTATATGTTACCTGGCATTCATCCTTCTGGAACAAATACCTGATCACTGAGAAGTGACTGCAAGTGTCTCTGCAGCCCAAAGAAGTTACTGCACCCTACAGATAATCAGTTCCCTCTGACTTGACTGCAAAGGACTATGGTTGAAGGGAGACAAATTTCTCTTGCCGCAAATGAAAAAATACATGCTGATAAAGATCCATACAAATATAGAAATTATGTGGGTAAGACAAGTAAAGAAAGCTTGAGACAAAAGAGAGGAAGGTAAGGACATATTTTTGAAGGGAAGAAAGTACTCTTAGAAGTACAGAACCAACTAAAGTTGGAGGAAGCTGGTTACAGGTGGAAAAAAAGTGTGTCCATCGGGCACAAGAAAAGCTACACATGCAAAACTAGTGAGAAAATGAAGCCATGGTTTCATAAAGGGTTATATCTTGTTCTGTGTGTATCAGTTTGAAGTAATGTTTAACTTTGATGTTAGAGGTCACTCTGCAGGGCCTGTGGCTGTCCCTGAGGAGGTCAGCTGGATCCAAGATGCCTTTGAGGAAAAGCTCCTTGGTCATAGTGTGGTTTAGCAGCTAAGTGAGTTTGGATGAGCTGTGTCTCATCAAGGGGCGTATGCTGCTTGGTGGGGGGGGAAGGGATGGAAGGACTTCTACAGGAAATAATGCTGGAAACACATTGCCAGAAGTGATGAGAGTGCTTAAAATGCAGTGCTCTGGTCCAAACCAGTTTCCCAATAGCTGCTGAATAAGGAGTTGGAGGGGTCTATAGCAATCATGAACATCTCATGCATCATCTCAGAGAGCAAGAGTTAAAGGCTTGAAGTTAAGAGTGTCCTGAGTGAAATGAAGAGAATGGGATATGAAAGTATTCTCAACTGCAAGTTTATTCCATGCAATGTGAGTTCGATAGGTAGAGTAGAGAGAAGAAAAATATGGCCAAATTCAGGGCTCGTATCCTTGTAGAGAGTTTTATTTGAATCCCAGGCTATTTGTATCCTGTGCACGCATTTCATTCCCCATGCATGGCAATAAAAACTATTTTGAATGACTGCTTAAGGGTGAGCAGTAACCTGAGCTCAAACTCAAGATAACCTCTAATCTGACACGAAAAGCTGCGTTATCCCTGTGGGATTAGAAGTGTCTTTTTGCTGGATTCTAGCACAGAGCGGAGATGGTCATGGTCAATCATTGATAATGACGTGCTCAAGGACTGTCTCCTTGAGCTAAGTGGAAGCAGCTAGAAAACCTGTTTCACTAAACTTCCTCAGGCTCCAGCTCTTAAAAGAAGGAACATATTTGCACAAGCATTTTTTCTGCTATTTCCTCTTTGCTTTTCAGCTAGCTCGAACCTTGTGGGGATGTCCAGGCTACCACAGATTTGGTGTCAGATCAGTTTCTCTGCTTCCATCCTGCTCCTGTTTGCAGCAAAGTGCTTACCCTGGGCTATTCTGAAAGCATTGAGATGCGGCTGGGCTCTTTGTGAAGCCATTGCTCTGTTAAGGAGGTTAAGAATGATAAACAGCAGTAACCATGTTTCCAGATTTTGATAGTCATAGTTATATGTGTGACAAGCAAGGACATTAGAACAGAAGTATGTACAACCATGTGTAGGACAGAAACTCTGATCAACTTTGCAAAAAATATGTTCAGAAAAACTCTCCAGATCTAAACTATCTTCTGAAGTCTCTTGTGTCTTCTATTTATGAGTGAGTTGGTAGAAAGGTTCCCCTTTTCATGTGTTTGCATTTACCAAAATAAAATCAATTTTTTGGAAATCAACTGTTTAACCATCAGAAGAGTGTGGTGCTACCTTCTTTTCACAGATGGAAGAAATGAAGGAACAGAGATCTGAAGTTACCTGTTCAAAGCTGTAGAGGAGGCCAATGATAAACCCAGGTGTAGAAGCAAAGTCTCCTAAATTGCCATCTAATGCCGTTAACAAGCCCAGTGTAATCAAAAGAAACTTTGCTTTCTGATGTAACAATGAGGTATTCCATAACAACACCTAGGTATTTCTCCAAGGGGAACACATTTAAATGAGCATATTTGCCTATGTTCTTGTAAATACTTTGAAAGATTTATTTGAATTCCAATCTTGAATTTAATGTATAGTAGTTTTCTTTATAGCTCTATTTTTTTTCCCACAACAGTTTCTTCATAAGTTTTGTTTAAAACATACAGTTTACAGTCTGACTTCAGAGTCTTCTTCAGGGTCCTGAGAACCTTACACTTCAGCTTGCCTTTACAGAGGACAGTAGATGGTTTGCAGCTCAGAAAAAGTTAATAGAGTTATATATTATTCTTAGCATTAAAATCACTTTTAGAAATATTGTTGTAAATATGTTGGAAGTCTCAAAAGCTCAGGTCTGACTCTGGTTTAACTGTAGGGGAGGCTGTGGCAACAGACCCAGCAGCAGAGGACCTGTGAATATAAAAGCCCATTACAGAGCCTAATGCTGCCTGGTGCATTGAGGAGTATCTGTCACAATTTTGGCAAAAGTACATCTTGCTTTCTGTCTCTCATGGTTGTGTCCTCCCATACTAAGTCTGGAACATGTGCACAATACTTTTCTTTGAGATCTGATCTTCTCGGATGGTAAGCAAAAATAGTTGCATTAGCAGCTGGTTTTACTTGCAGTTGAGAGTTTGAAGCAGCCCAGTAGCTTTTTGCATTGGACAGGGAGGATTTTCTTCTGGCTGTTACCTCAGTGTGACAGAATGGTGCTTTGGGCTTCCTGAAACAGTGCTAGTGTCCAGCAATGAAACACCATGGAAGCACTGTCTTAGTAGTAGGTAGCTTTGTGGTTTATTATGGCCAAATATTAAATCATATTGGAAAATTATATTACTTTTAAAACAAACTCGTTATAGCACCTTAAGAGTTTCCAAATCTTTATTTTCCACAGTTGGCCTGCACACAGGTGATGAGCATGCTCAGAGAATATGTCTGGTTAGCAACAATCAAACCTTTAAAATATCTGCAATTCATCCATGCTTCTCCCACCAGCAGGTGTCATTCTGGAAAAAGGAAAATATTGTAAATTCCTGAACTGGAGAATTTGGCTGTGACAAAGAAGAAGAAAAAAAAGTTTGCCTAAAATATAGCTTTTGAAGGACACTTTACTCCAAACTAAAACCAAGAGAAAGCCGGTTGGTATGCATTTTTAATAATCTTTGTGCAGTGTGTAATCTTGACCTACAATTAGCAAAGGGCAGACGATTGATAAGGCAAACCAATGTCTACTTAAAGCTGTCTTCTGCTTTTTACTGTTTTCTGTGATGTGTTTACCACTGCTTACTCACTGTCCCCCTCTATGACTATGAAATCAGCAATATTCATCAATCTTCCCTCAAGAAACAAAGAATTAAGCTGTTGAATTCAGATCTCATTTACTTCAAGGTAAATCAGTAATCTCATTGAAGCAATAGAAAGCAGAAATATTTGGAATTTAGTCTGAAATAACCAAACATAGTATGTAACTTTCTACTCCATAAATAAGCCTCAGGCAGAAAATAATCTCATAATAATTTTAATGTCTCTTATAGTGTTTATGTTTTCCTTTAAGTGTTCATCTGGGTGTTAGCTGCAACCTCCTTTAATATGCAGAGACTGTTTTTGATGTTTCATGATCACAGTGAGAAAGCTCTGGCAGAGTTGCAAAGAACCAAGACCCTGCTGGTTCATTGCTGAGGGCTCCTGGTCTATCAAGTCTAGTCTTTGGCTCTTAAATCCAAACTTACTGTGAAATCCATGCAGGAGCTGCCTTGACCACCTATATGCTACTGGAAGTTCCAACCCATCACAGCTCTGATGATTATAAACATTTTTTTTTCTTTTGCATTTACCCAGATCCCTTGTATATCCATTGTCCTTTTACACCAAATAATTTTCCCCCTACCATTTGCATTTGCATGTAGCTGAGAGATTTGGGCCTGAGCATCCTGATCTAAAATAACCACAATTTGCACTGCTTTATTCCAGAAGCTTAGGTTTCCAATCCCTTGCATTACTTGAAGTTAAATTGATCTGCTTTAATCAAAAGCACACAGAAATGTGCACCCCTCCTTGCTGCTGTGCATGCAACATTAATGCAAGAACTTCCACACTCCTCTAGAAATATTTCTCCTGCTACATCTTAGTTCTGTATCTAATTTCTTTCTTGTAACTTCATCATAATCATCTTCCCTTTGACTAATCCAGCCACGTTTACCTTCTCCTCAGCCATTTCTAGGACTACAAAGGACTGTGTGCTGCTGTGATATGATAGCCCGCCAAAGCTCTTCCTGGAATCAAAGGGAAGTTTGCTTGAGGAAAAACACAAAAACAAGTTCCAAGGCTTGGCTGCAAGGAGCACATTAAGGTGGGAACTGATTTTACATTTTTAGAATTTTTATTTGCAACAAAGGGATGTAAAATAGTTGTCCTGTTGACAGCCATGTCTTTTCCAAGATGTTATTTAATTACAAATGCAACAACACTTTTCTTATGAACAGTATCAAGCACTCAGTTGCTCAGTGAGAAAAAGTAGTATATAAAGACAGAATTAAAAACTTCTCTCCAAAATAGCTGAAGGTTATACTCTTGGGTTTGCATGAAGCCTGCATTAATGTTTTCTGACTTTTTCAGTATTTAACTTTGAAAATGTAGTGGTATTCTAAAATCTGAAGTCAAAAAGTATAAAAGTATTGTGAATATGACTAATTCATTATGGCCTTTATAGGATCAATATAACAAGCAATGCTAATCTCCAGCAGGTTTTTGTACAGTAAGGGATGAGATTGAGACAAAGTTATTTCTTTAAAGTTTTTACTATTTTTTCCAAGTTTTTAATTAAGTGAAATCATATAAAATTATGTTTAGTCTCTTTTGGTTTTTAATTTTAATGGTTTATTTTACTAGTTTTAGAAAAACTCATGTGGCTAAACATCAGAATATGGATCTTAGAGCATGTAGGAATGCAATCTGGCCTCTCACTGCCGGTTCAAAGGTGTGGGATTTTGTCAAAGGTCAGAAGTCTCCTGTAGGTCCCACAACATGCCAGCCCTGCACATATATCCTGGGTACTCCAGGGTATCCTAGCAGGCATTAGGTACCGTCTTTCAGGAACCTGAATTTCCCCTTTAGAAAACTGCTGTAAAAGATAATATGCAAACGCTTAAGAAAATCAGAGCTATCACATCTGGGAAGGTAATACTCTCTAAGGTGTTTTATTTCAGGTTAACAAGGCACAGAGGCAGGAGAGTACTTTCATATCTAACAAGGACAGAGTTGCTGTATTCCCTGGGATGCTGTCAAGGGCCTGTTTTGAGTTCCAGTGGCTGCACTGAACCTGTGTGTGAGTTGGGAGTGGCTCTTGTTGAGCAAGTGCACCACGGAAGGTCCTTGCCAGGAGCCTGGGGCTTCTCATCAGGACTGTAGTGCTTTGAGTCTGGCTCAAGGAAGTTTAATCCCCAGTTTGGGGCATGATGCAGTAAACTAATTTTCCTGAAGAAAGTGGTAATTTCAGGTAGCAGGACACTCAGATAGACACAAGAAATACTTCTTTAATTAAAAAAATACTTTTAAATTAAAGAAATTATATTAAAGAATGGCATTAATTACATACACAATTAGAAACTTATGCTAATCAGGTCCAGTTTTTATGGTCTGTTGAATAAGAGGGAAATCTCGACTATACTAGTCAGTATAGTTATGTATAAATTGCACAATGTGGAGTGGAGAATTTCTGAATTGTCATTTTATAATAACAGCAATTTGTTGTACATAATGCATTAAAATTATATATCATATATGTATAGAATACATAACTCACCCTAAAATAAAATTAAAGCTAATGGAAAGTAGTGAATTCTGGATAAAATCCACCACAGGCATTAATTAGGACTGTGTAGACAGAGAACACTTTCCTGTGAACTTTTTAAAATCACTCACTAGCATTATGATTGATAGGAATTTGGACTATACTTGTAGAAGTTAAAGAAATGAAGTTGCAACAGAAAAAGTCATGATGGACAGTGACTTACAAAGCAATCATAACATCTGATTTAGTGATGTACAATATTAATTTTATAGTTTGGGAGTGAAAGAGAGAGTTATTTCTATGTATTCTGTTGTTGTTTTTTTTTTTTTCCTAAAGTATTTATCAATCTTTTCCAGGATGGATGGACTCCCGAGGCATGGCTGCAATGGTTCTTTGAAATAAGAAACAGATACCCTCTTGGTGTCATTTGTCCCTGATCACAGGGAATCGGAGCTTGAATGAAGGTGAAAGAAAACTCCTACAGAGAACTGGGAATGGTTTGTCTCTTAAGAGGGGTATAATGGCATTTTTAAAGCTTTTACCAAATATCAGGACATGTGATAAGAATTATGGATTGGGAATTAATTGAAAGATGGTGAAATGGGAAAGAATTCACATTATTGGAAGAGCTGGAGAGCTTCAACCCAAGCACTCTGAAATTTGTGACCAAGCCCACAGAATATCTTGAGATGATGGAATTATCTCAGATGACTATTTTTTTGTAATATAATTTGCAAGCCCCTATACCCTTCCCCAGACAGACTGGGAAAATATTTTCCATTTATTAATATTACTCCAGGGTACTGAAGGGTATTCTGGGCAGTGAAACATACAGTTTATGAGATTTGCTACAGAATTTAGATTAAAAAAAAAAGGCAGTGCTAATTTGTACCTGGGAGTTGGTATTTGTTTTAAAAAAATGCTGTTCTAAAGATGACATTTTTTACATTTTTATATGTATTAAATAACACATCTATATTATGAAATCTGAAATGTATAATTAAAACAATGGCTATAAGCATAGAACTGTGTAAATACTACCTAAATCGTACATGTAAACACTAAATAAACTGTTTCATTTCTAGAGGTTACAGAAAACAGTTTAAGATTTTATACTGTCTTTCCACCTCACCCTCCACTAGTTTTAAATATATTTGCAGTTTTAGAGCTAATCCATGTATTAGCTTTTTAACATTTGCTGTTGTGTTAAACTTTTCTGAGGAACAATTTAGTTTGGGGAAACAGTTGAATCTGTGTTTTGTGTTGTTTGAACAAGAAGTCCCCAAGTATTTGTCCCAAATACCAATATTTTTCCTGCACTGGCAGCTCTTAACTTGTGGTCACCTGATGACAATGCAGGCAAGGAAGTGATCAGTTTCCAGAATTTGCACACAGAATTTGCTCTTCTTGGTGGAAGTCTCATGTAGGCAGCACTGGAATGACACTTAATGTTTCTGGATACAGTGAAGGTAAGAGGAAGAAACCATTTGTAAGCCATTGCTTCTGTTCCCTGGAATGGGCTGGAAAGAACAGCTCTTCTGAGACACAGAAAAACATATTTACACTGAACAAACATATGCAGAGCGGTGTCATCAGGGATTCTGAAAAGCCTGTTTACAATGGTTGAGGAAAATATTTAGTCACCATTTAAATATGTTAGCTCATACACAAATTTTAGATGTCTACTGCACTTAACATTTCCAATAACTGGTTTCATTAAGATTTTTAGTGATACAAATTAATAACAAAAGTCAGTTAATACAGAGTGCATTTATGAGGCCAAAATACATGTGGTTTAAATTTAAAGAGTTAAATGTTAGCATTTCCCTATAGAGAAAGGTTATTTGGGCAGTGGTATACTGACATTATCACCACCCACAGAGAAAGGGACCTGTTGATCATATTGGTTAAGCAGAAATTCAGAAAAGGAAAACTGTAGGTCTAGAGGGTTTGCTTGGTGTAAGTGAATCACACAAGAAAAATGCTGGTACTCAGGGTTGTTGTAGTGACTTTCTTTGATGGTTAGAAAGAGAAATAAGCACAGGATATTTTTGTCAAGTTAGAGGCTTTAGATTGCTGCTTGCTACGTAAAATTTGTCTTAGTTATTAATATAGTGGAAAGTTAAATGATGATTATGGAAATATATGTGCTGTTAGAAATCAGACAGAAAATATTTTCTGTGTCCATTTAAAATATTCCAATGTGTTAACAGTTGGGCTGAAGAACTGCTAAGAACATAAATGTAGGAAATAAAGGAAAGCTTTTGTCAAGAAGATATTTCTGGACACTGCCATGATTTCTGGCAAATCATATCTGATAAGATACAGGTAAACAACCAGCATTCATTTCGCAGAAAATAGTGCTTATCTGTATGTCTAGATTTCTGTTTGAAAAAGCCTTTATAATAATCCTATTGCACCTAGCTAGAAACAAATCTAATAATAAAAAAATGAGTAATTTGCCACTACTTAATATTAGTTTAAACTGACAACTCTGTCTATAAACTTCTACTATTCCTGCAAGAAAACTACATAAAATTGGGTGGATTTGAGGTGTTTCATACAGACATAAGACTGCACAGAAAAGCCAGGTATCAGCATGACTGCATGTAGGGAGATCTTGTCTCTGACCCTCAGTCAGTCATCCTGAACACAGGCTGAACTATCCCAGGCTACCAGTCCTGTGCACTTTGGCCTTTGAAACTTTCCGTGTGAGATATAGTTTCAACATGAAAAGTCAAAATGCAGTGGTTTACAATCAGTTTTGCTTTGTTTGAAGCTAAAACTCAAAACAAAACTCCTGGAGTATAGAACTGTATGAAGCAAAACATAAGAAAGTTAACACAAAAGCTCTGCAAACTGAGCAAGCTAGTTTCACTCAGCTCTTGAAATAACCCTTTTCTGCAAGTTCACTTTTCAATTGCACATGTGTGAGATGTCAAAAATGCGTTGGCTTCACAACGCCGTGGCACAGATAAATGCCACAGCTCTGAAGCTTCACCTTCTGTTTGAGCAAGGTCTCGCTCTCATTCTCTATCTTGGCTTATACTTTTCACATCTGCTAAGAGATGAAATTTTCTCAGTTCTAGGTTAGTTACACTGAGCTTTTGTTCATCTGTAAAACCAGGAATTTGTGGTAAGACCCAAATTCAGTCTGTATGTTTTTTTTATAGCTGTATCACGCACTGAGAACTCATTTCCCAAATCTTTATCAATGCTCTAAATGGCTCCTAGTCACAAAATGAGAGTAGACACTTAACCACTTGGAGGTCATGCAAGCATTCATGTGCTTTAAGTTCAAATTTTGGTACTTCAGGGGTTCTGAACACCTGCTGCTCTTCCTAGCTGGTATGGGAGCTGTAGGAACTCATATGCTTGTGAAGATCAGACCCCTCATCTCGAGGTGCTCTTATTCACAGTGGGGAAGTGAGTAGTCCTTTGCTCCGTTTTCAGTTTTTGTAACATTTTAATGTAACTCAACAAACTGATAGTGCACTGATATTGAACTGGTTTCAGCTGGCTGGTGCAGTGCTCTGTTTTGGATTTAGTATGAGAATTATGTTGATAACACACTGATGTTTTAGTTGTTGCTAAGTAGTGCTTACTCTGAATCAAGGACTTTTCACTGTCTCATGCTCTGCCAGTGGGCAAGTGCACAAGAATCTGGAGGGAGCATGGCCAGGACAGTTGACCTGAAGTAGCCAAAGGGATATTCCATACCACAGAACTGCCCAGTGTATAAACTGCTGGAGTTTGGCTGGGAGCTGATATCAGTGCTTGGGGGTAGGCTGAGCAGTGTGTGGTGAACAAATGTATTGAGCATCACATGTTTCTGCTGGGTTTTATTTACACACCCCTTAGCTCCCCAGTGTTTTTCCTTACAATTGTTATTATCTTAATATTTTCTTTTGTTTCAATCATTGCTCATCTCAACAGAAGAGGTTTACTTTTTCTTCTAATTCACCTCACCATCCGTGCAGGTGGGGAAGTGAGCAAGTGGCTGTGTGGTACTTGATTGCCACCTGGGGTTAAACTGTGAGAGACAGAGACACTTTCAACAGAGCACTGCTGAGTACTTATGAGTTCAGACAGGTCAGAACTGCTTTGTTTGCTGGGCAGCTTTTCTTTCCTATTTTCTTTCCCCAAAGATACTCAGGGACTGAACTCCTGAGCTTTCTAAATTATCACTGATGGAGAAGCAGGACCTCAGCAGCAGTTGGGCTAAGGTAGTCAGCTTCTAGATGTAGCTCTCACACTTTGGCAACTTAGTTGAGAAGAGCTAGAGTGATGCTCAGAAAAAAAAATTAATATCAAATAATCAGTGATCTTGTGTGCATGTATTTTGGTTATTCATGTGCCAAATTTTCCTGGTGAACTAGCATAGAAAAGTGCAAGGGGCATGGCTGAGTACAAAGTTTTATGGGTGTCTTGAACTACAGCTCACAGACTTGAGCTACACAAGTTATTGTGAGTGAAATTTACAATATAATGGCTCACCTTTGCACAAGAGTTAATTTTATATAGTATGATCATATGTCAACAAAAAAAGCCCCAAAACATTGGACTGATGGTGGAACGCAAATATTGTGTGACTCTGAATCTCACTTGGTATTTTAAACCATGAGAGTTTAGATCTGAGTCATCGTAACTTGTAAGTAGGAGATATATATATATGTGTCTGCATATATAGCATGCAGGCTATAAACAAGGCTTCTGTCTTGGGGTCATTTTCCCCTCAAATTGCAGATTTCATTCTCTGTTAATCATTATAGCCTTAATCAAAAGTCAGAAGTCAGCTTAGTTCCTTCCAAAGTTTGAAAACAAACCTGGACTAGAAATCTTTACAGGCTACTACTTTCTTCTCTGTTTCACCCCTTTGATTTTCAGAGCCCTTGGGCCATCAGACCACGTTACACTTTTCTTACACCCCTGCTTCTCCACAGTGCTTCCTGCATGAAGCTGGTGTTAGAATTTGCCCAACCTCTAATTTGTCCCAGCAGAGCACTCTAATCTTGCATTAGAAGCAGAAAAAATTGTTAGCACTGCTAAAAGAACATCTTTAACCCAAGATCTTTATTGGACAGCTCCTGTAGTTAAAGCAAGAGATGGAGAAGATGGCACACAATTGCCTGCTAGTAGCCCCAGGGGCACATGTGGGGAAAAGTTTTTTTCTTCCTTTTTACCTTTTAACTCATCACTTGACTTTAAACATGCATCTAGCCAAGCTATGCAGAGAGTGACTTGCTGAACAGAAGACTGTAAGGTAGGATTAGAGGCTCTGTTTAAGAAAAAATCTGCTTCAGTCTAGAGAACAATCCCACCACAAAATAAAATTAACTTTAAAAGTAATGAGATTTTCCACTGTTAACTTAATAGCAGCAAACCACATGTTCTAAACAATGTTCTAATTTTCTTTTTTTTTTTTTTTATAAGGACTCATTTTTAGTAACAAACCCCAGACTATTAGCCCTGCCATTTTTCCACTGCTGGAGGAAAATATGGACTCCTGCTGATCTGTATGGTAAATATCTTGATATATCTGAATCTACCACCAGTAAAAAGGCTTCTAAAAATGCTAGCATGGAGGAACTAGTTTAAGGTAGAGGAAATGGAAAAAATGGGAAAAATAAGAAACATCTCTTTGGATCTTTAGTTCTGTTATTTTTCAGATTATATTTCTTCTGGGCTCCCAAAATGTTCAGTAACAAACAAGTTTTCTTTTAAAAAGTATTAAGTTATCAAAACTTTTGCCAGGTCCTAATATTAAATCCTAGCAGTCAGCAATGTTTAAGTTCAGCAATATCATTTTGCTGAGTAAGTAATGCTAAAACTTAAAGTTTTCCCCTCAAAATGGTCTTTCCAAATGAGATTGATATTGTGAGAAAAAAAGAAAAAAAGAGAAGAAAGCCTTCATCATGAGGAATTATGGAATTAATTTTCTTTATATACTCTGTTTGCACAAGACATTTTTGTTAACTCTTAATAAAAATACCATTCAGCTGCTACTTTCATTGTTTTTATCCTGGGACCAATACAACATTGTCATTATTGGATATAAAGTGCTGTAAAAACAAATCTAATTTGTTAAGTTTATTTTGATAAGAAATAAATATAAAGGTAGTGCATAGTTTGTACAGTGCTGCTATCATAGGACTCCTGGGTATAATTTATATAAAGAAAATAAAAAAGCATACATAACTTTCTAGTTGATTTCCTTTAACAGGGCTAATTGAAAACAGTTTCTGTTATTTAAAAGTAATTTATTTTAAATATGGTTTTTAAAACAAAGTTCTTATTGATATCCATTTTAAGTATATTATCTCAGTGTGGGATACAAGTAAAAGGTCAAATCTTGTAGGAGTATTTTCTGTATGACTCAGTTCTGATCATAGATAAAACTTATCGGGGAAACCAGATTAGTTAACCTTCTCACTACCAAAAGCTCATTTTAACAGGCTATGATGGTTTATTTCACAAATACAGGACTTCAAAGCTCATGCTTCTCTTTTGAAACCTGAAAAAGAGAATGATAATTTCTCTTCTCTCTCTCTCTGATAAAAGCCAAAGGTTTGTGATTTTAACATGTAGTTAGACTAGTATGTACATACTATGTAGTTCAATATGTAGGCACAGTAAGCAATACACTCTTAATTTTCAGTCAGGAGCTGCTGTTCTTAGTGGTGGAGAAACAGATGCATTTTCTAAACTTTGATTATGTCTGTACATTTATGGACATTGTTGAATGATATATTTTTTCTTGCCCAGTAACATAATCTGTATGTATGGATCTGATTACTGGAGCACTGAAAGACAAAATGGCTGTAGGTGGCATATCTCTAGAAAGCAGCCTCTTTCCACATGGCTTGATAGGTTGTCCAATTCCTGCCTGCTTAACTGGTTTGCGACGTTTCTCAGAAATCCCTTCAGCTCTGCTTCCTCCTCTGTTTCCATCGCAGCAGCACCGACCGTTCAACGACTTGGGTTGTTTCAATACTCTCACCCTAACTCAGCAACGCCAGAAACTGCCCTTCCTTCCTAAAGCCAAATCCAGAGTGATTAAAAGGCTTTAATGGACTTCAGAGCTGGGACCACACTCATGTCTGGGAAAAACGCTCTCAGACACTAATGTGCCAAAGCCCTCTTCATGGCATTTGGCAATCTCACCTCTTATCAGCACAATTTAATGTGGTAGCTGGGGGACAGTTTGACTCATGGAGAGTTTTGCTGGTGAATTAATTTCCTACCACCTTTACTTATTTTGCATAATATCGACACTCACTGACTTGAGTTGTGAAAAAGTAGTGCTGAGAGGGATTAAAAATGGTCTCTCTCCAAATGGCTCCCGGAGAGCTACATTGCAGGCAGCATCTGGAGGAGAGCTCCTGAGACTTAGAAATATTAATAATATTTCTAATGTTCAGCGAAGTAAACACATTAAAAATATCCAAGAGTGAAGATATCTATAAATCTGGATTTGAAGGTCAAAGCATGTAGCCTGTTAGCTGAGCTGTAGGAGTATACTGGTTCTGCACAGCAAGAAGTAAAAAAACCCAAAAAACATCTGTAAGGCTTGTCCCAAGCTGAACTCAAATGGGCTTGGGTGGGAAATTTTGTCAGCCCATGTCATATGCAGTAAAACATTTGTCTCATGCTGGTAGTGGCAATGAACATTTTTTTTTCTTCCATAATTTACAAAATATGAGTAAGTAGGTAGTTAAAGCATTTCAATTCTTCCATGAATGGAATAATTGTACATGGTATTTTCTAAGCAGAGAAATAACTGACACTTGGGGAATTACTTTGTCCCTCTCACAAAATGCAATTTCATCCAAATGGGAAAAATAATGCAATTATCTGGGCAGATAATGCAGCACACTTGGCATACATGGTCAGTGAAGATAGTCTTTTATTTCATGAACAAGAGACGAATGCTTTGGAAAACTTGTTGGATTGCTTTTAATTATTAAAAGAGCAAATTCATGGTTTCTTTGTGGACTAGTCATACTGTATAGTATTTTCTTTTTTGTTCTATTTAAATTCAGATTGGTTATTCATACTTCCTGGCAGTGGTTATAAGAGGAGGATGACTGAGAATTTAGTAGGTGAGTTAATCTCATTTTTACTGTGTCTCAAGAGCCACCCACTTTCCCTTCATATGACTCGATACCAGAAAATTCTTACAAGTTTTGCAGAGTGAGACCAAAATTTTGACCTTCTTCTTTTCTGCCCTGTTTTTGTTGCTCCCCTTTATTCTTCTGTACATTTCTCATTTTCCAGCCCCTCTCACCAGCCCAACACTCAGCTCACCTCCACATATGCCTTCTCCCTGCAGATGCTTGGTGGAATTGCCCAGGGGGCATTTGAGGTCAGGGAGTCAAGAACACCAGCAGAGAGTGGTTAGCTGGCTGCTGACTCAAAGGGATGAAGCCCTGAGGTCCCCAGCAAAACCCCATCTGTAGGTCTATGCCCTGAAAATGAGCTCCTAATGTCCATAAGGAATCACGCGAACATCAGAGCTGCCGAGAGCAGGTGGATTTGTGTAACAGGTGAGCGCAATGAGGTGTTGAAGTCATTCTCCCTATTGAAGTGTTCCAGCTTCTTCCCCCTAGGGTGGGTGTCAGGGGTCATAATAACATGGAGGTTTGTACCACAGCCCCACTTTCAGCCTGAGTTCTTGTAGAGGGTCTTGTGTACAGGTTTCCTCTTTTCTATTTGGCCAGTTATTCTCACGTGGCTTTTAGAAAAGCTGGTAACTTTGAGATCTTTATCTCATTTGGCCTCTCTGGCCAAGTTCAGCAGCTTTTCAAAGAGAAAAGACACAGATGTGCATATGCAGACCCTGACACTGCCTTCAAAATGGGCCTAAGTTAAAGACAGCAGAGAAATCTTCTTAACATTCTTGCACTAGTGGTTGCACTAGCCTTTGTTGAGGATTTTCACTGGGAAGTTTGATCTAGGTGTAGTGTCTCTAAATGTTTCACTTTCTGACTTTCACTGAAAGGTATTTGAAACAAGCCAGGAATGTGCTACCAGTCTCATTATCAGACATAGAGAGAATGAGGGAGATTGCAAATGGCTCAATTCATCTTGTAACAGGTATATTAAAACATGGTCCTGATGTCAGAGAAGTACACAAACCCTCTGTGATAAAACTTCCTCGTGCACCTCACAGCTTCTGAATTTTGCTGTATACTCTCCAATGCTTCCACTCCTAAACACCCCCTCACTGTCCTGAGCCTTTTAAATAAAGCACAGCCAAAACATGACACCATTTAGCAATGGGATGGAGACAGCTTTTCTCTCCCCACTGCCACTCTGGGTCGTGGGTGTTTGACATGCCCAGGGCTCTCTCTGATCATGAAGCAACAGCAGAACCCCATGCAGTGCTCAGCAGAGGAGCACATGCTCCTTTTTCTGCTGTAAGCCTACGATGAGCACAGCAGCAAGACAGTTGTGTTTGGGAAAAGAGTTTCCAGGTTTTTGCAGTGAAATATGCAGAACTTTAAACCCCAGAAGTGACAGTTTTGAGCTAGAGGAAAGTTATCTTGTTTTTCCCCCAAATATGTCTGTTGGTCTTGGGAAAGATATGGTCTCTTTCCAAACCTCGCCACACTTACAGTCCTAGACTATCTAGGCTGCAACAACAATAAAAACTACCTTCAGCTTTATATTTTCTTTTCCATTTCAACCCCTCTCGATTATATGTTGACGTTCTCACTGTTAGCTGAATAGCAGCATATCTCACAATGTTGCTGTCTTCATGTGGGACACGTGGCATGATGTTGAGGATTATGCCCAGAGCAATGTGTTGTGGACTTCACCTGCAGCCAGGTACAAAGAGTGGAGGTTGCAGCAGCTTCCAAAGGACAGGTTCGTAACAGAGCTGAACACTAAATTGAAAAGGGAGAGCTGTGAGTGTTTTGAAGGATCAGGGTTTAAGGATTTCTCTTGGCTTCAGCTTCACGTAAAGCTGGAGCATCTCTCACTGACAAAGAAAACAGCCTTTTTTGACCAAAATGATAAACAATTGATTGAGTGTTTCTGTTTCCCTGCTTCCCAGTGCCTCACACTCCTGAGTATGGATGTCTCTTATTAGTTTCACACCTGAAACCTTTCCATAGGTCTGCAGTTCTGCAAATAGGAAGCGATAGTCAGATATGATCACTAGGTGTGGTCCTGTTGTGTCTGTGCACTTCTTTAAATGTTGACTGAACAGTGTTCCACCATGGCTAATTTTCCCCTGCAATATATTATCTCTAAGAAAGCTGAAGCCATACAATTCACCCTTTGCTCTTCCAAAACATTTTTATGTTCCAAGAGAAAAAAAAAAAGAGAAAAGAAAAAAGACAAGAAAAGACAAGAAAAGACAAGAAAAGACAAGACAAGACAAGACAGAAAAGAAAAGACAAGAAAAGACAAGACAAGACAAGACAGAAAAGAAAAGAAAAGAAAAGAAAAGAAAAGAAAAGAAAAGAAAAGAAAAGAAAAGAAAAGAAAAGAAAAGAAAAGAAAAGAAAAGAAAAGAAAAGAAAAGAAAAGAAAAGAAAAGAAAAGAAAAGAAAAGAAAAGAAAAGAAAAGAAAAGAAAAGAAAAGAAAAGAAAAGAAAAGAAAAGAAAAGAAAAGACACCTCCCCCCAAAACAAACCAAAAAAACCCCATCTCCCCCCCTCCCCCCCAAATCAGCTTTTTTTTTTTTCAGCTGGGAGAGACAGTATGTATATGCTTCTCATGTGCTCTTCGACTCATTACCCAGCTACAGAAAGTGCTCCAGCGTGCAAGTACAGGAGATGTGTTTGTGTCTGGTCATCTCTGGAATGCGTAACTGCTGAGAGAAAGGCTGGGAAAATCTTATGGACGGCTGTGGCAGTGATGACCTGCCAACACTGACAGCCTGGTCTCTGATGGTGGAGATGGATCATGGGTGTCTCTGCAGCACTGAGGGTTTCCAGAATGCTGGGAGCGTGAAAGCTGGAAGGCTGTCCCATACCAGGATCTCCTGGTGTTTGTTTGAGTCCCTTAGGGCCTTGCAACTGGCACTCAGCAGTTTGTAGGATTTGGCTTCTGCTGGCTGGAGAGGAAAAAAACCTCATTTGTGCAGCATTTTTGTGTATGCAAAAGGCCTGCTAGAAAACGGATGAAATTAAAATGATCACACATGTCCTTCAGCTTAGGAAAAGAGAGCTCTAAGTGAGAGCATGTGTGCTCTTACTGGGGCTGAGAAAATGTCAGTCTGATGTTCTTGGGAAGTTCATATTGATACAAACAGGGAGGCTCCCTGCTGCCCACAGATTTCCCACATAAAAGTCCTACTGGTAGCCGTGGGAACTTAGCAGCAGCCATGCTGTGGCTAAAGTCACCACTCTAAAAATGTAGTGAAATTAGTGTTCGTAAAAGTGAAAAACATGCCACAGGAATGAAGATGTTCTGATTTACAGCCATGAAAATTACATGAGTTCTTGCATTAAAAAAAAAAAAAAAGAAAAAAAAAAGAAAAAGCAGCAGCTAAATTTTGCAGTTACTCTGGCTTCAGAAAGGGATTGCTGGTGAATTTTTAAGAAGTTGCTTTGAGAAAAAAAATCTTGGCTATCCTTGAATCAATTTGTTGCACCAGCACATACCCGCCTCTCCCGAGTGGTGCCCACGATGTGACCGGTCCTTCTCGCCAGCCCTGTGGAAATGGCCGATCCTGTGCTGCACAGTGGCCCCTAGTGAAACTGAGTAGTTTGTTCCAGAGTCTGTGAAATAATTTCCAGCAGCTGGTTTGTTACTAATTTCAGTTCTGCCTTCCGATCTGACCCTCATCTCACTCAAACTATGCCCCTTGCTATGTATATTTTTATGACAAATAAAAAAACCTCATGGGAGGGCATGATGGACCAACAGACTTGTCCCAGTGTAAACTGAGCATGAATCTGGGACCCAGAGGCAAAGGTAATACTAGGAATAATGCAGTCTAACTATAATTTAGAGCCATTTTCAGTTTGAGTTTTCCTTTTTTTTTTTCCTGCTATGCATGATATAAGGAGAGGGGACAGTTATGTCAGCTGCCACTCTTGCTGACTAGAATTTGGATTTTTGTGTTGCATCTCTGTTCCAATTACAAAGACTTACCCCAAAGAGATACTCTTGTCCCTTACAACTTTTATGTTCTTGCACCACAAAGATCTGAAACATCAAATGTGCTCTTTCTGCTCGTCCTATCAACCCTGTTTTCCTTGATTTTCCAGAAGAGATGCTACAAAGTGAGAAGTATCACTCTCTTTGCTCCTGGCAGTGTGCCCCATGCCACCATGCCATCTTGCAGAGCAGCAACAGTAAAAGGTGCCTTGGGAAGGAGGTGACAGCTGGCTATTGTGCTCACTGGGCAGACACCACCTTCCCATCCCCACCCCCATGCCAGCAACAGCTTATGACAGCAGCAATCTTAAAAATAAAACAGGAAATGATTTCAATAGGGGATGTGGTGGCTGACAGAGAGAAGTGGGGTAGGTCTGAAGTGCCGTTGTTCTTTCATGTGAGCACCAGGGCCCTGCAGAAAGGTTGCAAGGGAACAAATGTTTGTGCAGCCTTTCATGTGGCAGAGGGACCTGTGCTTGTTTTTGTTGTTGCTGCTGCTGAGACCCATTGTGGTGGCTGTCCTTGTGACCTGAACACTGCTGGTCATGGTGTGGCAGCATTTTGCTGGAGCTGTGTGGTCCCGAGGTGCTATTGGCACACACTTGTCAAGTGTGTAGGCATTGCTCAGTGGTCTGGCCTGAGTCTGGGCCACCCTGATAACCCCTTGACTTCAACTTCTGAACTGTTTCCTTGCACCAACTGCAGCTGGGATAGCTGTGCTCTGGCCAGTAAATAATTCACTTGCCCAGCACAGTCCAGTATGAGATAATGCTTTGGTTTGATGCCTGAAGAAAACACCTACCTAACCTGTTATTTATTCTGAGAGGAACCTTTAGCATTTGACGGAACTATTGAAGAGGAAGGCTTCAAATGTCCCAGTCCTACAAGCTAAGAACTCCTCACCCTCCCTGTTTTCTCTTGGAGGATCAGCTGAAAGCAAGAAGAGGTCTGGGTGAGCGCTGCTTCAGGAATACTGAGCAGTCAGAGCCTCTCAGGCTAAAATATGCTTCTTGGCTTCAGAAAGCTGAGTCTGCTCTTGGAGATAATGTCATGGACTTTGAAATGAACTTTTGGTCTGCTTCCACCAACTTTGTATTTATTTCTCTCACCAGCTAAGTGTTTTTTTTCCTGTAGCATTCAAATGCTTGAAATAGAGGTTCAAATCCTTCTCTGCCTTCAAACACAAACATACCATTTCTGGGTCAGGAAGCCCCTGACCTCCAAATCACTGGAGGTTGACAGAGTATATCATGGTAGTTTTACTATAAGCTTGCCCTAGTCCTGTACTCTTCCCCATTGTCAGCTTTAGAGATGGGCTATTGAGCTAGAGGGACCTTTAGTCTGACCTCCTAAGGACATTTTTATGGTCTTTTGTCTTTATCTGGTGCCTCCGGGGGCTAATAAAGATTTTGTAAATATAAAGAAGTCATGGTGATCCAAGAAGAAGTTGTGAGCATAGGAGGGCTCTCCCAGCCCAGTGCTCCCTGGGAGCAAAGGTCTGATAAGAGAAATGGGTGTCTGGCAAGCACTGATGAAACAACTTCCAAACTCTATCAGTTGCTAGAGAGATGGCCCTCAGTCAGTAATGAAAATAACTGTTTCTGGACACAGTTTAAGATTTGATAATTTCATACAATACGTATAATTTGGTTTTCTTCTGGCATTGTCCCATAGGCCTGATTGGAAACCACAGATCTACCTCTCCCCTTTGGCTTGTAAGTTGGTTTCTTCAAGGGACAAAGAGGTCCCCAAAATAGACCTGTGCCCCCTTTGCCAAGCCCTGGAGTCCTGCTGAGAAGCGTGGACACTAGTGCTTATTGTTCACTGTTATCTAAGTGGAGCAACTCCAGCATCACAAAGCTGTACAGGGTGTCAGGCTCGCTGAGACCTGTGGTGTCTGTGCTACCATTGGCTTTGGGCTCTGAGGTATCTCCTGTGCCTTTAGAGGGCTTTGAGGCAGCACAAAAGCATCTGCTCAGACTCCTCTGAGCTTGTTTCCTCTTCTGCCTCCCTGTCCTTTCTGTTAGGTCAGAGGGTGCAAGCAGGATAGAAATCCTTCAAGTAACTCCATTTTGCTTTCCCTTTTCAATTTGCTTTTAGAAGGCGTTTCTAGGTAAGGTAGAGCAGACTCATGGCTGAGAAAGGACATCAGTCAGGCAATGAGAAAGGCTTGCCCAGCTGGCCCCAATACCTAACCTGTGCCTGCCTTTCTCTGGGGGCAGCACAGCTGCTTTGCCTTATGCAGAGAGAGGAAAGAAGAAATCAATATTCTGATGTGAAAAACAAAAAGAAGTCAGAGAAGGATTGAAAAAAATCCTGTTCATTTTTCCATCTTCTCTTGCTCTTCCAAGCTCAGAAAAATCCCCTTCAGTATGACATCATGCCTGTAAGAAGTCCTGTTCTCTTTTTTAGTCAGATGTTGTGGAAGGACTTAGAGCTATGGTTTCCCAGTCTTGCACTGAAGCTGCTTAGCCTTCACTTGCATCATTGTGATCCCTGTGTCCTGAGCAGGAGCTTCAGTATTGACAGTTGCAAGGAAGATGCTGTTTTTAAAATCAGCCCCCACATTCATATTTTGCACATTCCCCAATAGTCTGAATCTGAAAATTCAGATGTCTGTGTGCCCAGCCCTGCCAGCCCCTCTTCTGCCAAGGGCCACAGCCCTGCCTCTGTGGCCAGAGCAAATCACCAGAATGGAAAATCCAGTAGAGCTCACCAGTTACCCTGGGAAGGAAAAAGAAGGGTTTGCTTACAGAGTGGGTGTTTTCCTGCGTATTGTGCAGTTTTAAAAACTCCAGTGTTTTAATCAGAATGAACAAAGTGTATGGTCCTGCTTCAAGGCTTTCTAAGTGACACATTACAGCTTAAAAAGAGTCAGCAGTTTGCTTGATATTATTCAAGTGTCAGTGCAAAATACAGCCTGAAAACCCCCCAGCTCACAGTGAAAAATGCTCTGTGCTCACAGGATCAATTAAAATGGCTGGTAGGGATTCTCCTACAAAACTGGAAGCCAACCTGTGACGACTCGTGGAGACTGTCAGATTTTGTAGAAAGTTAAAAGTACCTAAATATAAGTAAGCACTTTCAAAGCTGTTATTACTGTCTGTTCATGCCTGTCACTTGCCTAATATGTGGGGATCCTTGTTACTCATTCAGGGAGGGAGGCAGAGATCACTGAAGTCAATAGAAAGAGGCAGTGATTTTAAGAGGTTTTAGGTGAGGTCATGCACTTTGCTCTGTCTGACTGCCATTGTCCTTGGGGTTCACTGCCATCCAAGCCTGTGGCAGCCTTTACAGCTGCTGCAGCTGTTTCTGAATTTCAGTGAGAAAGTGCAGTTCTGGAGGTTCATGTTTTTGAGATGCTGGCCTGCCCCAGCCCCCTACACCACAAGCCAGGGTCTTCTACAAATGTGGCCGAGATCATCCCTCCTGTCATGGCAGATCAAGTAAACTTGGAAATGAAGGCTTTTGAACTTCTCTGGGTAACAAAAACTAAGGGCTGCTTTTCTTACTCAATGGCATAAGGTAAGAAGGATTAATTGTAACCTTTACAAAAGCTGCAGTCATGAACACATATATGTGGACCATGGTCCACACACGGGATTTGCCGAAAGGCAGCAAACATGCAGGCTCACCAAAATGCATGGATCTGACTGAACTTCAGGGCTGGGAATTATAAACAAGCAAAATTACAAAGCTGCAGTTTACTGCCTGGAATTTTTTAACACAAATATATCCATCAAATAGTCAGTGTCTGCAGTCATTTTTTGTGAAGATGGACACAGCAGGCGATTGAGTTACTCAGAGCTGAGCCCTGTGCCCAGGCTGACCAGACTCTCCCTGTGACAGGGGAGCCACATCCCTCAAAACTCCACGAGGAGAACGGGTGTGAGCAGCAGCACCGCCCTCGCGGGGTGCTCCGAAATGGGTCCCTGGCTGAGCTGTGCAGGGCGCTCTCCGGGGAGGCCGGGTGCTGGTCCGGTGTGGCGGCGGGGACAGCTGTGGAGCTCTCAGACAGCCTCCCACCCACAATGTCTGCAATGCACACAGCTGCTGCCTGGCTGCATTACAAAGGTGCCTCGCAGCAGCACATGCGCCGGCTGCGATGCCAGTGGCTGCGAGCCGTGCCGGGGCTATATTTTACAAGTTTGTTTGCTATGGCGCTGCAAGCACAGGCACGCTTTTATGGCATCCAGAGCATTTTGCTGAATGATTTGGTAGTGCGCTGCTGACCAGACAGCGCGTTTCCAGATTTAGATTATAGGAGGAAAACAGCAAGTGGTAGGTTCAAGTGCAGGTCAGTGGATATGTTATACCGGAGCTCCTCCGCTGAGCACGGGAGTACTTGTGCTCCCCCAGGACCAATACCTTAAGCTGTGCTCAGTAGACATGGTCTAAGATGTTTGCTTTAATGATTGCCTGTACCATTCACACTGAGAAAATGCTGTTATGACATTGTAAACATAGTTTTTAATACTGCAGAATATTTTTTGGTTGGTATTTGGGCTTAAAACACAATTGCATGATGTTGATTTTCTCTTGTTCTCTAGATGTATTAAGCAGCGTTTTAGCAGGAGGTTTCCAGGAAGGAAAAGAAAGTACAGAGATGAGATGAGAGGATGTTCTGAATCTGCTAATGGGCTTGTTTTTCAGTAGCCAGTACTAGTGAGCACAGTTCGGAGGAGGAAAGTAAAGACAAGCTGTAACCCAGGCCATGAAAACCACAATTGGTGCTGATGGCCACATTATAGACACATATGGAAAAACAAGTACTGCAGCACAATGTTATTGGCATTCAAAATGAACAAGCAGCATTTAAATATCTTACCTGTAATAAAACCTGAGTTTACCGACAATGTAAACCACCTTACAGACCCGACTCACGTCCACCACCTGAGAGATTGTTGGGAGAGTGTGTCCTGATGTTTTATAGACAATTTTTTTTTTTAGCTAAACTTTAGATCACCTTTTAAGGTCAATATCCCCTTTAAAGACAAGCCCAGGACTGTATGAGCTCCCTCTTCCTTCTCTCCCAGTGTAAATGGCAATTGCTGAAAGCATGGGAGGTATGGCATTACCTGAGAAAGCTGTGCATTGATTTGTTGCCATGAGGGGTAAAGCAGACTTTCTCACTCTCACTGAGCTGAACTGCTTGTGAAAGCACAGCCAGGGCTCCTGCCCCATATTTGCAGAGTAAGATGCGGCCCACGTAGGAGTTAGTCATGAGTAACCTGCCCAGAGTTATGCTTCAGGTTGCCATGGCTCTCCCACATTTTTTTATACAGCAGTATTTTTTAATGACAGTGTGCACCTTTCCCTGGAGGTTGCGAATAGCAGCTTTTGGGAAGGTGATCCCTGTTCCCAGGGCAGAGAGGATATGTGAGAGTTGGAGGGCAAGGGGTGGGCAGTGTGTCCATACCAGCAGCAGAATCACCTGCCTCTAGCACAATATACTACCTTGTTTATCATTTCAAGTATTTGTTGTTTTGACAGAGACTTGTAGTAGTTGGAAAGGTGGGGTACCAGCAGCTTCACAGCTTGACATTCTGATTCATCCTTTGGGAAGGCTGGGTTCAGTGGGACAGCTAAAAACACAATGAAACATGCACACACAGTAGCACTTGGAGGCTGATGAGGCTTATTTTTCAGGATGGTGTGTTTTTCCCCTCTCAGCAGCCAGCTCAAATCCCTGTTTCCTGCCTTAGCTCTTACTCGGGCAAACCTCCTATGGACCTTCTCCTATCTGTACAAGAATGGATAAAAACCTTCAGATCCTGACCCAGAAGGTACAAAACAATGCAGAAATTAAGGTTCACAGAGCTACACCCTTTCCATTTAACCTAGTTTCTGTATGACACAGACACTTCTGACTGTGTGACAGTGTGGTGCAAAGTAGGGCAGATGCTGTTCATTGAGAAGACATTTGTGTTGTGCCTGTGTCTGCAGTGTGTCCCACTGAACCTCCCCTCACACACTGTTCTGAGGATGGGGCTCTGCTGCAGTGGGGGAGGAGAATAGGAAACTTTTAGAATTGTGTTTCTGAAATAAGCGATGGGGGATTTTTTGCTTTAGCCCTTGAATTTGACCTCTCTGCACAGGCAAAGTGTGTCAGGTGAGACAACAGGTGCCAGTGCCATGAGGGCAGTGGTGCTCCACGTGCCTGCCTACTCCCTGCCCACTGCCCTGCCTGGTGAGCTGTGCCCTTCTGCCCAGCCCTGGGCAGGGCCTGGCCTCACAGAGGGGCTGCAGCCCCACGCTGTCTGTGAGAGAGCAGCACTTTGCACTGGGATCTTGGGTGCTGCTGGCAGAGGTGGAAACAGCCTCAGAGTGGGTAACCAGACAACGCCCTACTGACTGACGGCATGGCCTGCACTCCCGAGCATTGCTAATTCTTCAAAGCAAAGCTGGCAAAAAGTCAAACTGCCAAGCCTTTCCTGGGAAATGCCCTTTCCCTTTTCCCTTCCACATCCTCCTCCTCCTCCCACCTATCTGGTCAGACTTCATGCCTGGACATGCCCTTGGTGGGGTGTTCCCAGCTGCAGCGTGCCATGGGACATGGTGACCTGCTGGCACATGTGGGTTGCAGCCATAAGGGCACACAGGCAGTTTTGTGCCTGAGCCTGTTCAGAAATAAAAAGGTGGAAACAGAGGGCAAGAACCAAGGCAGTGATAGGTTGCTGAACTATTTTCCTTGCTGTAATTGCTCAGATTTTAGAGCAAAGCAGAGAGCTGTGCTTAGTAAACCGTGCCACTTTAATGTGCCCCACAGTTAGTAAGTAAATGGTGATAAATATGAGCTGGAGCTGTACAGCTTTGCAGAAGGCCACCCAAAGGACAGAAGGCAAAGGGCTGGCACTGCTGTGAGCAGGTGTCACGGTTGCTGCAGATGCAGCTGCGATTGCAAGCAGCCTTGTTTTGAATATGAAAACTTCAAGCTGGGAGGGACAGGGGCAGCTAAAAGGGTGAAGGAAGGGTAGGAAGGCCTGTGCTAGGCATGCTCAAAGAAGCGGAGCCGAGTTAATGTTTTTCTCTGTGAGCATGGCTTTGTCATGTCAAGCAGCCAACAGCCTCCCTGTCACCCTGTCACCTTCCCTGCTCCAGTGCTTCAGATGGTGTGTAAAGACCAGTCCTACCCCTGCAAAAGATCAGAAGCATCACATTTCTGGGAGAGTCCAAGGAAAAGTAACATGAAAACCCTCCCACTAAAAATGAATGCATTTGAAAAATTGCCTTCTGTCCAAATTTAACAAGTGTAGGTAGGGCTAGTGGTTCATATTTTAGGTGTAGCCTGGTCTTTCTATGCCCCCAGTTTGTTGCTCATAAATCAGTGACTCATGAATTTTTTCCTGCTGTTTTTTCTCAAGAACATGGTGTTCCATAAGTCCCCATATCTCTGCTTATCATGAAGAAACTCTTATTCTGTAAAAACCCTTGATAAATTGAATATTTTGATCTGCTTGATAATTTTAATAAAATTGCAAAATTATTAAATAAGGATTGGATCCCAAACAGACAAGATTCCCAATTCTTTGCAGTTCTGACAATAATGGGCCTCTTTCAATCAGGACTTTGTTTTCTTTTGTTTGTGTAAATTATTTTTTATCTTGGTGTTATTAGACAATTTGCAGTCTTCCTCACAATATGAGGGACTTCCAGAAGTAGATGTCTTGTCTTTAAGAAGGTGATATGTCAAAAAAGGCAAAACTGACCAAAAAAAAAGTCTCACTGTTAAATATGTGCAAGTTACTTAAATAATGTATTTTAGACTCATTAATTCAACACTAGAAACATTACAATTTTACTTAAATACTTTATTCCATTAATACATAATAAATGAATGCAATAAATAGTGCATCTGTTGTTTACTGCTGCTCCTTTTTACTACGAGTTTTATGTCTGGTTCTGTTATTGGTACAAAGTCTGTTTTCGGTGAAAATTCTTCAAATGTCAAAACATGACTAAAATGCAGTAAACTGCAAGTAAAACAACCACATTTGAAAGAATGCAAAAAGCACTTTGGCAAATGGTTATCTTTGCAGTGGTATCTTTGCTCTATATATGTACACAAATGCACAGAAAGATATTACATATTAATTACACAGGAAAATCTTACTCATCTCTGTAGAAAAACAGGATAGAGATTTCACACGTGGCTCAGCTTTAGGATGATGTGATATTAGTATCTGTGCTGTTTTCAAGATGCAATTTATCTAACACTGGGAAAGAGTGGTTTGGCTGACTAAACTCTGGAGTGATGCTGAATGATAAAAGTGCTAAGGGGAATTTTTGGGGCGTCTAAAAGACAACGCATAAGACTCCGTAGGTGTAAAAAAAAAAAAACAAAAAAACTTTTTCTGGTGGTTGTATAAAAAGCTTACTGACATTTTATGACATCGACTAACCTCCTCCCATACCTTTAACCCCCCCTTGCTAAACCTAACTGCCTCAAAGCTGGGTGCAACCATGCTCACACAGAGTTCTTATTTTGGCACTTTGGCTCATTTCACCTCTCATTGAGAGATTTGTTGTACCTTCAGTGTTCCAAACCAGAGTGTGCTGTACTGTACATGGTTGTGGCCAGAGAAAAGGTCAAGCAGACAAGTCCAACAGCTCTTCTGGGATACACACCACCAGTCATCTGCAAAACACTAAACATCACAGGCCTTTGAAAGCTGAGGCAAAGCCTACTCGGGGTTCAAACGCTGGGGAAGGAGAGATTTGCACACCCCTCTCTGCAATGGAGTCTCTTGCTGGTGGAAATTATGGTCAGTGGACTGGTGGGGATGTTCATGAGAGAGTGTGCCCTGGGACAGATTTGCATGAGGAGAAGCACATTTGCATTATGGTAATGGATGGGTCTAGGTGGTGACAGATGGTCTTCTCCAGAATTTGCTCTTCCAGACAGCCTGGATCCTGTCCACAGTGAAACTGAGGTGTGGTGACTCTGCTGTTAGTGCAGAGGTCTGAGATAGCTCTCATATTTCCAGAAGGCCCTGTCCCATCCCAACTGCATCCTGGTGTCTCCAAGAAGCCAAGAGGTTCCTGAACTTCTTCTTGGGCTGCCCAGCTGGGCCCTCTCAGGGTCCTGCACCCTGGGGAAGCTCTGGGCAGGATTCATCCCAGCCAACCCATGGGGAGGTGGTAGAGGGAAGGACATGTCCATGGAGGTAGATTTGGATCTTCAAGGGGCTATTGAAGTTATTCTTCACAAGGGCCTTTTGTTTTTAGTTCCACAGGGAGCCTGACATGAGGAGGGTTTTCTGCTCTTACCTTCCCAAAGCCACCCAGGTGGAAATGCCCACTTTGACCTAAGCTGCCCTCTGATATAGATGTGCAGGCAGGTGGTGGCTAAAGGTCTCGGTGGAGGTAAGGCACCCTCTCTGCTCCTTCCCTTGCAGTGTAGACCCACATCTTTGACATCAACTTTTCCCCATTCCTACCTACCAGGGCTTTGGGACCTTGCTTCTTGAGGAATGGGGAAATCCAGGTCCTATAGAGTTCTAGAGAAAAAAGGGATCTTGGTTTCTATGGTACAGGGTCTGGGCTTCCCTCTCTCTGATGCCGTGCCTTCATTTCAGGTTACCAGAGCCAAGAAATGATTGCTGTGGATCTTGGTGGAGTCCCAGGTCTGTGCTGAGAACTCTTCCAAAAAAGCTTGACTGTTTTTTCTTGTAGTCCTAGAAGCTGACTACACTGTAACCCTGGCTGTGAATATTTTTTGAAAAATAGATTGGCTCCAGCAGGGTAAATAAAAGCTTGAAAAGTTAGTGATCCTCTTTCCGCCCTCCCTAGGTTCGTAGAAAGCACCACAAAAGAGCACAGTTACAGTTGAATCTTGGGATTTCTTTAGGAAGCAGATTTCAGGAGTCTGACAAATACCAACCTGCAGATGGATGCAGAAGACTTACTGGCTTTTCTCCTTAACATTAAATCTAATTGAACTGGGAAGGTTGCCTGCCTGGTGTGAGTGGCAAAGCTGCTGAAATATTCATTTTCAGTCTGCTGGTATTAAAAGCAAAACACTTCTTTCATGTCCCCAGACACTGTATCAGAGCCCACAGTGGCTTGCAGAGCATTTCTGTGCATCGTGGCAGTGAAGACAATAGAACATCCTGTGAAGTAACAGGCTTAGCAAAACACCAAAGAGAAAATAGTGAAAAACACACTTCTCTGTTCCTTTTTTTTAACACAGACTTTTGGTTAGAAACACAAATATACTGCATCTGAAATGGCTTTCTCTTGTGATTTGGCTTCTTTTTAATCCTCAAACCATTTAAAGTTCCACTCCCCTCCCTCAAACCCTGTTGAAGCTTGATGTGGGAGAACACAAGCTTTTTTCCTTACTGCTTTCAGTCACTGTCTGACATATTCTGAATGTGCCTTGATGTGTCTGCTGCTTTTAATATTTCTGGCTAGCAAAGAGCACTAGATTTGTTTCCTCCTACTGACACACATATTTTTTGTTTCTGTAGCAAAATATTGATGTATTTTTCAGGGGGATTTTATGGAAGAGCAATGTAAAACCTCCACAAAGTCACTGCTTGGTGCTGACTTAGTCAATGAGTTTTACTATGGCATTGCATACTCATAGACTGGAGCAAAGTGCCAAGTATTGTGCTAGCAGACCTTAATGCTTGCAAGCAAAAGGCTTGTTCTTGCAGCTGTGGCTTTGAAGTCAGTGGAAACTTTATTTCTTCTCTTAATTTTTTCCCCCTTGTCTCTAGTGCTCTTTGGGACACAGCACTGCTGGAAGTGTAACCTCAGAAATGGGACTTGGTATTGAGGTGCTGCAGCCTACACAAACAAAATGCCATTTTTTTGTCTTTGTTTTTTGTGGGAGGCATCATGCCTACACCAAGATGAGAAATGTCTTTCTACCAATATACACCTCCCCTGTGTTTTCAGGCACATGCAACTTTCTTTGCTACTGCCTGGTCTAAGTCCATGTTCAGTCTTGCTATATTTATATATTTAATGTTTATTGCATCTCTCTTAAAGCTGGCTGAATTCTGTTGATGGAGGACATGCTTCCTACAATATCTACTAAGTTTATGGCTGCAGCACCAGCATTTTAATAGGTTTGGGAATGGATGATGTTCTATGAAGAGAATGATCTGCCAGCAGTTCAGAGGAAGTATTGATCAGCCACATTGCCCACTTGTGCAGACTTTGCTGGGGTATCAGTATCAAAACAGGAAACTATGTGAGAAATGTTAATGAAACTTGACAACAACAGCTCAAAAGGTGTTTGATCCACCGTTTAATGTGCATAACTATTACAGGATGAGGAAACAGGAAATACGCTGAGGGGGAGGAGATAAGAACAGAGAACTGTAAAAAGAATAAAAATACTGAACTTGAAAAATTCCCAGTCACCTTTTCTAAGTCAGCTGGCATGCACGAGGCATTCGTCACAGCACACAGCTCCTCATTTAGGCACTATGCATGTAAAATCCATAAGCCAGAACTGAGATCCTTCAGCAATAATTTTTACCATGCCACTGATTGTGAGACCAAGTTAATGCCAAAACAAAAAACTCCAAATGAAAAAAAACACAACCCAACCCAGCCCCAAACTTATTTGCCAGCAAGAGTTTTAAAATTTTCAAGACCAGATCACGTCTCTGTTGTTCCTCTTTCTTCTGAATCTGGATTTACCTACAGCTTTGATCAAATAAAATACCAGAGTGCTATTCCTGTTCAGGAAGAGTATTGTCATTTCATGACGACTTTTTTCTCTCCTCAGATCCCCTGCACACCACATCACATTTTTCTATAAGTAACACAGTAAGGCAGAAAAAGAACCAAAAAGAGCACATACCCTCTTTTCTCCTGCTATGTTTTATGGCAGTAGGTTCTCTGCTTTCTTCTTGTCAAGTTCCCTACTAACCCACTCCAAAGTGTTACTCAGTGAAATCTGGAAAATGTGTTAATTTGAAAGAAATGTTTGGCTGGGGGGAGGGGGTGTGGGGTGTGGCTGAGGGGTGGAATGGATTTGGATGTAAAAACAGCAAATACTTCCCTAATATCACCTTTTATTAACAGCACTCAAAACCTTTTGAACACATAAAGTCATGAGTCACGGTTTTTAGACAAAGAAACTGAGCTCCAGAGTTGTTGCTTGGTAATTAGTAAACTAATCGTGAAGTTCAGGTCTGCTGATTCTTAGCCTCCGGTCCAGGTCCATTGGATGATACAATTTCCTGTTTGAATTACTCTGAAGGGAACCATTTTCTAAAGTGCAGAACACCCAGTGAGGTCGTTAAAATGCCCTTTGAACTTCTGAAAACAGGGAGCACTAGTTACAGATCGCATACTTACTTCTAGTCCTGCACAATCCGATGGGGCTTTGTGTCTTCATGGGACAGGACAGAGAGGAGACGCCACTGTAGTATGAAGGCAAGGAAAGAAGGAATGGCCTGTGGGCCAAGAACAGGAGCTTCCAAGGTATGGAAGCAAGGTAGATTGCTAAGTATTTTCTGATTCTTGGGTTCTATTGTTTTTAGTCTTAAAAATGCCCCTCCTGTGGGGCATTGATATCATTGCCTGGCATTCCATGAACTTCCTCCAAAGTTCTTTCATGTCCTTCCATGTTAGAGAGGAATATGAATCTTTTACTAAGTGGAGTGAAATATCACCTGTACATTGACCTGTCATGCTGGAGACAGTGTGGCTGGTGATGAGCCTCCTTTTCATCATCTCCCAAAGGCAGGAAAGGTAATACAGTCACTTATTATGAAACAGGCTTTTTATAGAAAATGATTTCTCTCTGACACAGTCATCTTGTGTGTGATTAACTATTCTTTGGGTAGTGCTAATGAAAAGAAAGTAAACATGTACCTGATGTAATATCATGATGCCCTTCTCTAAGACTGACTGAAAGTGTTGAGAGCACTCCCACTAATCTCTTTTTTGAAAAGCAGAGAGAGCTATATCCAGTTTGACTAATGAGTCATCTTTCACCCTCCTGGTCCAGTTCATGGGTTTTCAGCTTACTTCAATTTCTATACTCTTCTGACTGCTTACTCTCTACGAGCCTGGGCAGAAAGTGTTTGCGGGTGCCTTGGGAAGGAAGACATTGGGAACTGAGAAATGTCCTAAACACTGTGTGTCCTCGAGGGCTCTTAGGAGGAAGCCTTATTGGTTGATTTAGGAAAAACATAAAAAGGTTGAGTGCAAGTGGGTTCCATGCCAGAGGAATGGAAGCAGTCACTGGTGCTGGGAGCAAGATGAAAAGATTGGTGTGGAGCCCGTAACAAGAGGTGAGGTGTGGAGAGGGATGACACATGCAGGATGCAGGATGAGGTAATCCTTTCCAGTTGTCCTTGGTCCTCCTTTTTATCTTGGTGCTTTCCCAGTAGCAATCTCTTCTTTGAAACTCTTTTCCTCCTTTTTTTCAGATAAAAAACTGCAGTGAAGGGCAGCAGTCTCAGGAGGACCATCTGCTGCTCTTCTTGTAGACAGAGGGACTTACTACCTTGGATTAATGATTTATGTAACAAATGAAACCAAACCCCACCAAAGCAAGCTGTGAAAAACTCTCAGAGTAAATTGGGTTTTTCTGAATGGGAGCAAAGAATATTTAGCTGGAGGGACCTTCTATGAACACTTTCCTCTTTCTGTTTATCTATTCATTAGAAAATGAGAGTAGATGTAAATGAGCCTAGTGAGAATGGATTAAGGTAAAGGCAGGACATAGATGAGCAACTGGCAGAGACAAGAGGAAAATGCTGGGGGAGCTGAACAACCTGCAAGGCTTTGAGTGACACAGACTATGTTTGGGGAGGTGCAGAATGTAATTTGTGCCCAGCCTATTGCCAGGGTCAGTTAAAGAAGTGACAGTGGAATATAATTTTCAACAGTGTACAAGGCCTTAGGGAGTAAAAATCAACCCCATGGCACAATATGAAATATAAACCACTGACTGATGGAGATCTTGACCTTAACTGTCTCCTTTCATGTCAAAAACCACACAGCAGTGAACCCCTGGCTGTGCTGGCCTGGTGCAAACCATCAGAGAGAGCTCATAGCTCTAGTGAGCTGGCACGGGCAGAAGAGAGCCCAGTGTTAAGGCAATCCTCCCCTGTTCTGCTTGCCTCCACATACTGCCAGTGCAACTTTTCTCATTCCTTTCAGAGCCAGCACTGCCTGGACTGCAGTGTCTGGGATGGAAGTGTGTCACCTGGCCAGGCTGGCTGGTGGCCTGGTGTGAGACAGCAGCTCTTTGTTCCTGTGCAGAAACACGTCGCTGTGGTTAACCATGCTGACTCCTTTAGGTGCAAACAGCTCTTCCTGAGCTTCTATGTATTGATCTCCTCTGTGACACCAACAGGACAGTACGTAGGAGGAGACATATGCTGACTTCAGTCATTTGAACTTCTGACAAAATCCTGCATAAGGAAGATCTGTCGGTACATGAGTGCGAAGTTGCTACAGGTAGGCATTGACACATGGCAGTAAATGGCCACTTGACAGACCGCAAATGATGGGGCTCAAGAAGTGCCCTGTTCTGTGTGGGGCATGGCTTGGGGTGGGTGCAAAATAAATGGGGAAAAAAGAAGGAAATATTTTTGAGATGTTGTTTCATTAACAGGCCTTTTCAACAGCTCCATGAGATGCCTGTGCTGCCCCACGTGTTTTAACCAGAAGGGCCATAAACAAACTGTGCAGTGGCCTTGGACTCTGCAGACAAACCCAAGGTGCTACAAGACCCTTCTGGTAACAGAAGTCCAACAGCCTCTGTGCCCCACAACCACAGAAAATGCCTGGCAGTCAGAAGGAGGAGAGGATGTCTGGGATATGCAACCATCCTGATGAAGCTCCAGACAGCTGGAGACAAGAGGAGAGGTGGCAGTGAGGAGGGTATGGTCGCTGTGTTCAAGGAGCTCCAAGAGGCTCTGCAGTTAATGCTGCCAGAGGGCACTTGGAGATAGGAGAGGAAAGCACAGTGACAGCACTCTGAAGGCCTTGTGTCATACATCAGTGCAGAAAGACCCCAAGAAGATGAGTATTGGGCCTCATCACACTTAGCAAATATGTAAAAACTAGTTTAGTAGAATTCTTTTATGTGGGTCTTCCTCAGCAGTTATATTAATCTTGCAAGAAAGCCCTATAGAGGTAAGCACTCCCACTATCCACTGATAGATTAAAGACACTTAAAATTTTTGTTTCCAGACTTATGAAGTGCAAGTTTTATGCCAATAATTAAATTGTGAAATACTCTGAAGATTCAGAAAACTCTAACAGGAGCAAACAGTGTATATTTTGTCCATTTTGTGGACAAAATATTTTTGCCTCTTTTTCCTGGAATAAAGCTCTGTTTTATACTGATAGAGGCATTTGATTGTTTCTGTGTGATGAAGAACTTGCATCTCTGAATCAGGAGTGCAGATGTCTGGGTAAAGTTTCTGAAAAGCCATCGGTACCTGTGTCAAAAGCCATGTATTGGAGAAGTAAGAAATTAATTGATAAAAATTGTTGAACTAGTGTTGTGCCTATGACCTTGATGATATGTGGCATAAATTATGCTGAAGACTAATGTATCCTGCAAGACAGCCGCATTTTTAGTGCTTCTTGGAGACTACCTGTTCAGCTTGTCTGACTGGCCTGTGTCATGCCCTTCCCAGCAGCTGAATCTCCCAAATTAGGGACAAAACCTGGTCACTGAAGTTCAGTAATTTTCTGCTGAGCTAGGATATAAGAATCAATCTGATGCATTCTGGTCTTCTCCTGGTTTTTCTAAATCTGTTGTTTTCTCATACTATTTAATAGATATGATGCTTTACTGTGCCAGTACATCTTGCAAATGAGCACATGTAGTCCACGGCTTAGTGCTGCATAGGACAGGTAGCTGGGTCACCTATTCAATGCTCCCTCATCCAGCTCTACAGAGGAGCTCCAGGGAGATAACCTACTGGATCTGACATGCAAGTCATGCTTGAAAAGTGGGAACAAACCTTCCGGTTTGTTGTGACAGACAGAGGAGAGGAGAGCTTCATGCATCCAGACCCACCACAGCCTCCACCAGCCAGCCAGCACTCAGCTCTAGGGCTTGCAGGTGTCTGTGGCAAAGTATCTGTGCACTGTTAACTTCAGCATTTGTTAGCTTGGAAATAAGTTGTTCATCCTGATAAATTCCGTATTATCTGTAGTTTTATTGTTTACGTTGGTGTATAACACCCTCCACAGCAATTCTGGAAGAAAAGCAGTGGTGAATTAGCAAATGAAAATGTGGGAAACTCATTTTTTTGATGTGTACAGGAAATGAGTGAAGTCAGCATTGTACAAATAATGAGTGGATGAACTATACTTATCTCCATCTTTGCTGCACTACCGAGCAGGGTGTTACTGTGTGGGCAGAAGTGATGAAGGGACTGGATCTCGTGAGGGAATGAAGTAAAGACTGAAGAACACTGGAGGCCAAGCCCTGCTTTCCTCTGCTCTAGCACCAGAGGACCTTTTCTTGGTTCAGGCAGCAGTGAGAACAGGATCTGTTGCAGAGTTCAATCTCACGCCCTCTGCCCAGGGGAGAAGTGTGTGCACTGGAGTGTGTTGTTTTGCTGAGGATGAGGGTGGCTGTTGATGGTAGTTGTGCTAAGTGTGATCATATTAGAGAGGGAAAGAGTCAAGACATGGGGTGTATTCATGCAGATGGAGGTGATGTGAACAGTGATGGTGCCCAGACCCTGGGAAAGCCCTGACACAGCTGCGGGGAATTTCAGGATCTGTCATAGACAGACTTCATCTTCTCCACTACTGTGCCCTCTGAAGATGCCGAGGCCACAGCTGGCCTGTGGGACAGCTGTCCTGGCTGCAGTGTGGTGCTACTCACACCACTGACCTGTCTTGTAGAGAAACACAACTCTCTTAGGCCAAGGAATGTCCACTTTGTGTCCTTAAGTGGTCCAAGTCAGAGGCTGTGGACATTCCAGACCTGCACGAAAAATGGCAAACCCCATCAGAGCCTCTCTGTCTTATCTGTGTGCAACCTCTCTCCTCACAAACCCTCAATGTTTTATGTTTTTTCCCCTCACAAAAGGGTATAATAAAACAATTCTGAGGATGCAGAAAACTTAAAGTGCACTTATTTTTGAAGTTTTCTGCTTGTAATCAACAGAGAATTTTGCTGTGTAACCATCTCCTATGAAAGAGTGGCTGGGCATTTGGTTGTCATATGGCTGAGTTGTACAATTATAGAATATGTTACAGTTTGATGGATGAAGTCATTAAGAGCATAGTAATTAGTACCAGCCTGCTACTTTGAACTGCTGTGTGGTGTCACATATTCCTTGCAGTGAATTACATCTGTGCACACACACAGAATACAGCTTTCTAACCATCTGACGCCTCAGGCTTACATATTGTTACTCTGTATCCACCCAGAACATTTTTCATTCTGTTTCAAAAATATACACACAGCAAACCAGACAACATTCTGTAGCTTCCTACCTCCAAGGTTGGCACCTTTTTTTTTTTTTTTTTTTTTTTTGAAGGAAAACTCCTAAAGGAGAATTTAGAGGTTTGACATGGCATCTGTCAAGGGCTTGGCACAGGAAATGAAATCTTGCAGTGGAAAGGTGAAACTTTCTGCTGCCATGTGTAGGACCTTGAGCCAGAAGTAATGCTGGTGTTCTGCATTTTGACTTGGCAGGGTGTGTGTGCGGTCTCTGAGGAGCAGTGAGTGGGGTGCAACCCTGGAGCTGAGCGGCACACGGGGATTTCAGTGATGATCTTTATGGAAATTGCAAATGGATGACAAAGATCTTCATTGGGAGAGCAGGATGCTTGCAGGAGTACAGAGAGGATGGGAAGAGCAGCCCTGCAACAGGGAGAAGTCTGATGGCTCGTCATGCTATTTGTTCACTGGTGGCCACTTCTCATCGTCTCATTGTGTGAGGCACTTCACTGCAGCCTCCTCAGTCAGCATCCACTTCCTGCCCATTTTCCTCTCTAAGCCCCTGCAGCTGACCTGGGATGATCTCCACTGTGAGCAAATGTTTCCCTCCTCCCCCCTGCCCCACCACCAATGACCTTAAGCAAAGTCACTCCAGTGGGACCAACTCAGACTTTTCACTGTATTACACAGGGGGCACATGTCCTCACATGGGACTGCATCATCTTCCCTCTAGAGAACCTCACTAGGTGTGAAAAATCAAAATGTGACTATTTTCAGCTGCAAATGATAGTTCTGGTTTGTGGCACAGCATGTTGGTGCCTCCTGGGAATTATGGTGTGGTTAAAGACATACTGCTGAAGCTATGATGTCTCACTTTTCCATTAAGGTCAGAAAAACCCTGCCACGCCACAGAACCCAGGGTGCCTTGGTGTCTCCCTACATTAAAAGTCACCTTACACTGGGTAAGAGGTGGCTTGAAATAGGTTAGCCCAACTCAGAGAGGATAATATTCAAAGTATACTGAATTTGAGCTGGATTTGGACCAAACCCACTAAAATGCTATGGGTTTAAGTATTTTTTTTTTAGATGAAAAGTTGAAATTTAGTCTGGGAAACAATCACTTTTTGAGGAAAAATAGAACTGAACAACCACAACTAAAAATTCCATTTCCTGCTGAAAAACTATCCAACAAGAATTGCACTTAATCCTGAAAATCAGAAGTCTTTGCTGACAAAAAAAGAGGACATATGAAAAAAAAATGCTTGCACAAATACCCAGGGGAGTATTGAGTATTTAATGGTTACATCAATCTCAGATTTCCTTTCTCTGACCCATCTTTGCAAGTGCCAGGGCTGCTGCCTGCTTTAGAAATTTTTACTACTGCTCGCATCAGTTTTGGAGCTCATTTGTGGGGGTGGCAGGAGAAGAAATGGCCTTTGCAAAGTGACATTCATTTTGTCAGTCACCCCTTTTCTCAGCTTGATGAGCTATTTCTTCAGCTTTTTTATTCCTTCTGAATGTAGTATTGCTCTGCAGACTGCGCTGAACTGTGCTGTGCACATAACAGTGCCCTGGAGTCTGATCTGCCCCGTGCTCATTTTGTTGTCATCTGCCAAACTCTCTGGTTGCTAGTTACCACAGGAAGCTTGAGGAGGATAAATGACTTGCTTATATGCACTGTTCCCATGGACACAAACAGGCACAGGCAAAATGTTTCCCCTTTTCATCCTTTTCACACTTCCTTGCCAGGTGTGCTGGGATGTGAGATGAAGTCTGCCCACCTTGCTCTCACCTCCAACACCGCTGCTGAGTTGGAGAAGACCGTCTGTAGAGGTGTCTGTCCAAGCTGAGTGGGAGGCAAATGAAGATTTTTGAAGTGGTCTTTTGAATTCCAATTCAGCTCTGTGGGCTGGGGGATAAGGCAATATTAGGAGTCTATTTTGAAACATGGCTTGAGATCATGCAGGAGTGTCTTTACATGAGAGACAGGCTTGTGCCAGTGGGACTCCATGCACAGTATGAGTGCTTTGGGCAGTGCTCTCCTGTGAAAATGTGGGCATACACTGATCCAGTGTAAGGTCCAAATCTGAGGTACTTTTGCAGTCAGTGGAGGGAAACTGGCTTTTCTGGATCAGCATATCTCACCCTGCAGTAGCTTTCTGAGCTGGTATTTCAATAGTATTTCAGTCCCTTGTCTTGAAAAAAAAGTTCTTTTTCCTTTGAAGCAGCTGACCTTCCCGTGGGCAAAAGACTGCTGTCATCCATCTCTGGAGTCCCTATCGCTACCAGGCCAGAGGAGTGGCATGCTGGAACTAATTAACTAAGGTGCCAGATATAAAAGAGAGCTAATCCACGTTTTCATCTTGGTGCAGGTTAAGAAGTGATAACCAATTCCCCTTTTCCACTGAAACTGACTACCATTTCAAATGTTCCTGCTTTAGTTTATGGGAGCATTTCCAATGCCCTGATAGGCACTGGGTGCGGAACACCAGGTTGCTGGTGGAGCTGTATGTGTACTGAGCTGGAATCCTTCCCACATTTGTGTCCCAGTGCTGTGCAGCAGAACAGTGAGTTGCTTTGGAGCTGTTGTTTTAAAGATTAATTGGAAGAGCAAAGATTTTATTTTGCTTTCTGCAATAAAGTTGCAGTACCCCTTAAATTCTGTCCCAGGCTATGTATTACATTATACTGAAAGAGAGAAGAGTTACACGAAAGTCTTTATCTTCATCTGCCTGGACAGCCACTTTGGACATCACTGGAATGACCTTATCAAGACTGGGAATAAGTCAGGAGAGTGTGCAAGGTTTTCTTGACCCAGAATCAAGACCTGGTCCACGCTACACCCCTCCTTGAAGCTGAGCAGTGCACAGGCTTGAGCGGTGTTTGTTCTCTTCACCCATACTGAATGCCATGGCAGGTGTGTCTGTGGATGGATAGAGCAGGCCTGTGGCTGCCTGGGAAAAGGCAGAGCTGCCTCTGGGCTCACTCTGGCTTCTTTTGTGCCTGTCAGAGGTCTCTGAGCCTGCATCTGTTTCCCACACCTGACCCCCCAAAGGGACCCTCTTCTCAGAGCTTCTGGCCGTACGCACATTTCTGCTGAATCTGTTATCAGACACAACTTTGCAGTTGTGACTTACATAGCTTGTGGCTTAAGCCATATGGTCATTCTTTTATGTAGTATTTCTGCTTGCTTCTTTTTCGTTTTCCCACACCCACTCCATTTATTGTTGGCTGCTTTCCCAGCACCTTTCCTCCAGAGAGGGAGTTACATAAATAGATCTCTGTAGGCTTTTGAAGGCAGATGCTGATGGATAGATCTGCCCAGATAGACGGCAGAGCAATGTGAAATGCACATCACCTACATACCTACAGCCATGGGAATCACAAACCACAGGCCCCTGTGGCTGAGGAGCTTGATCAAGGCGACAGTGCCACCGTGTTGACAGTGCCAAGACAGGGCTGGTGACAACCTCTGGGTTTTAGCTGCTGCATCTTATTAAATGGTGTCCTGCTTTGAGTGATTAGTCTGTCTGCAATCACTGGGAATGAATGTAGCGCTCTGGGGGAATTAGAAATAATTGAGGAAATTAAAATCAGCATAATGTTTGCATTTTCCTCTTCATATGCCTTTTATAATGATTTAATATTTATGTACCCACTATCTGGAAACATGTGGTTGATTTGTTTTCTTCACTTAATTTGCTACTGAAACTTTTAATTACATTTAAGACTAAACACACAAATATATTTGCTTTGTATAGTTCATTAAAACTTAGTAGTTGCACTGCAGCAGTCCTGTCTTGATTCCTCACACATCCAGGACTCCCCTTGGTTTTAATACAGCCTGTGGTAGGAATGGTTACTGTGCCACCTCTGTAGGGTTAGCACTTGGTTTTAGTGAGGCTTCTTTATAATTAAGTGTGTTTTAATCAGAGCTAATAAAATTAAAATCAAGGTAAGGGTCCCTCTAGAGGAAAACTGGGAAAAGATAATAACTCTGCAGCTGAATTCTTGGGGAAACAGGCATGTTATCTGGAAAGGGGGAGGGTGATGATAATAATTAGAAGTTTGGATGTCATTTATGTCTCTTGCTGGGACAGGTAGGAGGAGGAAGTACCCTGAAGATAGGTCATTGCCCCAGCAATTGGAGTCCTGAGACATGGGTGCCATGTCTCTGCCCAGAGAGGGCCAGATGACCCAGGGAGTGGTTTAGGGCTCTTGCTGCCACCACGGAGCTCTGTGTCAAGAAGGGAGGATCTTGTACCGGGCAGTGTGAGAAGAGGGTGCAGCAGAGAAAGTATTTATTTGGCTTGGGATATGTATAAATAGGCAAGAGAAACTGATACAGCTGGCTTTGGATCCCACACCCTGAAGGTCCTTCATGCAGCACCTGATGTTTCTAGCTATTCCATCCAGTCCTCAGTAGGACAACCTTACACCACTAGTCCCTGTGTCCACACAGAAACCACCACTGAGCTGCTCTGCTTCCCTGGCAGGGACTGCTTGTTGCCAAGCCTGTATGAGTACACCCAAGGGCAGATAATAGCAGCAAATGGCCTTTAATCAAATCCCAGATGTGGACATTTCCACATGGAAAAGGTCTGTGGCTGGCCTGAGCTTTGCAGCTCATGCTGCTTCCTGCAAAAATAGGGCACTGTCTTCCCTAGAGCACTGTAAAGACTGAATTTAGTGTGGGGGAAAAGAGCTGTGAGCAACTGGAGTCCAAATTGCCCCCAGAGTCCCTCAAAAGCCATGGGCAACTTGCACGAAAGGGCCAATGTCTCTGAAGACTGGAGCAAGCCACTCTGAGCTAGGCCAAAGCACAGCACCTCCTGCCTGGTTCCCTTCCCTGTACACCCAGGAACAAATTGTTGGTGTTCTTGTACTGCAGTCAGTGGGTCATTAACACCCCCCACAACAGGGAACAGTGCTGAGGGTTTGGTGATAGCAGCATGGTGCTGATGAGGGAGAAATACAGGCTTTGGGCTTCAGCCATGAAATAACCTAGAGCACCTTGAAGACATGGGGAAAAGTCAAACTGTCTGTGCGAGAGGTCCTTGCTGAGGAATTGGGATATTCCACCAATTTGGGAAGTGAAGTGCCTCTCCATGCTTCAGAGTAGATGCCTAAGTGCACAAGAAGCCTGTCCGGCTGTGCACCCTTCCTGCCTGTCTTCATGGCGCAGCCTGGAGACATGCCACATGCATTATAGTTTTTGGCCAAGGGAATGGCTCCATGTGCAAAGAGGAAAGTTCCCCAGGGAACCCACTGCATAAACCGCTGTCTGGGAGATAAGACTGGACCTCAAAGAAGAAATTGATCTCCTCAGACCATATTATGTCTACATGTCTGAGAGGAGACAAGCGCTGAGACCAGGAAAAGCTGCGCGCAGGAGGTTTTCATCAGGCAGAGAATTCCGTGGGCAGATAGAGCAAGTTGGCTAATGAGATAAAGGTGCAAGAGCATGAGGAGCTGGAGCAACACAGTAAGGGAGGATGGGCGGCATGGAGCTGGATCAGGGTGCTGAGACAGAGGGGATTTCTGGCTCTGTGCTGCTAGACATCCCAAGAGAAAACTCCCAGAGAACACTCACTTTGCGAAAAAGTAAGTGAGTTAGGTGCTGCCATGCCACACACAAACATGTATTACTCTCCAGAAAAATGCTTTCTGCAAGGGACTGTCTACAACTTCAATGAGGCCTTTCTTGTGCACATATTTTTAAAAAAAACCCCCGAAATTAGCCTGACTGGCCATGGACATCTTTGAAGTTTATTCATCTTGTATGTGGAAGTGGTACACCTTTAATATAGCAAGGGGAAAGCTTGTGTGCTCTTGGCCTGTAAATAGTTAATGTTCAAGAAAATGTTGTAACTTACTAAATTCTCTCTTTTTATGGTTCACCCTTCCAACACTTTCTGTGTGTAAAATTTTCTCTGCTTAATCCATTGTGGAATCATATCTTCTATTTCTCAAGACCATTCTCCGTTGCACTTGGCTATAAAAACACTCATCCCTCTCCACACCTCACTTCCCACAATCACACACTTTTTAAAACCATTGGTCCATGAAACAGCTTGAAATTGTAAAATAAGACTTCAAGGTTTTTTTTTTTTAATTTAATTTTTTGCCTTCTTTTATGCCATCTACTGTATCACAATGAATTGGCTTTTTACTGGCAGAATGGTGCCACTTGTAGGCGGTGACCTCAGTGACAGTTGTTTAAAGCATGATTCTGTATGTGCTGATGCAGTGTTTCATCAACATGTTTGAACCTGGTTCGGCCTCTTGTTTTGTTTGGCTGTATGGGACCAGGGTTTTAAAACCCAAGTAGTAACATGAAGAGACTCCAAGGACAGTCATGGAGGAGGTCTGCTAGTTGAGAAGGTGTTGTGATGCCAACAAGATTCTCACTTAAGTCTATTACTTCTTGCCCTGCTCTGTTTTCTAACTAGAGAAAAAGGTTGTTTCAACCCCTCTCAAGTAGCACACCCATTTTAGGTGTAAGGGAAATCTAGACCTAAGTTAGAAAAAGGGAAAAGTGCAGATGGAAAAAAAAAATCCTTGGATAATATTTAGAGAGATATTCTGCTTTTACTGTCCATCTTTTTCTTTTGAGGTCTTGCCACCCTAAGTCATCAAGAAGCAATTTTCTGGACTTGAATATTGCCACTGGCATGTAGGCAATGAGATGAGGAGGAAAGGAAATGTCTTTTTTTCCCCCTGCCATAACTCACCTGATGTTCAGAGAGGAGCAAATCAAGGAACGAGCTCAGTTTTCACCGAGCTGGATCTAACTACAAGTCAGTGGAAAGAACTGTGCTATCTTATAGCAGGAGAGGAACCCCTGGGAACCCTCACACTAACAGGGACCTGGAAGGAAAGCTTGAGTCACTCAGTCCTGTCTCCTTCTGCTGTTGTCACCACATCATACAGACCTTTCACACACCGATCACGTTCCATCGTAAAAGGAGATAGTGGTTTTGCCCCTGTTACTTTTATTTTGTAGCTGTTCAAAAGTCTTGATTCTAACAACGGGGAGAATGCAAGTTCAACTCTGCTAACACTGGAGAGGGTTTTTTTAAAGGGAAATTCTCACATGCCATAACTGGATGGCTGCATTCAAAGGATTTATGGTCTCTTTGACAGCACAGTGCACATAAGCAGAGTAGGTGATGTATGCATACCACAACATCCAAGGCGATCTGGAAGTAGGGTTAAATTACGTTTTATGGATGGTATGGATGAAACTGTGCCCCTCAAACTACTTTCAGGCTTGAAGATGTGGAATCTGAGTTAAGTTACTGAGGCATGACTAAGTTTTGGTCATGCTAGAAATGTTCCACTGTTCGGTAACCACATCAGAGAAAAGTCAAGCTCTGAAGGCCCTGGCGGGTTGGATCCCAAATGTGAAGGCAACCACTTAACAGAGCTTGAATGCAGTCTGTTAGACTGTTTTTCAATGCTATTCCAATCGTTAGTGTGAACAAGACCTTAATTGCAACACTCCTATTCCAGACATATTTTGTTGTTCCTGAAGGCTCTGTTTTTAAAGACTTGGAAGTGAACTGCTTTGTTTCGCTCTACTGAGGTGTTTGCAGTGTGACAAGTATGACCTACGTGATGTCTATGTTGCTTCTCTCTTTGTTCTAATGGTAAATAAGTGCAACTAAACCTGTTTAAATGAGCACTTTTAAGGTAGGTTCATTCGATGAGAATTGCTGAAGGAAATTCTGTAAAGTAGACAAGGGCATAGAGCTGGACATAAGAAATGAAGTGCTGCCCCCAAAATACCTGGGAAGATGAGTTTCCAGGATGGTTCCTCCCCCAGTATGAATGACACATTGACACTATTAAATGGAGTTGGTGCACACCAAATAGGCACTGCTTCTTTAGACACAGATTGCATTGGAATGAATATTAAAACTTTGCACTTGAGAGGGAGGAGGTAGAGTGAGATAATGGTCGTAACATGATTTTCTACACTGGCAGCAATTCAACCACAAACATAAGATTTGTTCTGAGTAACGTTCATTATTAGCTTATCCCAGAAATAATGTGAGAATTCCTCCATAATCAGAGAATAGGCACAGCGCATCATTAACAACGATGTCAGCCAAAAACACAAGCACAGTTTTACAGCCTGGTATTTAAAGCAAATGGGTAACAGACTGAAACTCCCAGTATGCCTGTTGAAAGAGCAAATTATTTACTCCTTAGGTAGTTTTGAAATGTAAGCAGATATGCCATAATGCAAGATGTATTTACCAAGAAAACAGAGCACACTGCATTTAGAGCAGAGGAGAAATGAACCACTGGTATAAACACTGGTGTGGCAGCCACTTACCAGGGATACGCCTCAGAACTGAAACTCAGACACAAATATTCTATTTAAAACTCAGTGTGCTCACTCTTTCTTGTCTTCTTCCTGCACATGTAGCTTTTGTCACCCTTCTTCTCACTGTGCTTGTTCCCCCAATGAGCCAAGGCTGATGCCATGCTTCTTCCAGAAACAGGCATCCCATGTGTAAACTGAGCTAACGTGTAGCTTTATTTTCCCCTGCATGGTGATATTTGGATATTCAGCACTCTAGACAAGGGCTGTCAGTGGCTCTTGTCCTCTAGGAGAGAAGGTCTTGGCTGTTCATCTCCTTAGAGATGGGGAACTGCTTTAGGATAGCAAGAGCCCCTTCTACCCCTTGTCCCTCCGAGCATGGTGTTTTGTTGGACTCACGGTCCTTTTTACTTTTCCTCTGGTTTACAGGCTCAGAGATGCACAAGTGCACAGGCACAACCTACTACAAGGAGCATCCTTTTTATCCCCCTCAAATTCCTCCTTTTTGACCTGTGGGAGATGGTGTTGCTAGTTTCTACGTGCCTGCCTGGTGCACTAGGACAGGACCACGGGAACCTTGGGAAAAAAGGGACTGAAAAAGTGGGAAAGGGGGCTTCCCAGAGGCATAAAAGCACACCACAGGCTGGGACCCAGGCAGTGCAGGAAGGTGGGTGTTCCAGCTCGCACACTACCAGCTGAGCAGTCTGTTGGTTTGCCTGGTGCAATGGGCTGCTTGCAAGGAGCTGTTTTTGGCTTTTGCTGTAGCAGGCTAAGGTCAGCAGTTCCTTTGCTTTCCAGGAGAGGGTGGAGGCACATGTGCACATGTGCACTCACACCCACCAACTCACCTCATGAAACAGTAAAATACACATTATTCCCTCCTTCTTTTCTTTCCCAAAATATTACCCTGGCTCTCACTCCTTCCTGTCTCTTTCCCACTTCACTGTGCACACCTCCTCCAAAACACCTCCATCTTTAATTGTCTCTAACTGTTGGAAAAGGCCCATGTGATTTATTGGATTTCCACCTCCCTAAGGCTTTATCAGGTCCTTGACTTTGTATGGGGTGGCTGTGGTGTCTGTCATCTTTGGCTGCAGATATGTGCCAGTCAGATTTTTTTCTTTTGCCAAGAAAGGCAGGATATGGTGTAGATACAGGACTTTTATTTTCCCAGTGCATGAGTGATATTATATGTGGCAGAGAGCAGGCTATTTAACAGGACATTAATTTATGTCTGTCTTCTAACTCCATAGAATTAGAAAAAAAAAACCTTAAAAAAGAAAAAAGAAATCATTTACTGTGGGACATAGCAGGAATGAGTGGCCTCTTTCTGGTGTTGAAAAGTATACAGAAAAAAGATTCTCAGATAGGATGGTTTGGTGATTTAGGGACTTACCACACCCAAGAGCACATCACGACATACTCTTTGAATAAAAGAAAAATTTCATGCATTCTGAAAGCCAGGCCTTTTAAGAGGCTTCACATTTGGACATGAAAGATGAGTCATTCAGAAACAGTATTTGCCACAAACTGTGTTAGCTTCCCTACTTCTGCTTTCCTTCCTTCCATGGTATGTCTTGGTGTCTGAAGTAGACCTCAACCTGTGCTGCAGTGCCCTGGGCTTAGCACTATAATGTTGTTTTTGTTCATTGCATCTTCTTTCTCTTTCATAATATTGCCTTTTTTTTCTTTTTCCCCCCTATTTTATTTTATTAATTGACACCAAATGAAGCAGAGCAAGAGGAGTCACCCTAGTGAAAACATGCATGAGCTGAGTACAGAGTAACACTGCCCTCTCATTGCGGCACTGAGTGTGTGACTTGTCACCTGGTATCCACACTTAGCATTGAGCCACCAGGGAGTTAATCAGCCTGAATCAATTGGTGCTCTCACTTGCAACCCTGAACATGACTGTTAGGGTGAACAAGTGGTGGGAGTGTATGCTTGCAAGAACAAAATGATCTCCTGTGCCTCTGAACCAAAAAGTGAATGGCAGATGCAGCAGTGCATCCTGTCTTGCTTAATAGAGCAGGAACACATCCACTTCTTGCTCTTTTTGTCCAGATCAAAAATTTCCTTGCCAGCAGTTTTTGATCTGCAATACCTCTGCATTCAAAAATGAGATTTAGCTTTACTTTCATAAGTTTAGATTATCTAAAGTTTTGAATCTCCTGAAGGAGATCAGATTCTTTTGTTTGTTTTGTTGACCTGCTGTAACTGTTGCTTAAGGTCATGCACAGGCATTTTTCATGTACCTCAGCACACCTGGCTGTATGTGAAGAGTCCAGTCACTTCGGAGGGGGTTTGGTGGGGCATTATCTCTTTCATTGTTGTTTCCTGCAGTGCAGTATGTGCAGTATGTGCAGATGGTGTGTGGATGTGTGCAGGTTTAGGTGGTGTGGAACAATAACACGATCTTTCAAGCAGTCACTGCAGAGCAACAGGGAGATGTTGTGGCCAGGTGCCCACCCTACAGACAGCAATGAATGACTTTACTTTTTTGGTGTAATGGGACTGTTCACTACATTTAACAAAAATACAGAGTGACAAGAGACAAAATAGGAACCTTGTGTCACTTTCTTTGTGACAGCTTAATGTGTCCAGGTGCTGGGCTGGAAGAACTGGCAAATCCGGGGCTAAACTCTTTTGGTCAGGAGATCATTTGAGCTTTTCAATTTTCTCTGCCAAAGTTTGTTAAACTATTTTGCTTATTAACTCTTTTGCAATCTCTTCCTTAACTGTGCCTGAAATTTTAATGTTAAACCACTAAATCCATTTTACAACCAGAGATTAGAATGTCAAAGAGGACGGATTTGTGAGTTTAAGCACTGACCCTTGAAAGATGAGACATGGAACATACTTGCTTCCTTTGAGACTGTACCCTCCTCCTACAGGAGTCGGTGGGGGCAGGACTGAGCCTGTGCTGGGAAGTGCAAAGGCCCTGTGAGCAGAGGTACCACAGACAAACTGGCATTGTGGGCATTGTCCGTGCTTGGCCTGAAAGCCCCTGTTCTGGTGGTGCCTCTGGAGCAGTGGCTGAGAATGTTACATCACCCTGCTCCTAAGTTTACACCTTTAGGAGTGAAGAAAGGGTTCCTATGAAGGACTAACTGCAAGTGAAAAGTCAAGGCACTGCATGTGATTTCCATGTATTTAAGGTGGTCGTGTAAGGGTCTACAATGAGATTGGGAGCATAATGTGAAAGAGAACTGATGTGCTTGTGAGCACAGCTTCAAGCTGAAAGAGGGGGTTATTATGCCATGCTCAGAAAAGACATCTTCTTGGGAAAAAATACCAAACAGTTGGAGAATGAAGAAGTTAGAGCAAGCATGGACTAACAGAAGAAATTTCAGTAATCACCACTAGTCATTTAGAGGTATAGTAGAGAAGTGAAGGCATCTTATGGGAAGCAGGTCACAGCTGCTGCACAAGTTAGGTGGTTTGATTCACTTAAAATTTACTAAAAGTCAGCAAGTACTGCTAAAAATGAGCAGTACTTGCTGATTTTTAGTAATTGACAAGCATTATGTCATATCATCTTCCTCAGTATTGAATAACAATCAAGGTAATTTTAATCTTAACTGTTTACTTCTACTTCATGCATTACTAAATGTAGCAGCCTCTGGCACCACTTCTTCCTCGCTCCCTAGAACAGGGAAAGTGAGAAATGAAGGAAGATTTAAGCGTTGCAAGCAATGATTCATTCTCAGGCTGCACAACCCACCAAAGGTCTCCAGGGTGGCACTGCTGCTTGGCCTGGGAACAGTTTTCCTCCCTCTTTGCCCTCTTAACTAGAGGGAAGGAAACTGATACTCACGGCAGACAAGCAGGATGGCTAGAACAAATATTGGAGAAGTTCGGGAAACTAAATATGGGATCCAGGGTCTGGAATACATACCAGAAGAGGAAAAAAATTTAAAAGGATAAAAATACAGAAATAACAAGGGGAAGGAAATAAAAAATAACCAAAAGAGATTCCATTACCAAAAATCAATCCCTGGGACAAAGCACTCATTAAAAGGCCTAATCTTTCCTTCCCTGAGTAGGGCCTGGTTCTGTAATGGACTGCTGCAGGCTGAACAGACATTCTTCTGAAAGAACACAAAAGAAGTGTCTTGAAGTGTTTTTCTGCATAAAGATTTTCAGGTCTCAGGGAAGTGTAGGAAAATTATTAAATCCTAGGTTAGGACAATCTGGCCAGGGAAAAAAAAATGATTAAATTTTCTCCTTGTTTCCAGAAGTCAGGGAAACATGTCATCCTAACCCCACTTCAGACTCAGCAAGAACTAATTTCAGACTGTTCTTGGATCATATTTGCAATTACACCCTGCTAATTTATGCGGTTTTTAAAAGTCCCAGGGCTAAATGGTGCAGCTGAGAGTTCTCAGTGGGATGTCAAGTACTGGCTGTTTCACCAAGGTGCTGCTGAAACACCCTTTAGATCTTTTCCTTGATGTATGAGTAGATGCCAGGGCTATCATTTTTAGTGTCTTCCTAAATGCCAAGATGAGAGGCATTAGAGGTCAAATAGGGGTTTTGTTTCTAATATAGAAATTGTGCTGGGGAAGCATTCAGTGATATTTTGATTTTACTGATCAACTGACTCACTAGAAAAACATAAACTTTGCATCTTCTTTTTCTTCTGTTCTGACCTTCTTTGACATTTTTCAGTGATAATGAGGTAATGTTGCTTTCAGAGGCAGTGCACACAGACTAGGGAGCTCTGGCTTTCACTGCTCTGGGACTTATGGAGCTGCTCTTCCTGGGTGTTTATATTTTATTTTTCATATTTATGTTAATATCCTTTTAAAAACTGAGCTTTTATGCACTGCTTCCTGCTTCTGGTTATGGCAGAAAAGTTTTGGCATTGTTATTGCATGCCCAATAAATGAGACTTGCCTCAGCCTCTCATGGAGATGTTTGGTTTTAATCCATTGGTGGCTTTGTTGATTAAGATAAAGGCCTTGATCAGGCACTGGCAAAGATCTGAGAGCTGTGGAAGCCCTGGAGGTTCAGTGTAAACCACTCTCAAAGCCTGAATCCCTTGGGAATCTGACTACGTTTTTCCATGCTACATAAGCTATTACAGCTGGGAGACAACTGTTGCTGTATTGATTAAATGCTGTGTCTTTATGAATAATGGTCCCTCCTACATCAGTACAATTTGAGTTCCACTTCTCAGTTCTGACCTGATTTTCCTATGGCTTGCTTCTTCGAAGAAGAACAGAGGTAGTGCATGAGAGGAGCTCAGTTTGATCTTTGGTAAGGGCATTTTCAGTTTAACATAGTTAATAGTTGCAAGGGTCATATAGGAGGCTGAATTTTCCTTACATAGCAAAGTACAACTTCTCCATCTGTCACCTTTTGCAGTCTCTATGGCAGCCTTCGTGCTGAGGAGAGAAATACTCAGCTGGTGGACTCAAATGCACAGAGGCCATGCTGTATTAAAAGCAGATGAAAAGGTCTTTGCTGCTCTTGCAAAATCAATCACTGCCTCTAATGCTGGTCACTGGTGGTGACCCCCAATGGATCAGGTGATGACTTTTCTTTGGCAGTCTCCCTCAAGAAACAGATGCTTTTGTGTGAGCTGCTGCACCCCCCCCAATCGAGGTGTGACTCTGTCTCTTCTGCAGTGTGTGCTCTAGCCTACCTTTGCTGTGGCCAGCATTACATAGTACAGGTACATTCAGGCATCTTTCCATTGGCTTCATTTGCATGTGTGAGTGCTTAATGTTTTGGACTTCTGATTACTAAACCATGCATGCAGGAAAAAAAGGTGCAAGTCATTAGTGAACTCGAGTGACAGGTTTGGTCTCATTAATTTGACATTGCACAGAAAACCTGCAGCAGCAGCAGCAGGGATAGGTACAGATTTTTAAAGCTGAGTTTAACAGCCTGAGTTGTGAGACCATCTTTTTTCCTCTTGCCTCCAGAAGCTGCAAAGGGCTTAACCCAAATTCCATCACATGACTAGCCATCAAAGCTGTGCTCCAGCCTGTTTCCCATTTTGTTGGACACAGCACAACATGATTAATAAAATACAGAAATAGGTGTAGAAAGACAGAGCTACATCTTCAGGTGCCTGCTGACAGCCTGTCCCTGCAGAGGTGGGATATGCAGCTGTGTGTGATGTGCACAGCTGACATAATGAACTCTCTTCTAGTGCAAACAGGATTTGCTTCAGTAAGAGCTCAGCAAAAATTAGGCAAGCACTCAGAGATTCGGACAGAGTTCTGGAAATATTCCATATCCTAAGCAGTCTAAATGCAAGAGACTGACTGATGTGATTCTTGCATTTTCCTTTGATTGTTGGGGGCTTTTATACAGCCTCTAATGCAATAAGTGCTCATGTTGTTCCAGAAAAATTGCTGCTCATGTTGAGAAAATTTATTCAGATTAAGTTCTGTCTTGCAAGCCCATTCTGGAATGGGACATGCTAAAGAAATTCCTTCTTGCTTATCAAAGCAAGTTGTTCTCAATCAAAACCTCCACATCATAACTAAAGTCCACACAGATTTTTCCTTTTTTTCACTTTACAGCATTATAATATACAAAGCCCAACTTTTACTTCTCATCTGAGCAGTTTAGCTCCAGAATCAGTGTAAGAGCAGAGGTGGAATCATATAATGGTTTAGGTTGGAAGAAACCTTAAAGATTATCTAATTCCAACCCCTCTGTCATGAGCAAGGACACCTTCCACTTGACCAGGTTCCTCAAACTCCCATCCAACCTGGCCTTGAACACTGCCAGGGATGGGGCATCCACAGCTTCTCTGGACAACCTCTGCCAGTGCCTCAGCACCTGCACAGTTAAGAATTTCTTCCTAGTATCTAATCTAAACCTGCTCTCTTTCATTTGAAGCCATCTCCCCTTGTTCTATCATATCCTACCATAGATATCCACACAGCTGCATGTCACAGTGGTAGTCCACCTTAATTATTGTATTTGAATACATCAAGCAGGATATGAATATGCACTCTCCATTGCTTCTTTTATGCATATCAGAGGTCTATACTAAATGCCAAGAGAACACATAATCAAATGTTAATTTAGTTGTTTCCAATAAAAATCAAAGCGTGTCAATGAACAGAGATATAAACAATATAGTTGTAAGAAAAGATAGGATTCAATACAGCAAAATTTCTCTTATTGTACAAAGAGGATGCAGAAATGAGGGAAACAGTATCATTACCTATGTGGCTTCAGGAGATAAATCATCAGTAAATATTTTTTAAAGCAGCACCACCATTAACACAGAACAATCTCACATTTGTAGGTAATTTACAGCTGAGAAACATTCTCTCAACATTTCCTCATATGTATGGTTTGATTAAACTTAGTGAAAGACACCTCCCATCAGACCTGAAATATCTCAGAGGTTTTAATGATTTTCCACACAGAAAGGGCACACTTGGTAGCAGAAGTGTTCATTTTTTTTTCTCCAGTATGCCCAAATAAAACAACTCACGAATATGGGTTAATGAATACAATTGCTTTAAGGCAAGAATGCAGGTCTGGAAGGAAAACAAAGTCCAGTGGTGCCTTGCTTCTTCAAGAGACGGGTTTTTAGTCTCCCTTAAAGCACACAGTCTATATGGGAACAAAATGTTAGAATCTTGTTTTTGTTGGCTGTGAATAAATTCATCATGGGATACATGGTTTAAATATGACCTGATGTAATTCCCATTCTCCTACTACTAACTGCTATCTGCTGAGCCAATTTCAACTTCAGCTCTGTTTCTTTTGAGTAAAGATTGCAGACAGACTCTGGTCTTCATTTGTTCTGTCCAATTCAGGATGCGAAGCACTCCTGGACACAAAATATAGGGTGTTTTTCATTTTTGTAGTGTGTGACTCAGTTTTAGCATATGAAACTAATCTTTGCTAATGCATTGTGTTAGAACTGACTCATCCATATCGAAGGCGCAAAGTCCTTGAGTGCTTAACCAATCGCTTTAAATTTTAGAAACACTACATTATATGTTCTTGGGTTTCACTTAAATTTGTATTTGAATTTTTTTGTCTCATTAATAAATCATATGCATAGATAACTGAACCTTGTAACTTAGATGTAAGTAGGTAATTAGAAAAAAAATTGCAGATTTCAAAGTCCAGTGGCCCAGGAAATCCTTAGGTTTTTTCATCAATCACAATTTAAAGCCATGGATAATTATGAAACATTCAACAATTACAAAATGTTAAGGGATAGATTTTCCTAAAAGACTCAGAGTACACAACTGTTTGCAGGTATTCAGAGTTGTCCAACTCCTGCCAAAGCACCAAAGTGAGTAGGCAAATCCACATATGGATTTGCAAAGTCCTCTTAGCACTTGGATACCCCTTTCATTACCCCTACCTAGGCACTCAGCCTTTGAAAACCTGCCCATCCTCTAGGCAGGAGAAGACAAAATGAAGACCAAAATCCGGGAAAAACTTAATATTAGTGACTTATCTATACATGACCTCCTAAAGGAGCTTCCTTTTTCAAGTCTGAGAGATATCCAAGCAGAGATACAAATCCCTGAGGTTTCCAACAGTCTTTCTCCTTTTGGCATGAAAACTTATGTGAAATGGCACATAAGTCAACATTTCTCCCTCTGAAGGGAATGTGAAGCTGGAGTTTGGCCCCTTCACTAGCTGCTTGGCACTCTGGAGACCAGCCCTCCTCTCCCCTTGGCACCTGCAGAAGTGACACCTCAGTCGTTCCAGCTCTCTTGATGATTTATAGCGAATTTGTGTTTCAGAAACAAGCTGATAACCTTTGCACTGCCTTGGAAGGCAGAACTTTTATTACAGGATTGTTAAGATAACAACAGCTTTGAATGTGTACTGCTGCTTTGCTAGGAACTAAATACTAACAAAGCTCTGCTTATCTGCTCAGCTACCTGGATTTTCACAGTGGCCAAGGGTAGGAAGCTCTTACTCAGCCAGTTTGTTGTTTCCTGGCATTCTTGTTTTGAGACAGTTGAAGTTCACTCGGCTTTGCTGCTGCTTTGTTATCTAAGGAATTCATATACTACTTAATCTCCATAAAAACCCAAACCATGACTGTACCGTGTGAGCTCTGCAGGGAGCATCAGCATTCCAGATCTGGTGCCATAAGGCCTGTGAGCAGATTCTGGGATGCACAGAAAACTGTGTTTTTTGGCAAGCAGTATCATAAATGAAGAGAAAGACTGCCTGAAACAATTTGAAATTTTTCTTGGGTAGTTTGGACTTTTTAGACTTCAGATATTAGGTGAGAGACCTTTATTTTTTTGAAATGACAACCCCTAAAAGGAAGAATACTAGATGTGGCTTCCATTTGCCTTCCCATCTATGCTTAGTAATAAACCTTCTGCATGAATCTCAAGGAGAAGTTGTATACTTAGGATCTAAAGTTGTTTTTAGATAAAAAAAGCTGAATAGAAGAGTGAACAGAAAAACATTTTCTGGTATGTAAGCCAGATTCTATACAAATACCCTCTGAAACTGATATTCAGAAGCCTTTATTTATTTATTTTTCCTAAATTATGAGAGCACCACAAAATATGATAACACTGCATACTGGAATGTTTATTTTAAAATAGATAACAGCTCTGAAAACCCCTTGCCTAGTTCAGTATACTGGAACATCCCTGCAGCTTAACCTCCTGTCAGTGTGAGCCAGAGCAGGGTGAGGAATGCTTCTTGCTTTTCCCAGGCGAACCCCTCTGAGGAAATTCAGAGCACACAGTGTGTTCAAACTCCTTTTTCCCTCTTTAGACTTATTATTTATTTCAGGTTGATGCACAAGCCCAAGGCTGGGCTGGATTCTTTCCTGGACATCTGTCTTAAATGAGTGGTGCTCATCTGACAGATCCCAACAGGTCGTGTATCACAGGACGTTCCCCTCATGTCCTGTATGCCCGCAAATCACTCCCAACAACTGGTATTTCCACACTGTGGAAAATATGGAGATTTGGAATGATGGGTCCCAAAGCTGAGCAGGACTGAGCAGGGAAAGGCTGATACACAAAGTCTGGGCTTTGCCCTGCCTCCCTTACTTGGGTTTTAATGAGCCAAAACCCCTACCGAGTCAGCAAGATTTTTCATTTTCAAAAGAGCTGTGTGAAAACTGAGGGAGGGCTTCAGGCAGATCCAGTACAATAGCTAAAAAATAACATGAAAAAGTAAAAAGAAATAAGATAAGCAGAGCACACAGCTTAAGAAAAGCATTTTTTTCTAGACAGGGCATCCAATATCCAGCTGCTCCTCTGAAGGAGGCTATGGCTAACATGGTCAGTTTGATGGGATGTGAGGCATTTAACAAAACTATCCTAGGGTTTACTTTTTATGTTTTGGGGGTGAAGGAGAGTTTGAATTACAGATAAGGGATGGCAGGTGTTCATGCCAGTCTCCCACTTCTTACTTCTGGGTTTAAAGTCCAGGCTATTTGCTTTCTTTTTTCTCTAGGACAGTAGTTACCTTTTTTTTTTTTTTTTTTTTTTTTAAACAAAGCCCTTTTGTTAATGTCCCATGTTTTGTTTGTGCACAATACTGTCAAAAATGTCAGGATATGTTTAGATAAAAGATCTACTAAATAGACCGGCTTGGGAGTTTGGGGAATTTATCTCCACAGATAACACTTCAGTAGACTTTTGTAGTGGCTCTCATTAGTTGACTCTGTCTTATCTAATCAGCCTCTGAAGCCAATCAATACAGAGACTTGCCCATCAGTGCTGAAGCATTTCATGCGGTTATATTCCTGAGGCTCCCAGAAAAAAAAAAAAAGGGAAAAGAGAACAGAAGTACTTTTTGTTTTGTTCTGGTTAAAAGTTGTTCTGAACAAACAATTGCTGGATGAGATGCAGGGAGCTGATCCTTGATAGATTTTCTGACATCACTTGATAAATTAGGCTGTAAATGTCTTTATTTCTCCTGAGGTGGGGTTTGTTTCTATTTTTCAGATGAACCTTCAGTACTTTGTGGCAATGTATTAACTCAGCCTACCTACACATATCTCGGTGCTCACGCTCCTGAGCTGGTAATGTTTATGGACAGTTAACATCAGCCATGAACGGTGGATTTAAGAGAATTTGACTGATACAGGCTTTGGTGAATCATCTGGAGGGTGTGTTTAAGCATGGAAGAAGTGTCCTGGGTACAATAATTGTCTTATATTTTTCCACCCCATAAAAAATGAGGTTGAGTCGTCCAAGGATGGTGTCTCGTGACTGAGCCTGCATGGCAGTGAATTTGGTCATCTGACCAAATTAGTCCTCACATACACCCTTGATGGGATGTGAGTCCATGAAGACACTGGTGTGAAGTGTTGACATGGGCCCTGAAGTCCCTTGTTGTAGTTCAATGTTATGTATTTATCTTCACTGTTTGCTTGGCATGCTTTTAGAGGTTGGAAATTACAGCATCCTGAACTGAGAAAAACAGATAAAACCCACAGTTCTCACTTCTTGAAGCACACCTGTGTATTTATAAATGCAAGCAAAGGCCATCTGCATCTTCTAATGCTGCAGGTGTCCATGGGCATGTTACAGTTTTGATCTTTTTATTTTTTTTTCTGAGAAAGCTAAATGAGGAGTGTGAAATATTCCTGATTTGGTTTCTGTGATCAAACCCAAGAGATATTTCGAGCATTTTCAAGCACGATGAATGAGGAAAAAAGCTAAAAGTGAGATTTCTCAACTGTTTCAGTCCCTCAGTCTAAAGGGTGGGAGTCTGGCAGCAGGCTCTAAAGGGAAGGTGCAGATTGACACCAAGATGATGTACATCTGGTCCTGATTGAGGAGCACAACTGAGGCATACAACAAACCCCACATCACTTCCACAAAAGTAGGAGTTGTCAGTATGATTGACCATACCACTGAATTGATTCATGCCTGCAGGGAAAATGTGCAAGGACTGGACATCTCTAAAGCAAATTTGTCCTACCCCTGGCTGAAGTGTCCAAATGTACCCTGGCATCCTCTGGTGAGGGAGCAGCTGGTGCGTGGTAGAGCACAGCCCAGGTTATGGGGACAGCTGGGGGATTGGGATTGCAACCTGCACATACCCACGGAGCAGCGCTCGGGGAAGAAGGCCCTGAGGGAGAACACTCCCGCAGAAAGCATAGCTGCAAAATGTGCTATGGTGAGGAAATTCACATAGGAGGTGCAGCCAGGGGACATTTTCAGGCTCCAAGCTCTCTCCAAAAGAAAGAAGTAAAAATGCTAAAAAATACAGAGGGGTTCCTGGCAAACAAATGAGATCAGCAATGCATGATGTCAATATATTGCCTCTGTTTCTGTTTGCGCTTTTTCTTACACAAATATCAATGATTGTCATTGAGATCAGTTCTGGAATAATATCTGTGTATCCAGGTTGAGGATCTATCTGGTTTTCTGTCTAAACTTTTAAGTCAGTTTTCCTGGATGTGCATTGGAACGAAAGTCCTAAATATAAATAATTACTGTATTTGCTTTCCTGTTTTATTGCAGCTGCAAAAGTGAGCCATAATGATTTTTATAGTGCATGATAGAATTTGTCAGCTTTGGGACAGAATGAACTCACACAATAGCGACTGGCTCAGCCTCAAAGTGATAAACATGTCAAGATAACAGAAATCATTTTTTCCCTGAACACAAGAATACAATGCAATTTAAAGCAGCCTTTTTTTTTTTTTTCTTTTTCTGCATTTTAATATTCCTATAATCAATCACCAACCATAACGGTTTTATTATGGCTATGGACACAATAGATCAAATTTTTATGGCCTGGTCTTAGTTTTCCATATGTAATCTGCCAGCACCAGTAATTGCACTGTTTAGGTCATTTGAGTACCCAATTACCCCCACAAATCAGGTAACTAGACATCTATGCTGCATGCTGACATAACTGGGAGAATAAGCTTGTTCACAAAACTTGGCAAATGTAAAGTTGAAAGTCATTCTTCAGGCCAAAGTGAAAATTTTGCTTTGCTCGTTTATTGTTATGATTCCCCCAGGGACCATATGAAGACAGAAAGTTTAAAAAAAATTTGCTTTAAATATGCAGTTTCTTGCAAGACTCTGGCTAGAGCAAAACCTAAAATTTAGGATTTCTTGCCCTGCAGGCAACAGGTAAATCCTGTATGATTAAAATAGTGGGTTGAATTTTTCAAAAACTTTAATTCACAACTCTCAAAGCTGTAACAGAATCAAGTGGGGACTCAGGTTGAAGTTTGATTAAAAGTTGAGAAAGGGGGCAAGGAGAAAGTGATTTCTTTACACAGTGGAGAATGACCACCTGAAGGTATCCATAGGCACCTGTGTAGATCATCAACTTCATAATAAAAGGTATGGTACAAGGTATCAACATTTATGAGTGATTAAAGATTATATAGGATAGTAAAACTAAAGGTAGCTGAGAAGACTTGCATGAAGATTTTAAAATATGGATGACTGACACATGGAAAAAGACTGCTTGCAGAAGAGCAGACACACAGGGACCAGGAATTCACTGCAAGGTGAGGCACAAGAGGAAAGATAAGGTTGGCTATGTACACGTGTATAACAAAATGTCTGTACCTAATTTCTGCCTCTCTAGAGAGAGTTAGCATTAGCTCCCTGCTTATTAGAGGTCAGGAAGACAAAGGGTGTATTAAGTGTTATTACAAAAGGAGTACAATAAATACAAAAAAGCATAATAAAGGTCAATCTGTCATCATCCACCTGTATAAATCCTCAGGGCTTCCACATCTTGAGGTGTCCATGCAGACCTAGTCCCCTGACTGAGCAAGATGGGACGGGGAAAGCTGCAGACTCAGACGTCTCATGGCAAAGGAGGTTTCACCCTGTCCCTGCTCGAGTCACTGCTCTGGTTGGCCTGAGTCCTTGACGCTCTTCTTGTGCTACAGAGGTAAGAAGAACTTGTTACAAATACAATTCCTTTTTATTAGTCTGGCAGCGTCCATCCCAGTTGAGTCAGGGTCTTTTTGGATGAGACCCACTATGGGGATAGGATCCTGGGAAGTTCAGCATCCTAGCAGATGTCCTTGTTCAGAGCTGCCCTCACCTCATGGTGTCCCCTCACTCCTCATGCCTCACTGACATGAGCTCCTGGAGGGCTCAACATTTTGAGCTGGAGCTGGTTTCCCTCCCTGCTGCTGCAGCTCCATCCTCTCGCTGACTGGAGACATTGGAGGGGAGGCTGGCACTGCCCTAGCACTGAGGATGTTCACCCTTTTCTGGGAGGATGACACCTGGGAAGAGTGTGGAGAGAGTGGAAGGAGTGCAGACTCCTGTCCTTGTTCTGGGTGCAGGTATGGCTCTTGGCATGCCGTGCTGTTGAGCTTTGTCTGCCTCTCTGTGCTGGTGGTGTGTGCAGTGGCACTGCTGCCTCTCGTGCGGGGGAAATGCACGTATCAGGCAGAGGGGCTCAGGCATGCTGGCAGAGAGCACCGCAGGCACAGACTTGGGTAAAAATTGGAAGAGCTAGCCAATTGCTCGTTTTCTGTTTGATATGTTATCCTAAAGCATTTCTGCAAAATTACCATGGTCATAAGCCAACCATGATACAGAACTCAATGCCTGTCCTTTGCTGTGATAATGAAAACACTACTGATATTTTAAATTAAAAAAAATACCCCAGGGAGGTAAGATTTTGTGAGGCTGTTCAAAAACTTTCCTTCATGTCCAACAATATGTACGTGACTCAGCTACTAAATAGGCATCTAAATAAAGAGGCTTCTCTTGTGCTTTATGTTCACAAAACTCTCGTTCTAGTGTGCAAAGAAACACTCTCCAGCTTTCCTACATGTTCTTTCTTTGATCTGCACTGCTAATGATAAAACATGTTAGTGTGAATCATAAATGGAGAATTATTTCTGTCTGATTTTTTAGAAATCCTGCTCATAATTTAATATGACACAACTACATCATTAAATTATAAGAGTATGTTAGTTCATGACATAAATTTATTTCATTTAGGCTTTAAAACATGCTTAGCAGAAGTACAGCAGTCCTGAGACATTTTTATTTTAACAGAACTCAAAGGGACTAATACTATTGTGTAATATGGGAGAGAGCTTTAAATTTACTGTGTCTAATATGAATGCATATTGTCATGCAGAGACTCCCTGAAGGTATTTCAATGCATTATCTGAGTGGTAGATGCTTGGAAAAAATGCTTACAAAGTAATCTCCAAATACAGCATATTCAGACAAAGTGCAACTTGTGGATTACTTTGAACACTGCTGTGCGTGCTATTCTGTGCCTGTATAATCCTTACATAATGGGGTCCTAGACTACTCCTGGGGCTTTTTGAAAACACCAAAACACAAATAATTAATAATAATAATACAAAACAAAAGTCATTTAAGGAGGTGCAAACTCACTGTATAAACTTGTTACAGCAGACAAAGCCCTCTCAGCAGCCTCAAAGTTAAATGAAAGTTATTTCAAAATTCAGAAGTCTTCTGCAGTATTCACAGCAATTCAACCTTAGCAGAACAGCTAAATGTTTTTTCACCAGTAAATTACATTTACATACACCCTCTGTCCGCTTGAAAATATGTTGGGAATTCACAGTAATTTTCAGTAGAGTAAGCATCTTCTAAGTGTTTTTGCTATTGCTTTCAAGGAACACACTGTTAATTTTATTCTATGTGGCATTTTGATCTTCTTTATTTGTACAGTGCAGATGACCATCAGTAACTCTTCAGTCCTCTGATTTGGCAAATCAAAATTTTAAGCAAAGAAACTGGTCTGAGGTGAAGAGCAAAGGAAGGTTACTGGCCAGGGGCTTGTAGGAGCACTGGCATAAATAATGACACTGAAGTGAAGGAATTAATTTGTGTGAATGGTGCTGATGGGGAACTGTGTGTGCTAATGTGTGCAATGAGGACATCTGCTCTGGAAATGAATGCACTGGACTTTCTGTGTCATGTTCCACCAGTTCCAGGGACCAGTTTACGAAAGCATTTAAGCACATCATCAACATTTGAGCTTACACATTAACAGCTGTCTTTTTCAATAGGAATTTATTCTTAGATCAAAGCCTTAGTTGCTTGGAATAGAAGGTGTACTAGCAGTAATACAGGGAATGATTTTGAAAAAGTATTAGATTGATGGATTTGAACAGAGAGAGTTGCCAGTTCTCAATGGTGTCACATCATGTAAAATATTTTCCTGTAAATGGAGATGGAGCTGTTTTTTTATTTTCTTTGTAACTTTCATTTTATAACAGAAATGGGATGAAGCACACTATGTTTCAAAGAGATCAGTGTTATCTTTGAGTAAATCTGTTTACTCACTGGCCTCATGCCTTTTGAAATATCCATACACCTAAGAAGCCAGACTTAACACTTGCAGTGCTGCAAATCAGATGTAGCTGTATTATAGTGAGCTAGCATCACATCAGCATAAAACCAGTGAAAAGGTAAGCAGGCCCAACCCCAAAATGTTGTACATGACCACGTTTCTTGTGTCTTACAAGTGAATATTTCATTTCATGCTAATTTTGCGGAATTATCACACTTACTGGTTTTCCCAAAGACAAAGGGAGAATTTTCTCCATGCTGAGTTTTCTACTACCTCTTAGGAGAGCAACATTTACACTTAAACTTTTAGCATACAAATCAGCTGTTCCATAATTGCCATGGTCTTAGAGGTCCTCAGGAAAGGTTACAGATTTGTCCCTCCTCCAGTGAGGAGCATCCTTCTGATGTTCTGCCCAGCCTTGATCTCCAGCTTCGGTTTTGCAGTGGTCTCATGCCAGTCACTAAGACTGTGGATGAAGGATTTAATCTCACTCACTCTGAAAACAGTTTAGACTTAAAAGTTTACCATAAGAACTGAGCCAGTTGTGATCTGGCCTGTTTTACTAAAATATTTATATTAGTAAAAGACCAAATGTAAACTCAGGTTACACCAGAAATAAGCTGTGCTTCTGGGAACGTTTGTATTGCAGGTTAACTGTATTCGCAAGATAAGATTTATATATCAACAGCCAGATGTCTTTTCTATTGCTTTAAGTAAGTTTTTTTTACACCCATTTTAAAGATTAAAAATTCTGAGCCCAGACTTCCTATAGCATTTGCTGACTGCATCTGTATTAGCAAGCAGTGCAGATCAACAGGAGGTTTGTAAAGCAAAGGAGCTGTGGCTGAGGTCCTGACATCCACATCAGCCAATGTCCAGGGAAGTTTAGTCCATGCTGGCTCTAGTCTGGGCCATTCACAGCACATCCCTTGGCTGATGGAGCAGGCTGGCTCCTTAGGCACAATTTCTGCAAGCTTTGTTTGAAAGGAATCCAGCTCATATGCCCTGAGCCCGTTCTATGATGTGAACCAAGGTACATTATGTGGGGACAGCCTGGAGATTTGCTTCAAAGCATGCTCCCAATACAAACTGAAACCCTAAAGTAGATGTATCTATTCAGCCAGAAGAATTAAAAACTGCCTGGATCCATGGATGTAGAAGGATTACCCTCGGGACCCATTGATGCATAGAGAGGGAATATTGAAATGGAATGAATTCTGGGCAGCAGCCACTGAAAAAGGACCGCAAATGCAGGTTTCCATGGTGAGGTGAAGTGCTGAAAGACATGTCAGAGGATGACACAGTAGATAGGAGTCTACAATGCAGCATGGCAATAGGAAAAAAGTTCAGCATTATTTGACCCATGGAAAAGCATAGTGCTACGGACAGCCATTCTCTAGACTGCTGAAAATGCACCTGGACACAGTTGTTTTTTTTTTCCTGGGGCTTAACACTTCCTTCCCAGACAAGCCCCAGAGATGCAAAGCAATTCAAACAGTTCAAACTTAAAACATGTCCAGGAAAGGGCTGATTTGCACAGAACAACTTCATCTTGATTTACATGATTGGTGTCTTTACAAATTTTGGGAAAAGTTAGGTAGATTAAATTGGTGCTTATGAAGCCATATACAACTTCTTGTGCCATCTGCTAGTTCTTAATTTCCTCTTTAAGTTAATTAGCAGTCACATGGATGGTTCTCTTTAATGGCTCTGTGTTGATTTTTCTGATTTGAAACCAAATCTCTCAGACTGAAATGGCTGAAGCAGCCAGAGCACTTCTTTTATTTTGCTACCTTGAACTGGCTGTGCAGTGTGACAGGGAACTGAAAACCCACAGAGCTCTCCAAAATTACATGAGCAGATTTAGGGATGGGGAAATAGCTAAAAATCCCTGAACAGAAAGCTGTGCTTGCTATCACATTTCAGATAATCATGGCTCCTTCCCCTGTTAATGTACACCTCTTGGATAAGCTGCAATAATAACAGTTGTATGAAGAGGATGGACATATTTGATATTATCAGCACTTGTGCATCATACATATAAATCACGAGAGCAGCTGGCACAAGAGCAGGTAAGGCAGCTAGAAAGTTGGTAATTCTTTCTCCAAGGTCCCATATTATATTTTTACAGTAAAAACCTCTCAAGAGACATATTGCTCTCTATCCTTGTAGTCACCTAGCTCTAGAAAAAGGAAACAAAGGTAGTCTCATTCTATGCAACTCTCACATGGTGGTTCCAGAAAATGGCTTTTTTGGCTTAATATTAATTTCTTCATGTGATGAGCACACTGAGAAAATGTGGATGTAAAAATAGGATATGAAACAGAGTCAAGCCTGATCATGCTTACAGAAATGCAGAGATGCAATCACTTGAAAAGCTGATCCAAATCACAGGATGAAGTGGTGTAAAGTAGTAAAAATGCCACATTTTCTAGCTACTGAATCTAGTCATACAATGAGACTCAGTGCTAGAAGTCGGCAGTCTTTTGCCCTCCTGTTTTTTTCTCGTTTCCCTGGCTCCCACTCTGCCTCTCCTGATGTGGTTCATCCTCCCAGCTGGATAGCAGAAAACCTGCCTCAGCTGCAAGCTCTTGGCTGGCAGCCACATGGTAATTTATAATGGTCCTCATGCCTCTGGAAGTAGTCCAGGTGGCATCATCTTAACAGTTGTGAATTCATTTTATGCCTCTACAGGTTGAGGGTTTTCTCATGCCTCGAGACCCTTTCCTCTACAGCTTCTGAGGGCACCTCATCAGGCTTCAGAGTGTGACTGTGACATAGTTCTCTCCACTGTAAATTTAAAGCAAAACATTTTTGAGGATATTTTTGTGTGAAGATGGTTAGAAATGCACATACACACACACGCACATACATATGTCATTAGTGCTGCCGCTATGGCTGAGCTGTTTCCATTTACATTTACACACCTGGTCTGAGACAGTTGGTAGGGGTTTTCAAGAGTCTGCAGAGAAAGAGGAGCTTTAGGATGTGATCTACTTTAAATTTAGGCTCCTAAGGCAAGGCATTGCTCCCAGGGGGAGCCTGTCTCAACCCAGTGACTTTAAGGGGCCTGTAATTAGAATTCAGAGGGATGAACTAACCTTATGGTGTGCCTGTGCAAACACATAAACAGGGGGGCTGAGTTTGTTCTTGTGTCCAAACTCACCTGCCAGCCCTGCTGTGAGTGGGGACTCCCAAGCAAAGTCCTCAGACGTGGCTTTTGCCCTGGGAACCACATGGAAGGGAAGAAAACAGGCTGGCTTGGCGTCTTGGGTCAGGCACTTGCACCCATCCACCCTTCCACAGTGCATGTGAATGCCAGGATCCCATACACTAGCAGGTGATGTGGCCATGGCCCGTTCCTACATACATTAAAGTGTCTCAAATAAAAACTGTATCAGGTTATCCAGCCACTCAGCCTAACCCAGGTGACTTGGCTTCATATGCCTTTACATATCCCTTAAAATATATCCTGACCTGTTGACAATGTAATCTGAACCTGAAACTTTGGTTTTGAGTGTCCTACCAACCATTTCTACATGAGTCACACTGCCCACGTAATATTTGCTGGAAACATGGAGTTGTTTTTTTTTCCTTCCCCTCTCCTGAAGTGGAAGCAGTTAAAGAAAGTGGACTGAGTGAGCAGGAGCCCAGGGCTTGGTGTAAGGTGCTGTCTGAAAGGAAGCAGATGTCTTTCCATCAGTTCTCAGGTGGTGAGATGTCTGGCAAAATTACTGCTGCAACATGTGGGAACAGACAGGAGTGTTTCAGTTCTGGCTTTGAGTATTTGGACTAGTTCTCATCTGGGAGGTGCCTGTTGCAAACTATCTTTTCTACTTTTCTTTAAAAGAAGCTGTGCATTGGATTCCACCATAAATGTGGAAATAAGAGCGAAATCATTCTTCTGTATCTTTTTAGAATGTACAAAAGATTTGCTGCTGTAATTTCCCTAAAACAGCAAGGCAGCACCTTGATTAGATGTATTGGGAAGTTACACATCGTCAGGGAGTACTCTGTTATTTTTAAAAATTAGGGCAGATTTTGTTGTCTAAATAAATTTTTTGAGGGTGGTGGCATCAGGAAACAACAAATTTCATTTTGCCTTACCACTTGTGTCAAAACATCTGCATTAAACATTCGGTGCATGGTGACATAGCAAAACAAATGTAGAGCAGACATTACAGATGAATGCCTTGTTGACAGATTAGCAGATGAACTTCCCTTATGTTTTTGAAAAACACAGCTCCCTGGACAAAATGTACAAAGGGGAAAGCTGGGATTAAAGATCAGATAACAAATAGCAAGCTTTTCTTTTCAGTGTTTACTATTCAAATTCCCTAATATCATGAAAGATATACAGTGCAAGTAAAGAAAAATATGCCACGTCTAACACAGGGAAGTGAAAAATGGACATCTTTTAGGGCTAAAGCTGCAACCAAGGCTGAGGGAAATGTTTTGCTCTTTCAACATATATGCAAAAAAAAAAAAAAAAAAAAAAAAAAAAAAAAAAAAAAAAAAAAAAGAAAAAAGAAGCAGATTTGGGTTATTGAAGCTGCTGGCAAAATTTGTGCTGACCTCACAATTATTTTGGCTGAAAAACAGCTGATTCCTTTAAAAAAAAATTTCAAGTTTGTTTTCTAAATAAAATGCTTTTTTGTTTCCAAAATGGTATTTTGTATATAAAAGTACCTAACTTTAAGTTCAGGAATTAAATTGCTCTTTAAAATTAATAAATTTTGATTCAAAATGGTTTTGTCCCTGTTTATTGTTGTTTGTTTGTCAAGGGACTGAAGAACAGATTATTTGTACAGATCTAGATACAGTATGAGCTGTGGATAATTTTTAAATAGCTCTGTTAATTAAGCCCTGTTCTAATAATATAATTGAAATTCTTCTCCTGAGTCAGAGTGTAGATACATCTGGCTGTGCTAACTCTTCTACCCTTTCTAGTTCTCTAAAATCTTACCAGCAAAGTAGCTCTAGAGACTTGCTTAACCACTTTGGTGCTGCCTTCTCAAGCAGATATGTTATCAGTTTCACTGGTTGTGTGAAAGCTGTTTCCTGTATGATGTGGGGACTGGGAATGAGATGGTTGCAGCAGTCAAAAAAGATGTTCCTCATGCCATGTGATATGCAGTGGTGTGCACTGCATCCTGTCAGATTCATCAGAGACCAGAACAGCTGAATTTGCTTGTGCAGGTTTTGTTTGGTGAAGATTGGGTAGTGTCACCCATTGGTAGGTTAAATAGCCTGATGTGGTTAAATAGCCTGTGCAAGCTCTGAGAAGGACACTGCTAAGGCATTCAGGACAGATATTTATGGTTCTGCTCTGCTACATGAAGCTTGAGGTAGTGGAGAAGGAGAAAGAAGAAGACATCCCCACAGTAATTTCCTGGTGTTTCTCTGGCTAATCTCATCCAGTCAGCATGGGGAAAGCCTTATGATGAATGCATTGGAAGAAAACACAGTGTAAGCTTCTCCTGCCAGTTACCCTAGCTCTGTGTATTTAAGGTGGCCAAAATCTAGAGCCGATCCTTTACAGTGTGTGAGCACTGCTGGTAGCAGGAAATCCCCAGTTCTCCCTGGTAGCATAAAAATGAAATTAATGGCCAGCCCTTGCATAGCTCTGTGAGGGGCTGAAGACTTCGTACTTTTCATTCAGTTATCCATACATGGGCAGCCCAAAACTGGCTGGTGGGTTTTAAAATACCTAATATGAATGGAATTATTTTCATGTATTGCTTGAATTTTTTTTTTAAACTTCCTTTTTATTACATGTTGACAGAAAAATCCAATATATAATCCACTGACAGCCAGCGAGCGCCAGAGCCCAAGAACTCATCTTACAAAGAAGGATATGCAATTTTGTGTTTCCATCAAGCGTGCTAGAATAATAAGTCAGCTGCCACAAGCTTTGGAAAACTGGCTGGAATTGGACCTCCTACAGCAAATTGTAATTAAGATTGTAGAAATTTCCCTTTTTGGGGCTTGGTTTATAGAATATAAGGTCTTGATATTTTTTATAAGCTTCCAGTATGGGTTGCTACATAAGGCACAGCAGGGTAACGAGAGAGGTGGAATTACCTCCTCCCTTCCCTACACACCAGGAGGTAGATTGTCCCTACAGAGTTCTCTATTAGAAGGAAAAGCCCACAACCCCTTGACCCAGTCTGTGAGAGCACTGTGTGTGCTGGCTGCTCTGCCAGGGCAGGAAGTGTTGGTCACTCCCCACTGAACTTCAAGTGCTTACCTGTGTCACCTCCATCAGGAGCTCAGTCCCTGCCAGGCCCCACTGCAATTGCAGGAAAGAAACAGGCACCTTCAGGGGCTGAGGAAGCCTTCTGAGGCACTGAGCTGGGGAGGAGCTCCCTCGCCTTCACTTGTTGTAAAGGGAGTCCCAGCCACAGCACTTCTGTCCAACTATGGCACTGCAGAATTCAGAGGCTCTTTTTTAATTTAGTTGTATAGCACTCTAGTAGAACCCTAATCAAGTGGGGTCCTAAGTAGAGATTTGTAGATGAAGCATCCAACTGTGCTAGTTCAGGAGCACTCTCCTTTGGATAGGGAGTCAGGATGGGTTTGGGATGAAGGCATAGTAGTTCCCACCCACTGGAAACCTTAGCAGTACTCTTAGCTCTGCTGTGATCTGTTGTTTTATTGTAATGATGTTATGCAGCTCAAAGTTTGCCTCTCAGACACCGAGGCATTTGTCTTCCCATCAGTGCCATCAGGAAAACAATTCTTTGCCTGGGTAAGAAACAAATATAAGTAATGTACGGCCAAATTAGAAAGTGCAAAAACTGAGCTACATCCCAATCCATGGATTCCTAATTTCTTTAAAACACGCATGAGTTACATGGGTGGAAGATGTCTTCTACTACTGTGCAAATGACTATGGTCAGTTCATACTTAGTCAACCCATTTTCAGGGTGGAGAGATTGCTTTGAAACTGATCTGCCAGGTTGAAGAGTGAAGTGGAAAAGGAAAAGAGGAAGGATATTATGTTTGCCTGCAGTACACTGCTGAACCACTCAATATTTCCCTGTCTGGTGCAGTGTGGGTCCTGTGAAACAAGGACAACCTGGCCCTAAAATCCTGTAGAGTCCTTTTGTCTGCAGCTGTAGATTTTTTCTTGAACAAATACTTCCTGCTTGGGAAAACATGCTGTTAAACATGAGGCCATTTGAATCTGAAACATAGATCTTTTAAGTGCAGGTGACTTCATTTTGATGGCCAAAAGGGCTGCAAATTATTTCTGGGATTCCCTTTTCCTTGCGAGCTTAAGCTACCTGGCCAGAGGGACTGGCAGTCCTGTCTTCTTTGCCTGTCTTTCAGGAGCAGGCTGGAGTCCCATATATCTGTGGTGGTGGCAGATCTGAGAGTTGAGCAGGCACAGGGGACATTTATGTCTGCGTGTTGTCCAAATTGCCATCCCTTCATTCCTTTGTGGAAAAAGATGTTGGGCTAACCTACTTAGCAACATCTGGCCAACAGGCTACCAGCAGAGCCATTCTGGAAAGATCATAACTTAAGTTCTTTTAGGACTGATATGTCATGTTGGCTGGACTTGTGCATCTCCATATTTATAATTCAACCAGTGTGTACTGTTAGAGGACTTTTCAACATTTAACCTTCAGCATTTCAACTCAAAGTGGAGGCCGATTTTATAAGAGAATGCTTTTCCCTTTCAAGCTTTATGATGTAAGGGAATTATAAGAGTGCTGCAGAGTAACAGAGGGTTAAAGAAAACACTTGGCTTTAAAACATGAGAAACATTTCAGATAGACAAAGGGCCAAGCTCTAATCTTATTTCCAGGGAATCAGAGCAGAGCAGAGCAGAGTTGGCTTCATTAGAGTTGGAGCCCACCTGGGCTCTGCAGCTGTGTGTGGAGCTGTAGCTTGCCAAGGTGGGACTTGGGGGCTCTCTTAAGCGCTGTTACTGAGCTGCCTGTGGTGCCACATCGACTGCGTGCATCGAGAATATCCGCATCAGGAGCGAGAGCAGCCTGCACACCACCTTAGCAAAGGCCACCTGACCACACCAGCAAATCCTTCCTGTGTGCTCTGCTTGGGGCACTGAATCCAAGTGCACGGAGCCAGTGAGCTTTGCTGACCCAGGGTCTGGCCCACCTCTTGGTTCCGGCACTCTTTCCGACGGTTTGCGCCGTGCCCGAGCTCCTTGAGGTCGCCAGGGAGTGGCACTGCCGGCACCATTTCCGAAGGAGCAGTGAAGCGGGCTTGTCACACCTCGGTATTCACAGGCTGGAAATAGAACAAGCTCACACCACTCCCACACAGGCACGCATTACACAGTCTAACAAAAATATCTGTACTTTCCGCGATGACTCCAATTGCTTTTAATGCCACTGACTCTAAATCATGTGCTCTGCTATTACCTCAGGAAGACACCCAGCGCGTGTTGAGCTGGCACAGCAGCCTGGTATGGCCTGGTGTCAGCCACACCATGTGCAGCTATGGGCAGCTTGGTTTGCTTGTGATGCCTGGGAAAAGCTTGCCATAGTCACCACAGGCCAAGTCTCTGTTCTAAATCTTTTTCTCTAATGAGTGTAAAGCTGAGCCCAAGTCCCCTTGCCGAATCCCGCTGTGTCGGTGACCTAAAATGAGCAGGGACTACTCCCATGAGTTAGTGTTGCTGGAATCGACTGTACATCACAAAATGATCCCCACAGCTTACTGCCAGTTTCACTGTCTTGAAGTTTGACTTGAATTCAGACATATGGCTTTAAAATTTCCAAACAGCAATCACCAGCTATTCTGTAGGAAGGAGATATCATTCCCTGTCCCCATTAGTCAACTGTGAGCTTTCCTGTGCTAAAACCCACTCAGGAAATGCTGCAAACAAAAGAGGTAAATAGTTCTCAGCATTCCTTGTTGCTTGGAAGGAGTTAAGCTCTTCTCAACAGACTGATCGAGTTTTTCTGGCATTATCCCATTAGCTTAAGTCATTGCTGATGACTTCACCCTCCTGGTGACATCAGCCTCTAATCTTGTGAAGGTGAATTCATGTGAGATTGTTTCAAAACAATTACTCCCCGAATTGTCGGTCATTTCAATTGATATATGGATGCAACATTCACTTTTGCAGATTGTAGCTTCTCTTATGCAGTGTGTGTACACATTTTCCATCTTGTATTTCAGCATGTGTGTTATGTTACAAACTGGCACTGCCTGAGATCAGCAGGAGAATGTGCTCATTTTAAATGCAAAAGTAAAAGAAACAAACAAAAATCAACCCACTGATATTACTATTTTTAAAGGTATGATTAAGATTTCAGTCATATATGTGGTTTGTTTGATTTCCTCTGGATGCTGCCTCCCTCTCTGTCTCTTCTGGAATAGTCTGCTTTGTTTAGGCTGTGTCTTTGCTTAGGAGTGCTCTGGCCATTTCAGATTCTCTTGCTTTTATCCGTACATGGGGAAAAATGTAGACAGATAAACACCCAGGATGGTTACTTAATAAATCACGATTTTTAATAACATTGGATGTATTTTTCTCACCCCATACCAGGTTAAATATAGATAAAAGTGCATAAAGATGATAGATCGGGTCTTAAAATATTTTCTGTTTTTCTCTTTCCTCTGAAGAAGTGACTCAGAGGAACATGGAGACACAGCCGACACTTGTAAGAAGTGGTTTTAATAAGAGGAGACAAGTCATCATCCCAGCTGTGCAATCCTTGCTGAAGTCAAAGGGTCGGGAAAGAAAGGCCCCATTTGTCCTGAGGAGCAGCACACACATGTATACCGAAGGAGGATAGTGATGTATTTAGACTAGAAGTTCCCCAGACCTAAACGAGACATTTGTTTGCTTAACTTCATTGTTCTTCCCTTCTCTCAGCACTTGTCCTCAGCTGGCTGCAGCAATCCCTGTGGAGCTCTGCAGTGGCATCCACCTTGAAACCAGGGGAAAGAAAGTTCCTGCTCCCCAAACCCTCTCCTGCTCCCAAGTGCTGGCAGAAAACCTCTCCGAGCTGCCCTGTACAAGCTGGCCACAGGGCACAGGGCAGCACCGAAGGCAGGAGGACTCAGACACTGTTGTCTCTATTTGCTGCATTGTGCAGAGACTTCTTAATGTGACTAATAGCTCTTGGCATTGAGCTGTTGCTCCTGAAGTGCAGAGCTGGCATGTCCATGCGCCAATGTTTAAAGTAATGTGTCAGAAAAGTTTTATAGTAGCAGCCCAGTATTGTTGGGGGAGAAGAAGCCTGTTTAAATAAAGCCAATAAAATTCTACTATCATCACTTTTCTCTCTTTATTGTTGAGAGGGTGGAAATGACTAAAGTTTTTATTTGGTGTTAGCAGTGTGATGCTAGATTTTTTCCACATTTGGAAGTGAACAAGGTAGTGATAAAAAAATCATTAAAAAGTGAACCAGTTGTCCTCAGCTCCTGGATGCTTCAGCGGGGCTCAGTCAAAGAGACAGCACACTTAGTGTAGGCAACCAAAAAGGAATTTTTTTCTCCTTACAAAATAAACGTTGTTGTGCTACTCCTTTAGGAAGGAAATTGAGTTTCTGGATGACTCGCAAATACTTTGCTCATTGTAGTGGCCTGTATGTTTCCTGAATACCCAGATCTGATTTAGATTAGGGCCTTTTGGGCGGGTGTGTGTGTGTGGGGGGGCAAAGGACTGGCTAAATAAGAGGAAATTAGTAGTTTTAGTCCAAGGTCCAAGCACTGTTACCAATTACATGTGTATAAGCTATAAGAGATGGACTGCATCTGCCTTAGCTGTCATTAAAATTGTCCTGTGCTTCATCCTTTTCCTTTGCCCTTTCCTCTCCTTTTAGAGGGAGAAGAAGTAAGAAAAACAAACAACAAAGTGTCTCTCCAAACTGCTATCTGTGGTTCAAACCTGTATCAGGGTTAGATAAATTCTCTAGAATTTGAGGCAAGTGAAAAATAGGCAGGAGAAATTGGATCAGCAAGTGCTGCCTAAACTGTTGTTATTGTGTCTGTCCTTCACGTGGTTTTGCAGTGAAGCAAAGAAAAGCAGAAAAGCTAAAGGTGAAAGCAGAAAATCCTTTCTTATGTTAAACTTCAGGGAAAATGGCAGCTTTCCCCCGTGCCAATTTCTTGGTAACTACTCCCATAATGCCTGGTATCTGTAAACTGACAGTAAGACATCCCTCAGTAGCAGGCCAAAATACTGAAGGCGTGGTTTGCACCAAACTGTGATAATGCAATCTTTTTGGTGCTGGGAGCTGAGGAGAGGTTTGGGAATGGGGCCAGAGTGGTTCTGCAAGCTGATGCACAGCTCTGTATGCCAGGCATTTCTGGGCCACGGTGTTCTCCCTGTGTATGCAGTGGCTGCTTCATCACAGAGTGTAATCAGCTGTTGGAGCTGCTAGAGGGCTGGGATGGTAGGTCAGCCACTTTCAGCTTCCATATCCTGCTAGTCCTTCTCTTCTGGCTGAAAGTGCATATCACACTCAGTTTTCCTTCTCTGCCTGCAGCTTCAGAGACTGATGAGATGTAAGGCAGCAAAGGGCACAGCCCTTGTAATGTGCCCACCAGTTTTGAAGAGGGTATGCTCTGGGATTTGCTTTTGTGTTTACCATATGGCTACCAGATCACGCCCTCTGCTTTTGTCTTATGGAAATAAATTCCATTGTATTCACTGAAAAAACCCAAAGCTGGCATGCAAAAGACCAGCTCAATTCAGGAGGCTGTGGTTTGTTCTGCCTTTACTAGTAAGGCAAAATCCATTGCCTTTCAGGATCCACCTTCCTTTCCCACTGTATACCAGGTCTATGTAAATCTTTTGCTACTGAGTATGCTAATGTTTGGCATTGACATAGGAACCTCAAGTATTCAAAGGTACACTCAAAAGAAACAGAAACACTCTCTAAAAGAACAAAAAGATAATTCATCTTTGCAATACCTGTTTTGCCACAGCAACCACATTAAATGAAGGATTGGATCTATCCTCATGAAGTACTACGTGGACCTGGAGCCTCCACAAAAACATAGTAGTCTAGAAACTTTACCACCATCCTTAAGAGAGGTTTGTTAGACAAATTCTGGTGTCTGTGACTGCCTGTGTCACAAAAGGATTGAATTAATATTGTAGATCTTAATTAGTGCCTAATTCTTGGATTGCAGTCTTACTTTTTTGTACACTTCCTACCCATTCCACTTCAGCAAGGGGAGCCTGCATTTCAAGTTGGTGCCCTTGGACAGTATCAGGTTCCAGAAATGCTGATGAGCTCTGCAAAAGTTTGGTTTCTTTGGAAAAGACCTCTTATACCTCACTGTGGCACGAGATTTTAGTATTTCACCTGGCATTTTCCTATGCTTACAAAAAAAGCTATTCCTCATTGAGGTGCAAGGAGCTGTGGCAGCATGGTTAACCACAAGCAGCTATTTATGTGTATTGATTTCAAGGGAAATTTGTTGCTTTCAGCATGTGTTGATGGGACTGAAGTCTTTGGAGAATTCAGTGCTGTGCACATTGTGGTATAGCAGAGTTCTGTATCAAGATTGTGATACTCAGAGCACATTACATTATGAGACTCAGGGATGGGTTTTGTGACCCCTGACCCATTCTGTTCTCTGCATTTTCCTTCTTGGGATGCTTCTGTGGCAATAAGGAACAGCCCATCACTATCCACCATTTCCCAGCTGCTTGATCTAGACCTGATTTGCCAATCAGGTACCAGATGTTGATGCTCAAGTACAAGTAAGGTGGTCTCTGGATTTTGTAAGGGCAGTGGAGTTGACTGTGAGCTGCAGAGAATTCTTCTTGACTACTTTTTATGTTGTCCCTTACAATATTTTTCTAGAAGCTTAAAGCTTCAGGTGGGCAGGGTATATTCGGGGTGAGATGTGGGACGTGCTCTTTGTGGGCAGATGTGCATGGGTCTGGAGAACAGAACTAGAAAATAAGGCATGAATTTTTTCCCCATTTCTAAGTGAGGCTCTTGTTTTCAGATAATAATGGAAATTCATGCAGCTGAGTGACTATATGATAGCTAAGATATCTATGTTCTAATCAAAGCCAGTCAAAATCTGTGACTCTTGAAGGGTTTTAGAGTGGGCTTCTGGAGTGCAGATAGATAAAATACAGATAAAGTATGATGTATGTATATTATGAAGGGGTGTGGTTTCAATACTATGCATGAGCTCACTGTCGACTAAAGGACTGTACGAGAAACAATTCATTTCCTTTGCTTGTCTAAGACAAAATGTCTTAGACATTCTGCTTGTCTGCTACAATGTTCGGTGGAGACGGGGACTGTATTCATGTGTTAGAGGAACACAGCCAAAAAATGGTATTATCTTATTTTGTAGAGCCCACTTTCTCCAGGAAGAAATAAATTGAGCAGGACAGCTACACTGGTAAAAATAAGACATACAGCTAAGTACTTTCCATATGAGGTTTTGAAAATTCCTTCAAAAGGACAGCACCTCCTAGCTTCGTTTTACAAGCCAAGTATGTTGGATACAGAGGATTTTAACAAATTGCACAAGTTCATGGAGTGAATCTGCAGTTGCAGGAATGGGGTCCTCAGAAATATTTTTTGGGCTTTGTTCATCTGGGTAGACTACCTCTGAGTCAAAAGGTAATGATGATGGAGAGGTCCCATCAGGCTCAGCTGTTTTCCTTTTTCCTTTCTTCTCTCTTCTCCCTTTGGACAATGGTGCAGCCATGGGGCTTTCCTTTCTTCTCACCCACACCCATTCCCTGGCTGAGATGACGCAGGAAGAAAGGCAGCAACAAAAGAAAGGCGCCAGCTGAAGGGATGAATAAATGGTCTCATATGGCACAGGAATCTTCCCTACCCAAGCTGCCTGTTTCAGTATATTCATTTGTTGCAAGATACGCATTGCCACAGTGAAACTTTTTTGTTTCTGTGCAAGAAGCCACTGAGTTGGCTACTCTCTGTGATGTGAGGATCAGATGCTGTTCCCTTCTGCCTGTCCATCAGGGCTGGATTTATACCTTCCTGTGATTAGGCAATAGTTTTTGTCTGGGTGAAGATATTCCTGCTGTTGCTTTCTGAGTAACCTCGTCTAGCACCCCTCAGAAGTTGCTCTAATAGCCCTGGAAATTAAAATCCTTCATGTCTCCCCCTAGTAGACACATCACTGGCTAGAAGAAACTTTCTTGATTTCTGCATTAAGTCAGCTTGAGCTGAGGGCAAAAACTGAAGAAATATTGAAGAAAGATCATCTTAGAGATGATATAGATAACACAATGTTCTTCAACTTAAAAATACAGCCCTATTGATGGAAAAGGACTTACTATGTGGATTCTTTTCTTCTGTCGGGAATGACACAAGGAACTCCCAATCTACTACTTATAAAGAATGCAGATAAGATATCAAATGTCATTTCTCTGTCATTTATGAGCCATCTGGATAAGAGGGAAGGGAAGGAAAATGATTAACTAAAACCCTGAAAGTGTAAGGCTGCCTCAGAGCCCCAGCTGTGTCCTGTACCCACTTCAACTCAATGCAGGGGAAATCTGAAGAGGGCTGTCAAGCTGTTAAGAAACAGCCTTCCCACAGAGCAGAAGAGACAGAGAAGGAGCAGGGTCTGAAAATCTTACCAAATATGTCCAAATATTTTAAATAAGCTCAAACATTCAGTGGCTGCTTAGCCATACCTTTTACATTCAACCCACAACATTTAATGTAAAGGGAACTCTGATTTATATAAAGGAAGAAAATAAATTTGGAGAAGTCAAGCTTGTCTTATTAATGTCTTCTAGATTTTCCTCATTTCTTTATAAGGTTTGATTAATGGTTTTTCACTGTTGAATGTCCATGAACATTGAACTTGTGCTCAGCACATCACTATGGATAGCAGTGAAATGACAAAGAACAGAAGTACATATATTTCAGATGTATTGGATGTCTTCTCCAAAATTTTATTGGGCTCTGTAATATCTTTTCCATACTTAATCCTTATACATTTTTTGCTGTAAAACAACTGAAGAGATGGAAAGAGCATTAAGGTAGCCTCTTATGAACCTGACCTTGTATGTCTCTGAAAAATTACTCTGTGTACTTATATGCATGAGTGACCAGGGCAGCAATGGGCTGCTGTACACAGCACTGGTGAGGCCACACCTTGAGCACCGTCTTCAGTTTTGGGTCCCTCACTAAAGAAGGACATAGACGTGCTGGAGCATGTCTTGAGAAGGGCTATAGTGTTGGGGAAGGGTCTGGAGCACAAGTCTGATGAGAAGCTACTGAAGGAACTGGGGCTCTTTATCCTGGAGAAAAGGAGGCTCAGGAGGACCTTATTGCTCCCTGCAACTACCTAAAAGGAGGTATTTGCAGAGCTCATTGATTTCTCTGGAGAATATGAATCCTCAAAATGTGAAAACAGTGCCATAGATATTTAGGGAAGCATTGGGTTGGTCATGTTTGTCCATTAGAATCTAGAAAAATTGACAAATCACGAGTCTGAAAGTGCAGTTTTATTAATCCAGAAGGAGAACTAGAACTACAAATTATAGGGCTGGATTAGGACACAATGAAAATAGGGAAAAGAGAAAGTCAAGTAGGGCCTGAATTATTGTTACATAATCCCACAACTGAAGTGCTTCTTTGCAGAGGTGCCATTGCCTGTGCCATTCTCTCTCTGGGGATGTCACATCACCCCATGTTATCACCTGCAACACAGATGCGGTATGAAGCAGTATTTCCTTATTTTCTGTGATGGATTCAAAAGAACAATGCAGTGACATGAGACTGTAGAAACATGGCTAAAAACTCAGTTTTTAGTTTAAACCAAGAGAGATGTGTAACAGCCTCTAACTTCCTCAGCCTACTGTCTCATACCTCTTACAAAGCAAACCAGATTTCCTGATGTGGTGTGTTGACACTGGCTGGACACCACCATCATACTCTCTGCCCTCAGCAGGATGGAGGAGGGAGAAAGTAAGATGGCAGAATTTTATCTGGTGAAGACAAAGGCAGTTTCATAAAAGCAAAAGCAAAGGTTGTATGCAGAAGCAAAGGAATACAGAAGATTTATTCTCTGCTTCCAATAAGCAGGTGATGTCCAGCCACTTCCTGGGAAGTAGGTCTTCATTATGTTCCCTGATTGCCCCGGAAGACAAAGCACTGTAATAGTGAATGCCCTGCCTCCTTCTCCTCCTCCCTCTTAGTATTTTTTGCTGAGCCAATGTCACATGGTATAGAACATCTCTGGTGATTTGGGGTCAGCTGTCCTGGCTGTGTCTGCTCCCAAGATCTTGCCACCCCTGGCCTACTGATGGAAGGCAGAATGTTGGAGAGACAGCGTTGATGCTGTGCCAGTACTGCTCTGCAGAAGCCAAAACACTGGTGTGTTATCAACAGCTTTTTAGTTACAAATAGAAAGCACAGCCCTGAGAGGGTACTACGGGAAAATGCACTCCATCTCAGGCACACCCAGTATACCTGATCCAACTGTCCCTTGGTAATAAATGTAACTGATCCTTTGCAAGAGGTGTTGTCTTGAAGCAAGCGCAGTAGGAGCAAATTGTCACATTTACCCTGTTAATTAATGATCAGTGGCTGAGAAGGCAGTAACCAAACTCACCAAAGAGTGAGTAAATGCACTCGGATTCCAGAGCCAAGACACATTTCACAGATTTCACAGAGATTATGCCCAATCTCCTGTTCATCACTGTCACATTTTAATCACTTTCCAGGACTGGAAGGAATATTCCTCTTGTCAAAACTCAGTGTTGCTGGCAGAGAATGGGAAGGTTCTTGACTGCTGTGATTGTACAGCTGAAGGTTGATAGATGTTGGTGCACTGCACCAGGGGAAGCAGGGACAGCAAACTTTTCCTAGCATGGAAATCCTGTCCAGTCCTCAAAGCTGTTGAGCCAAAGCTTATGAAGGCACTTGATAAATACAAGTGAACTTTGAAGCATCGGTCTTAGTTGTGGTTGTTATCCTAACGTGGAGCTAATGATTGCTATCCTTATGTGCATCATGAGCATCCTCAGGCTCCAAAAGGGATGGGTGACAGATAAAGGGCATCCACACATCCAGAATAGGATGTCACAGCCATCACAAATTGGAGAGTTTTTCCATAAAACTGAAACAAAGCATATCAGCAGGTTTCCTAAAACTGATATCCTGTCTCACTTAAGGGCTCTAAATCACAGTGAGACCATGACCTTTGAGGACTATGTGACAGTGTCTGTTACATCACAACAGTTAATGCTGAATTATTAACCCAGTAACATGATTCTGAGCTGCCTGTTGAAAAATATTTCTTCATTTCTTTAACAGACATAGGTGTATCTAGAATAACAGGATTGATTCTGGAGCCAAAGGTTGAATGATAAATTTGGAGAGGGAGATCCATGGTTCTTTGTGAAGTTAAGTGCATTAATTCTTTAGCATACTAATTTATTAATTTGTACACTTTCAAAGAGGATGAGATTTTGGAGTTGCAAGTGTCCTGGTTAGTCCATTAGTTATGAGATCCTTACAAAGGGAAGACTTGGCAGGTCCATGGCTAAGATCACATTGTGATGCAGAAATGAAACAGATCTGGGATGACTCATGAGAAAAAGGAATTTCAAGGCTGTTACATAGACTACGTGGATGAGAAGGTTTTTAAAACTAAAAAGAACACAAACAGTTAAAGAAGGAGCTGTTTCTGCAAGAGCTGAGTTTTTAATAAGTCATTTGATTCTTGCAAAGTCACTGAGTTTGTGAGTATGCTAACATGCTGGAATTTCAATGCCTTTTTGATTTTACTAATAAAGTGTGTTAAACGTATTTCCTGTTGTTTCTCCTTACATATGTGTAAGCATATGCCACTTTCTATGGTGACTGTTAACTTTCATGTGACTGTTTTGAAGTATTCATTACACTGAAGACCAAAATATTTAATGGTTCACTTGTTATCTAACACTCATCACCTTCTCTAATAAACTGCTGTGATATTCTGTCTTGATTTTTGCAAGCTGTTTGGGTATATTTGAGCACATTTAAGATTTGAAAACTCTAAAAATAAAGCACTGTTTTCAAGGAATGCAGTTCAGAAGGCAGTATTTTCCGATGGTTCCTAAAAATGTTTCCGGGATGCCAATTTCAGCAAGAAATAAATGTATTTTTGACTCAGTTTCCTGGGCTGTTTTGGCTGTGCCCAGCAGCTCTTCAAGAGGAATCTCTTTACAATTCTGAGTCTGTTAAGGGTGTAATGTAGGAGTTTTCAAGTGTGGCTGGTGAATACTACGGTTTTACCCAAAGTAATGCAAGGGCTAGGTGAGCAAATAAGGTAAGTAAGGCTTCATGCCACCCATTGCTTTTCCTGGACTCTGTAATTTCCTAAAAGCTTCCTAAAGCTTGTTGGAAGTTGAACTTAGATTTTGTGACACATCCCACCTACCTCCTGTGTCCTATAGATATTTCTAATGTGGCATGGACGATGGATGGCTTGTAGTATCTCTTGCAATAGAGGTTTTTATGCCACCAATGGCCTAAAGGCCAAGGAAAGCCTGAGAATCTGGAAAACAAGGGAATATCTTTTTAAACTATTATCAGTTTTAGTGCTGAGCAACATTACTGCTGCAATGATTACAAAAATGAACTAAAAGAGGCAAAAACAAAATTAAAAGGAAATGAATTGTACTCACTCCTCATACTGTAACAACTAAATTGCCCATTATGTTTTTGCGGACAGCTCAGGTTGTTTGTGGTGGGCTGGATTCCTCTCACATGTCTTCATCTGATAGTAATGCTAAAAGCAAAACATTTACCAGTGCTTGTTGTCACTCCACAAGGACTGTTCCCAGAATGTTGGTGTTTCAGTGAAACCATTCCCTTGAAAACACCAATTTCTTTGTAAGCTTCCTATTTATTATTTTGGTTGTAGACCAAAGTGCATTTACGAGGACTGAAGTAATTTCATAAAAAAAAAAAACCTGCTGCAATTCAGGTTAGCTAAACTAAAGTTTTAAAAATAATTTTTCATTGTATTCTGAATTAGTCTATCAAAGATGAAAATAGTAAGAAGAATTTCCTCCTATGTACTGGACCACAGGGGATTTCCTTTTCCTATCTGCAAGAGCAAAGTCTCCGGTGTATGTGAAATGCAGAATAATAAGGGAATTCAAAGCAGAAGAGGAAAGAGTCACAGGAGACCTGTGTTATGGCTCCCACAAAATACTACTACAGCATATTTTTTTCCCATGATTTCGCTAATTACTTTTCCCCCTAGCATTTGCTTTTTGCAAGAAGAAAATGAATTTGACTTGTGCTGTTATTGTTATTAATATTGACTTCTGGGTTTGATCAGGAGGCTGGATCTCTACTGGTTTCAAAGATAACAAATAAGTGATCTGCATGAATTTTGCTGCAGATTATTTAAAAATTTATCTGTGCTGTTGTACATTTTAGAAGAGGTGTTTTACAACGATGTGATGAAAACACAGCTCTATGTTTCTCAGTAAAGTCTGAATATCACAGAGGAATTTTCCCCTATAATCTTAGGAAGCTGAGGCAGCGACACTGAAGAGACATGACTTCATAATTTGTGTCTCACCTCCCTAAGCTGACACTCTCCTTCCTTTACAGCCAAGTTTTCCCACTTGGAAAGAGACTAAGGCTTGTGATGCCCCTCTTCTTCTGTTTCTTTTATCTCTGAGTCCCTTTGTGTGATGTTCCCACATGATTCCTTAGTATACATCCCCTGCCTAAGGATCCAACTGTTAAATTGTCATTTTTATTCTGAGGGTGTGCTTTCTTTAAATACTGTGAGAAAAGCTTTTCTCCTTGTATCCTTCAGCTCTGTTGCTCATACCAGTCTCAATGGTGTCTTCAGTACCTGCTTTGTGCTCTGTCTTTCTCTCTTTCTTGGTTATCCCTTAAAAACGGAGTAATTTCCAACACTTCTTTTTTTTTTTTTTTTTTTTCCTGAGAAGACTCCTCCTTATTTAACCACACACTGAAATCCCAGTGCTGGCAGACCTGTGAAGTGCTCAAAAGCACAGATGGTGGGTTGCCCCTTTTTGTGTCTGTTCTTCAGGGAAGGAAGATGGAAGGAGAAGGTTTTGCTTTAGTCCTGGCTTTGGCACAGTAGCAGGTATGCCATCAAAGCTGACAAACAGCAGACAGGGCAGGGTATTAAGATGGTATTCAGAAAACCTGGTTTCAATCCTTGGCTCAGCTTCCAGTACAACAGGTATGAAATTTTCCTTCCTCTTGAAGCTGTTGTGAGAGTAAAACCAAGTTAATCATTGTGGATTGCTGGCATCTGTGGGGTGACGGGCAGACCGCGGTTTTCCAGCTCTGTGCTTAAAACCTCCACAGAACAAATCTGTGTGCTGGGTTTGGGTGCTGTCCTGTGAGCAGCAGATGTAGGAAGCAGCTCACTGCCCCAATGGGTGCTCCTGAGAAGACATTTGGGCACCTAAATGGTGTAGGTGCAAAGGACAGAAACTTGGTCTCTGAGCTTAGCTCTCCTGTTTTTAGTCCACTTCTGAACTTGAACATCTGCAAGAATTTGCAACCACAAGCAAGACATAAAACTGGAGAACATTTTGGGTTTCTGGGTTACAAGATACATATTCTTTCTGGAAGTTCAAAGAAAGGCTTAAATAATTTTTGTTTGGAGGAAAAAGCCCCCTAATTAAATTCTAATTGCAGAGTTTAAAATTTTTCTTCCTTTTATAAACTGTGTTAGAAACAGGGTAACTCCTCCACCCCGATAAATAGCAGCAGATGTAACTCAATAGACTTCAAACAATTCCAAAGCCTTTGACAGGACAAACAACACTAACATACTTTCCAGTCTCAACCATCAAATAAAGTGTTTACAAATTAGGACATAATGGCCATCACTTTTCTTCTTTAAAATACAACAGAAAAAGAAACAAAAACAACCAAACTTGAAATTATCAAATCTGTCATTGAACCTTGATTAGCTCTGGCTCTTTGACATTCTGAAACCTACATGAAGAATTTTTCTTTTGTATGCAACAAATGAATGTTTACAAAATGCAGTGTAGTATGAAATCCTCTATTCTCTCAGCATGCAGGCCACATAGCAACCAGGGTTTCAGTCTCAGTTGGTGATTCCTGGTGAATAACTGGAACAGCCAGCCAACAGCCTGTGAGCACAACCAGCCACAAACGGCAAAATGCTTAACAATGCCTCAGCTCCAGGGCACTGTCTCTAGGGCTTTTTGTTCAGGCCTATGTCTCTTAGTGCCCCTTGCAAGTGTTTGCATTGCAATGCTGCTGGACTAAATACAGAGGTGGACTTGCTAATTAATTAGAAATGAGAGAAATGGACTCAATTTTATGCTTTACAAAGCACTGGGGAGCTTGACAGTTATCTTTACACTTAAACATTTCTTTCTTTTTCTGAAGTGAATTACCCTTCAATTTGTCAAATTAGTGCAATATCAAATGAAATGAATTAATGATCAGAACAAATGGCATCTAGAGTTCTATCAGTGAACCAAATTCTGCAAGTGACGTATTATGTTGTGTCTTCTCCCATATGAAATGCAAACAGACAGGAACTGGTTCAGACTGTGTTTAGTACTTCTGATTTCCCTACAAAAGTGTCTGTATATAAACTTTGTGACTCCTGATCCAGGAGTCCTAATCCTGTGCCAGGATTTAGTTAGCAGGTGAAATAATCTCAAGCATGTGACTTCATTAATTCAATGGATCTTAATTGATCTGATTAATATCATATACTATTATCCACCCTTGGATTTCTGGTTTTTCCTCTTTGCTTTATTGACCAACATCACACTATTTCCTATTTGTTTTTTGCTCTACAGTGCATATGTCTTTTACCCAAGGAAATTAAACAAAATTCCTTGCTATAGAAAGAAGGCTCTGTCTCAATCCTTCCCATTTGAGGGTTTAATGCCCAATTAAACCTTTCTTTTCACCTTGATGATTATTTTTTTGTTAGAGATGCAGACATCCAGAGAGTGCAGACTGAGCTATAGAATTGAGGTTGGACCTGCACCAGCAGAAGACTCATTGTTCAAGTCATGTTGGTACAGCTTGAGCAAACACTCAAAGCAGCTGGTCAGCTCCAGATGGATTTCATCTCCAGCCAACCGTTACGTGCAACCTTGCTTGCAATGCCTTACCTCTCTCTGCCCATGCCCTATGCCTATTAGAATTCTTTTCCAGAAATTCTCATCCTCATTTTCCATCTTCTTTTGAGCAACTAGATTCCGTGGCTTTTTATTCTTTGGCAGGAGAAATGTTTTATTCCTCCCTACCATCTTCTGGAGAAAAACAAATGACAGCAGAATCCCAAAGGTCTCCCCTTCCCTTCAGTCCAGTTTGCTGTTTTTATTTCAATGGAGAAAGGCAGAGCAGAGAGAAATGGAGAATGTGAAAGCAAAACCACACTTGCTTCTGAAAACAAAACCCAACCAACTAACAAACCAACCACCAACAACAAAAAATCCTTTTGAAATCAAGATAAAATTACTTTTCCATATCTGTGCATAAAAACTAATTTAGTAGCATTTCATTGAAAACAATTTTCTGTCCTCAGTAAAATCTACTCTTTAGCTTTGGAAAATGTTTGATTTAACTTTTAATTTTTTTAATCATCAAGTACTAAGCATATCTGCTCTTTTTTCACATCTTCTGACAGCTTTAAGCCAGCTTTTTCTTCTGGGTGTTGAAGCTGTGTCTGTGTTAGTCCATGAAACGTGCTTGGGTTTGACTCCCATGAGGCCAAACACACAGTGCCTGGGCAGGCAGAGGAGCTCAGCACTCAGAGCAGGGTGGCTGCCTATGGACCACCCACTCCTGGACAGCCTCTGGCTCCCAAACTGGGCCTGGAAACTACAGGGGGACACTCCAGCTGGCACTGGCCCAAACTGTGCTGTAATCAGGTCACTCAACAGCTTAACAGTAGGGATGATCCCTCTTCCCAGGACACAGGACTTCTTCCAGGCAATGGTTATCTTAGCAATATAGATGCAAACAGAGAGTATTCTTGCTTTTTTGTAGGTCCACTAACTCTCTGGGTCTTAGAAGGGGACTCTAGGTGTTGAAATTATGAGAAATAACTTTTCAGCTAGTTTTAAGAAGCAAGGCATCCCCTTTTCTGTCAGAGGTTGTGCAAATATCAGCTGGGACTTGAAATAGTGAGACATGTGGATCACAAACCCCATGGGATGAACATATGACTGCATCAGCTCACCCAGCAAGCACTCTGTGCCTCAGTCTTTGCACTTCAGGACAAGAGTCACAGTTGTAGCATCACTGAGAAGCCCAGGCACAGTGGGCTTGGGCTGAGGGTGTGTCTTCCAAATCATATACATCTGAGGCACCAGTAATTAGAAAAGTCCCAACTGTGAAAACAGAGTTCACGTTTCACCTGATCATACTCTCCTGCAGAGCTGCAGACTAGTTTGCTGTTCCTTTGAGTCAATCCTGTGTATATGTTACTCGTGTTTAGATCTCAACCAGGAGAATTCCATGCTGGATGTACACCATGTGGCTGCACTGCCAGGAGTCAGCAGCCACTAAAGTCCCCAGTCTCCAACATGGGCCAGAGCCAGATATGAGCAAATTCTTCTCAAGTTACAAGCTGGTTACAGCCAGAGGTTTAATAATGTGGTTTCACTAGGTAATTGTGCTATCCAAGTTAACTATTAATTAACCTCCCATTAGATGATGTCAGACCTTGCTGCACAAGAAACAATTGCCATAATTGTAACAGTTTTTATTTTAGTGTTGACTGTATTGATCCTGCACTAAAAAGATAAGCAGAGAAGGATTAGATTGCATTTACTGTCCATTGAGTAAATAATTCTTCTTTCTATTTTCATTCAGATCTTTAAGAAGTTTTATATCTCAGTGAAGGGATTTTATTTGTATTTTTAGCAGAAATGATGATAGCCTATCCTGCTGTGGCAAGGCCCACATACTACCCCTTCAAGTAAACTCTGTACTTTCTTCCCCTCTACATTTTCAGTTGATAACATTTTGTTAAACAAGTTTTGAATGAGATTTTACCTCTTTCTTGCAAGGACAACACCTTCTTATTTGTTCCATGAAATGGTAGCCAGACTTTTCCAGAGATATAAAAAAGCCTATTCAAAACACTCCCCTTTCTGATAAAACAAGAATATCAAACTTTGCAAGGTTAGGTTCCTGCTTCTACAACCAAACTCTTAAAAAATACTGGATCAATAGTTAGCTGTTATTTCCTTCCACTGCTGGGACTTTCTGCAACACAGCTGTATAAAATAAGAACACTGTCTCTTCCTTGTGTCTGCACCAGTGGCCTTTGAGGTGACCTTTTTGAAATTACAAGGCAGGGTGGTCTGAATGCCACCATTAATTCAGATTAGCCAAGAAACTGCAATATATGTTACTTCATATACCCGGCATGACCACAAAAACTCGGACTAGGGAAGTCCTGGAATACCAGGGCTTGTGTGGACAAGTAGGAACCAATTTTAGCGGTGCTCCCACTCTCCGTGTTAGCAGGTTGTTTACCAAGTTATTTTGAGAAACTCATGGGAAGTCAAGGAGCCGAGACAGATATTCAAAATAGATGTCTGTCACGTAGCATTTGTAGAATTTACTGTCTGCCAGTTACCAGGGAAGTTCTGTAAGCCATGCTGGTAGCATCAGAATTACTGACAAAGAGATTAAATACTCATTTTGTAATTAGTGGGAATATTGCTTTGTTTTTATTGCAGTAATACATAGAGGTTCCAACAGAGATTGAGGGCCTCTCTGTGAAAAGCATTAGATTTATGTACAATAATAATTAAAGTTCTTGCCTCACACTCCTATGAAGGTCATCTGAAGGATGCTGAGAGATTTCAAAACAAATAAAGTGATTATGAAAGGGATCCACCTTGAGCTGTTCAGCTCCCAAAGTTGCAAGATCAAGTCAAGACCACACACAGAGCTCCCCCTCTCCATGTTGTTTATGAATGGTTTACAAGGGGCTCTTCCCAGGGGGTCACTACCACAGGCATTCCAATATTATACCCACTTCTAAAACGGCCTCCACAGAATCGTTATTATGAACATTTTTTCAGATGTTATAAAATAACAGCTTCACAGTGAGTTAACTACTCTCTAGCTTAGTCGGATGGGGAACAATATAGTTTATGTGCTCTGAGCTTTCTCATGGATTAAATTTATCACTTGGTCAGTGGCAGTGCCCCTGTTTGACAGATGTAGGCCATTATTGAACAATTTGGCCTTCAAAACAGTGACTGTATTTGGAAAAGTACTTTAGGCATAGCTAACCTCAATTTTAGCAATCCATAATGAAATGTGGGAGACCTTCCTTATGCTGACAAAGGCACGGAACAGGCTACTTCTGAAAATATTTTAAGAAATGAGATAGCGAAGACATTATCAGTAGAAAAAAAGGCCAAGCTGGACTCTTCACCACACTGCACTCACTGAGGTGATGGCTTCTGCCAGTTCCTGCTGAAGATCATTTCACTCACACATGTAAAATCCTAGAAATAATGGGCCATGTCTCAACAGAGCCAAGAGGTGACAGTGCAGCTGTGGCAGGGGGAAGTGTTCAGGTGTGACCTCTGGGCAAAAGTGAACGGGTGGGGCATCTGCTCACAAAGTCTCATCATGCCTTGCATGAAGAGACTTTGGCAGCATGGCAATTTTGGGATGGTGTTTCAGTACAGAAGACCTGCCGTGTACCCATATATTTGTATGTACATTGGGATAGACAGAAGGGTCACACATTTGATGGAGACACTTTGGCAGACTATCCACTGTACAGAGTACCATGACTGTGTCACATAAGGGCATTGGAAAGTGAGGGAATAGCTACTCCTCCAGGATAGGGGAATCTTCAGCCAGAGTTGGAGAAAAATGCAGGAGAGGGCAAAGATTTTTCTTGTTTTAATTCACAATAAGATGTGTTTCTGACTAGAAAGGACAGGGACATCCAAAAATTAGTGGGCATGTTGAAGATGGCAGTTTGTAGGGATGAGGGGCTATAGAAAGTATGAAGAACATACTTTCTATGAAAGAAGAGCTTGTGAAAGTGTTAATTTAACAGTAAGGGAGTTAGTGAAACTTGGAAGGACTGGAAGGGAAGAATGAAGACTCCAGTGTCTTAAGGCTTGGCAGAGATGGAAAGGAACAACTGACTCTAGCCAAGGACTGGGAAGAATGTGATGGTTTAGGAATATGACTTCAGGTACAACCCTGTCCTTGCAGCACACATGTTCACTGAGCCCGTGGCCAAGGTCAGCCTTGGTTTGACCAAGCACACTCCAGCATGCATCCTTCCCCAGTACTGAAGTGGAAGGAGTTTTCCCTTTGTGATATGTTCTGTGAAAGCTGATCCTGGCAGCATCCTCTCTGAGCACGAGCCAACCTTGTCAGTGAATGCTGATGGTGCAAGGCATGAGGGATGTGGGATGCTAGATCTGGCCATGTTGGAAAAGGCTCCTCATTGGCTAAACAAGGCATGGTGTTGATTATCTGATATAGGATTCAAGCTAGTGACCTTGGGTCACAGCCCCAGAAACAGACTCCTTCCCACTGCCTTTCCCCAATACTCATGAACAACAGCAAACTCCTGGGATAGTGGATGGGCTGGAAAACAAGACCAGAGTCTTTTGGGACAACAAGGGCAAAGCAGCTCTGGCTGTGCTTGAGGATATGTTGGCCAGCAAGTAGTATGTTCATCATTGCCAGAGGCCACCCAAGCTGGAGATGTCCTTGAAATAATATTAGTTTGAATGTTTCCTCTTCTTGGGGAGACCTTAACAGCCAGATTATAGCCAACCATAGCAACTTCTGTCACCCTCTCTAGACAGCAAAAAGGTGACTTTCAATGCAAGCAATTCACTTATTCAAGTTAAATTTTGGGTGCAGATCAGCTCCAAACAGTTCTAACAAGGTGAGGTGTGTGCATGCATTTAGACATCTTCACATTCCCAGCCTCTGACCTTGCTTTTTTTTTTGCTTATGAAGCATAAAGCCAAAGAATCTCTATTGACAATAATTAGAATAAAAGACTAAATTTGTTTATATCCACATCATCTTTGTTCATGAGTGTTGGCTAACACACAGGCACTCTTGGGATGGAACACAGCAGCCATTTTGTATGCAGCAGATCTTACCAATAATTTTCAAGGAGTGGGAGAAGTGGCAAATAACTTCCCTAATTGAAAATTATGTGGGAATTTCACAGTGTGCAGAGTATAATTAACCACACTGGAATCTGGCCAAGGAACCAAGGTTAACACCACTGTAGTTGCAGAAGTGCCACTGGTAAAGCAACACCTCCTGAAAACTTTAGAGCCTAATCCATTCCTATGAAATAAACAAAAGGCATACATTTGAAAGGTAGTGTACAGCTTTTATTTATATTTGGCCATGCCTTCATCACTTACCACTGAAACAGTCAATCATGGCTGTACACTAAAATCAGAAGTACATACAGCTCTTAATGACATATTTTTTTAGTGAATCAAAGTTGAGCTAGTATATTGCATTATGCCAATTCTTTATAAAATTGAGTCAAAGTCATCTAACGTACGCAACACATTTTATCAAATGTGTAAGAAATATTTGGAAGAGGAATATTGTTTATATAGAAAGAAGGGTGGAAAAGTAAATTTGGCAGCATATCATGCAAAAATTAGTTCAGTAAAAGGGGGGGAAAAAAATCAAGCTATGTGCCAGAGTTTCAGTCACAGTCAGACGAGCTTTTCTGAGCTTGCAAGTACTATACAAATGTGAAAAACACACACTTGGTACAGGAGGAAGCGAAATAGGAAATAGCTGATGGAGAAGTCTGGGCTGTTTATGCCAATGGTGACGCTGCAAGTCAGATAGAAAAAAAGCAGCAAGAAATGAAGTCATGCCTAAAGCCTGGGTTTATCTCTCACATTGCTGGAGCTGTGTTGCAGATTCTTTGGGCACCAACTATGGGTCTTGTGGCACAAATAGCACTGCTTCTTTTCCAGAAGGAGCATGATTGTCATCATGGCTGCAACTTAATAAGCTAAAAAATCCTATGGAAACCAGGAGTTGCATTTGCCTGTTGTGTAAAACCTGGACTGGTCATGCAGAATTCGGCCTGATGTGAATCACAGAATCATAGAATGGTTTGGGTTGGAAGGAACCCTCCTGTCATGGGCACCTTCCACTAGAGGAGGTTGCTCAATGCCCAATCCAGCCTGGCCTTGGACACTGCCAGGGATGGGGCATCCACAGCTTCTCTGGACAACCTGTGCCAGAGCCTCACCACCCTCATAGTAAAGAATTTCTTCCCAACATCCAACTTAAGGCCGTTTCCTTGAGTTTGAAGCCATTTCCCTTGAAGGTCCCTAAGAACTTGTCCACATGAGCCAAGCAAGACCTCAAACTTTCCACCCTCAGGACTGAAACCTGAAAGATTATCAGTGACATTTTAGAAAGTTCAGTGAAGCAAAATTCCCAAAAGACATAGGTGTGGTGCACATGTCTTTGCAGCTGTAGTGGTGCTGCAGGGTTACAGCAGTGGGTGAAAAAGATTTTGTATCTCATAGATGCCTCTGAAAAAGTCCCTGCTCTACCCTGGAATGTAGGACTGCATGCAGAATGGTGTTTATTTATCCCTGTGACAGGCCAGATGGCTGGAGGCCAGTGGAGCAGCCCAATGCCTGGGGTGTGGAGGGGCAGAGCAGGAACCTGTGGGGCTGAGGTTGCTGTCCTGGTTGTCACTGACAGTTCTGGTGCCAGGTCTGCCCTTCCCTTATTTGGGGTGAATTTGGGGAGGTGTATTTTGGGCTGAGGGGGCTGAAACAGCAGGAGCCTCTGCCCAGTGTGCAGGCAGAGTTTGGAGCTGCCGAGGCATTGTGCTGGGGTGGGCTTCCAGCCCTTTCTGGTGGTATTTGGGCTGATTCAGAGTGTCACTGCTCAGCAGCTGGGAAGCAACAGCACCTAAAAGAAGACAATGAGGAAGGCCTCACCTCATTGGCCTAAGAAGAAGATGTGAAGCATTTTTGGTTTTAATGCGACTGAAGAGAGGCTTGATTCCCAGTTTGTCCCATGAAATAAGACTCTATTTAGAGTCTTTCAGACTCAGTAGGATTGCATCAAAGAAATAACTGACACTAGAATTGATTTCTCCAGCCCACTGGGAAGATTAACTCTCTGAATATTGACTGACTGCTTTGGTCAATAGGTAACAGTGTATAGCTTGCTGGAAGAGTGTTTGCTGTTTTTTGTTTTGCATGCCCTTGCTGAATACTTTGGATTTCACTGGTGGAGATTTCATACTGACTCTGCCTTTTTTGTTTCCATTATAAGGCTTTTAAATTGCTGATGGAAACTTCTGCCCTTGAGTATGAGCACAGCCAAGGGTAACATCCCCATGCCAAATACTAGAGGGACGCCATCAGCCCCTTCAATCAAGCAAACTACATTTACTACTAATGTACTACAAATTGGTAGTCTTCCCATTCCCTCATGCTGTGGAAGTGGGTGCCAGGGGCCCTGAGGGGCTGGCAGGGTTTAGAAGGATGGGAAGCAGCTCTTGCAGCCCCTTGCTCAGCCCTGTCCCAGGGAGACATGGGCTGTGGGGCTTTCTGTCCCAACAGAAATAACACATGGGCAGAATTTTGAGTCACATCATAACTATAGCAAATTTCCACTGAGCAAAAAAATATATAAAACAGTCCAAAGAGGCTAAGCCCTCTGGCTGGGCTGGGTGAAGGAGGGAGTCAAGTGGCTGGAAAACATTGCTAAACAGTTAAATCTAGCAGTGAGTGTTGAAGCAGCTGATTCTCTAAACACAGCACTTCCCTGCAGCCCAAGCTGCATTTGAGGTGCATGTTGCCCTAGCAGGAGCTGCAGGGCTGCTGGGGAAGAGAGGGGCATGAAGAAGGGGATTGGAATGCACCCAGAATGCACAAACCTGGAGTCATTGCTCAGGCAAAACTCCAAGAGACCAACCCCTTAATGCAATTTCAATGGGCTTTGAATGCAATTTTTACATAGCATCTTTCTCCTTGACAAATCCAAATGCTTTCTTCAGTGATGACTGGCACCAGCCCCCTGTGGCTCTCCTTGGACAGGATTCAAGCTGTATGTTGTTTTTTGCTATAAATCTTTCTATCCCACTCTCCTCCCCCTGTTCCCCTTCCCACCTTTTAAATTCTTCATTGATTTAATGCTCCCCCTTCAGAGGCTATCAAACAGCTTTTCCCTGAACACTTTTGGTTGTTGCAGTGAAATAGGCTAGGAAGAAAAGTGGTTCCAGGCTGAGAACTTGAAGAGGTTATACATGAGCTCTGTACAGAGATTGAAAAGCTCTGAGTTGTTATAGCAGCTGTCCCAGCTGAAAAAATGTCAGGGAGTGGGATCGTTTTCTGTGTATTTTATGGACAGGGAATAGGCCAGGTTCCCTGGTATTTGAGTTACTCTGGGGTTGTTCAGCCAATCCCTACACTTTGTAGGATAGTAATTGGATCCTCAGTGCCCTTGAAGAGTTCTAGCACTCAGTGTAGAAAGGAATAGCTCTATGCCAAGCACTAAGTGGACTTTTAAGTGTGTAAGCCATTTTTCTACTTGTAAAATCTAGGTTTGATTCTGTAAAAAGAATTGCACACCTTTTTTTTCTGGGGAGTTTGATGCCATTTTTCTCTGTATTAAGGCTGAGTGAACTGTTCTCAGGGGCTAACTCCCTCTCCCCCTCTGTTTTTCTGTTTGTGATGAAGACAGGATTTGATAATAATTAATTATTTAAAGTTGGTCAGCTGCACTTGGAGTAATATTTTGCAACCACTGGGTTGTTAGCACTTGCTTTGCTGGTTAGCTGAAGTTTTCCACAAAATTTAAGGCTAGAGAGAACCATTAAAACAGTTGGTCTGACCTCCTGTACATCACAAGCCATTAAATTTCACCCAGTCAGCCTCCTACTGAGCCAAATAATGTCACAGTTGGCTAAATCACAAAACCCAGAATCATATCCAACCTGGCTTTGAAGACATCCAGGGCCACAGTCTTTGACGCTCTCTTGGTAGTTTGTAACAATGATTTAAAATTGTGCCTTGTTTCCTATTTGAAACTGAAATCCAGGCTTCAGTTCATGTTATGCCTCCCCTGCCAGGTGACGCAGCCATTTGGAATTTGTCTAAATGAAGGTATCTATATGTGCTGTTATTGAGACACATCCCAATCCTTTCTCTAGCTGTTAGAAAAGTAATGCAAACAGGTTGTGCTTTATGATTTTCTCCCAAAAAGGAAATCTATATTTCATTTTAAAAACACTTTAAAATTATACAATTGTCTTTTCAGGTGCTTGACTATCCTTTTAAAAAAACGAACAGCAGAACTGCAGAAAATCTTTCTGTTTTACAAAATATAGGGAAATTTTTTAAAATCCTAGATCTGGATGTATATCTACTGTGAGCATTGTCTCAGCACCCGCTCGTGGGCCATGCCCAGGCCCACACTGTTCTCTGGCCCTAGCTTGCTATTTTATCATTTGTAAGGGGAGGCAGTGATTGAATTTGTGGAAAACTTTTTCCTGCTTGGTACATTCTTACATCTGAGAGGTTTAAAGGACTTTTTCATTCTGCAGAGAGCTTGCAGAAAGCAAGTTAATTGTGGCCCTCTCCTGAAAAATGAGAAGGTGGACCTCAGCCAAAGGCTTGAATCTCCATCCCTGTTGCCTGAGTAAGACACTCTTGAGTGGATTTTGCTGTTGTTACACCTCTTCTGCAGGAGCCATATTGCTAAATCATCAGCTATGCCATCTGACCATACAGCAGCTGAGTACTCTCATCATGCTACAGAGCTGGAGCTCTTGTCTCCTTTGGGAAATCTTCTGCTTGACCTAATCATCACATAGTTATGGGTTAAAGCTGTTTGATGAGGAAAAAAATTGGTGAAAAATACAAAGAGCTTAGGGCTCTCATACCCTCACATTGCTCTGTATTTCTTGTTAAGCATGCAGCTCTGCACTTGATTGCTTTAAAACGTTCTTACTTTATTACTCCCAAGCTGCTGATGAAAAGAGAGCTGAATAGTGTACAGCCCAGCCCTGATCACAGAAGACCTCTCAATCAGGTGCACCCATATGGAAAATTTGCCTGCTGATAACTACTTTTGGGTATGAAGCCAGCACTTGGTTCAGTTACTGCAGCCTTTACTGATTGCATATAATGCTAATTTTAGGGAGATGAACACACCCTAGAAACTGAGCCATACTTCAGCTACACTTAAAAAAACCTAATAAACACCAGTCCAACTTATTTTTTAGGATGACAAGACCTCTTCCTTGTGAAATAGTACTGAGTACTAATAATTATATGCCTGTCATCCCATTCTTTACTCCTTACCAACTTTTAAATGATGTCCAGGATTAACTTACCCAGATTTTGGCTACTTGCACCTCAGGATCTGTCCTTTCTGTGCTTTGGCACACTGTATGCTTTAAATTTCTGAAAGGTAGCCAGTCTTCAAAGAGGCATCAAAATTGAATGTAAGTTGCCTAACTGCTACCTTAAGCAGAAGTCTAAGGACTTATAGATGTATATTCTATGGGCCTTTCCATATAAAAATTATTACCTTTAGTAATTTACCTTCAACATCCTTCTTATTGTGATGGAATCAAGTGTTCCTTATCATATTCTGGTATTATGAAAGGTGTTATTTACATTTTGCCATGCCTTCCATGCATAGGCAAGAACCAGATGCCCAACACTTCTGCCTTCTTACACATTTTTCTAAAAATCAGATATTGTCTAGAATGACTTTAAAAATATAACATGTTTTTATCCTTCATTGTTATTATTAGGTGTAGTTTATCCTGATATCTTCAGCCTTCCATATTAACTTTATGTACTTTGACTTTTAGTTTACATTATTTGCTCTCTTCTTTCCTCACCTTTCTGTCATTTAATGCTCCTTTATGTCTAAATTCATCAGGATGGCCTTTTAGAAAGCATCATAATCTTTCGTGATTATGACAGTGTGCTTTTGGCTGACAAAGAAGTTCCATATGTCATTTATATTTTTGTTTCTTAGTTTTGAATACCCAGTCAAATTACTTTCTAATCTTCCTTCCTTCCTTCCTTCCTTCCTTCCTTCCTTCCTTCCTTCCTTCCTTCCTTCCTTCCTTCCTTCCTTCCTTCCTTCCTTCCTTCCTTCCTTCCTTCCTTCCTTCCTTCCTTCCTTCCTTCCTTCCTTCCTTCCTTCCTTCCTTCCTTCCTTCCTTCCTTCCTTCCTTCCTTCCTTCCTTCCTTCCTTCCTTCCTTCCTTCCTTCCTTCCTTCCTTCCTTCCTTCCTTCCTTCCTTCCTTCCTTCCTTCCTTCCTTCCTTCCTTCCTTCCTTCCTTCCTTCCTTCCTTCCTTCCTTCCTTCCTTCCTTCCTTCCTTCCTTCCTTCCTTCCTTCCTTCCTTCCTTCCTTCCTTCCTTCCTTCCTTCCTTCCTTCCTTCCTTCCTTCCTTCCTTCCTTCCTTCCTTCCTTCCTTCCTTCCTTCCTTCCTTCCTTCCTTCCTTCCTTCCTTCCTTCCTTCCTTCCTTCCTTCCTTCCTTCCTTCCTTCCTTCCGCCTACCTGCCTCGAAGGTTCTTCTCTAGCATTTGTTAAGTTTTGTTTGCAGTCCTATGACTCTATAAAACTGTATTTAAGTAGGCTGTATTTAAACGTCAAAATTGGCTTTCTTTTGGTTCATGCTGATGTCTTTTTAATCACGAATGCTGTCACAGTTTACTGTGTGTAATTTTTACTATAATGACGTATAAAAAGTTGTATTCTATGCAAGAGAATTTTATTAGAAAAATGTCGCAGATATTTTAAAGAAATCCTAGTGATGCTGGAGTAAATGGATAAGGAAGGATCCCTTGCCCCCATCTGCCAAACTAGATTTTGTACAAGCTGCCCTGATTTCTGGTTTGACTCACTGGCCTAAAAGAAGCCTTCACCTCTGAAAACTCACTGCTGGCTGCTTGTTTTATGGGATTTGTCACCTGAGACATATGCTCTAGAGGGTTTTCCTTTGCTTGTTGGTTTGTTTTTTAACTCTTGCTCAGATTTTTTTAAAAAACGCAAGTGAGCTATGTAAGATATTCCTGTGGGATGAAGTCTGACCTAGGCCAGGAGGAGTTGAGTGAAGACTTTGCAGCTCCTCCTCTCTCCCTCTTTTGGGCCCCTTCAGAACCATTTCAGTGAAGCAGTTAAACACTTTTCCCGCAGTATTGCTATGACATTTAGTCCATCGTTCATATTTATGCAGCCACGTGTGAGCTCCTCTATAAGAATAATGAGAGTAAATACCCCATGTGGAGTCCTGCATATAAATTTCTATTCTGGCTTGAATCTTCACATTTTTTTTTTTTTCTTTCTGTTACAAACTGTAAGAAAGTGCCTGGATATGGTTTGTGAGCAGTTTCCCTCCTGCTACTTCAAAAGAGCATATTATTCATGTAATGAACAGGCTTAGTGCTGGACTTGACAAAACACTGGGATATACACTGTTGGGCACAATTCTGAACTGGCAGGGAACTGGACTGGATGACCTAATGGGGCTCTTTCATCTCCAGTTACTTATGATTTTCAATGCTAATTAAAACCTCACTAGGTAGTGGGGAAGACTATCACGGCCAATTCAAATAACTTCTTAAAAATTTTCCTTCTGTTTATTTTTTCCATTTGCCCACTTTGATTTTATACACATATCACTTAAAAACACCCTTAATTACAAAAGTGTCCAGCTATAAAACTACAGAACAAACAAACAAAACCACTTACACAGCTTGTAATAGAAGTGCAAAGGCCAGGAAATAAATGATTGTGCTTTATTATGGAAAAAGAAAATAATTTCTCTAGTGCTACCCAGGTCCCCAGGTGTGCTGGGGTATGGCTGTGCTCTCAGTTTACCTTCTATCTGAGCTCTCCCTTAGCTCTCACCAGATCTGTACACTGAAATGTGTCATGGGGAATTTTTTTACTTTAATAAAACCACTCAGCCTTTAGACTCTTGCTGAGCAACCGCTTCAGCTTGATGCCTTGCCGGAGCAGGGCAGCCCAAACCCACTGGCTTTCACCATCTCTTGATGGGTGTCTAGGATGTGGGCTGATGTTGGATGCTCACCTTCTTCTGAGCTCTCGGAGGCTTGTGGGGAGCCAGGGCTCCTTGCGCAGCCTCCCGGCCACAGCTGCTGGGTAGTTGCACATAAGCGAGGTCTGGGTCTGGTGTCAGCCCAGGGATGGACACGCTACAGCAGTGAAACACAAGTGTCTGCCCTGATGGGCTCATATGCAAACCCAGACGGCTTCTTGTCTTTCCTCAAGGCACCAAAAACACTGAAACATGAAGAAGACCTTTGAGAAAACCTATCAAAAGCTGAAAAACTAAATGGGGGGACCATGACCATTAAGGTTTAAGGAGACATTCACACAGAAGAGTTGATAGAATAATCTTGGGTGAACAGGATGTCTGAAGGTCATGGGGTCCAACCAGGGAAAGCAGGGCTGACTTTGAACTCCAGCTCTATTAGAGCACACTTCTCAGGGTCATGTCCTGCCAAATTCTCGATATCTCTGAGGACAGAGGCTCCGCATACTCTGTGCTAATGTCAGACCACCTTCATCGTAAAATCTTCCCTGATATCCAAATAGATTTTGCAATATGTTACTGCTTGTGCTATCCTTTCGTTGTGTACCTCTGACAAGAGTAAAAACCAAAGAAAATTGGAAAAAAAAATCAAAGCAGTAATGCATAATAATACACATAAAATAAAATTATTCAGACAACCTGTTTACTGCCTGGAAACTTTCTATTTAAAGAGAAATGTCCCTAAGTGGCTGTAATTGCTGAAGTGACACACTGTCTAGAAACAGTGCAGCTGTATTTGCATTCACCTTGCTAAAAGGGCTGTCAAAACTGCAAAGTGCGAGATCAATTAAGAAATAACAGAGATTAGAGCTGATCAGAGTAGATGATTGAATTTTACTTCCAAGAGTGACATTTAATCTGCAGGATCCTTTAGATCTTCAGGTGAGACTGTAAGGAAGAGTAGTCCAGCAGGAGGAATTTGAGCATCAAAACCTGTCTAAGCACTGTGATGAATCCTGGTGATGATTTTCCTGGGACACCATTCTCTGCCTTGAGGCAAGGGGGTGCTGAGAGTTGCTGTTTGTGAGGGTTGCTTTAAAGATGAATTCAGTAAAGACTTTCCTCGTATATTAACATGGCTGGAGTCATACGTGTTCCTTTGACAGCAGAAAGATGATACATCACAGTCACAGAACACTTTGGGGTGCACTTTAGAAACTTTTAAAGTTTTGCACAAGATAGGTTTGAAAATAAGACAGTGCAGAATGCTACTTTTGGCAGAATATACTTGTTATGAAAGGTATGGAAAAAGAATCATGCCCTGAGGTTTGCTGAGCATGCACAGGCCCCAGATGAACAGTGGTCCACAGGAATGATAGACATACCTTACGGCATCTTACATGCAATTAATTCAAATTTTGATTTTCTCTCCTTCTAGCACACACTTTTTAAACATTTTCCTGTAACTATTGTACGTGGTAGTTTAGTGAGGACCATAAACTTGCACTTTCCAGCAGCCTGAATTTATAAACTGTCAGAGTTTACACATTCTTCGCCAAGAAATGTCTGGTTTTCCATAGATCTTTATTCTTTTGTTATATTCAAAGCAAGGATTTTGTTCATGTTCTGAACAGGATTATGATGAATCAACTGGCAATTACCTATTAAAAAGTGTCATGCTTGAAGGAGAGTCAGACTGGAAAGGAGTTTGTATTAGACAATATACTCAAGAAAAACGTTCCTTTGTATTCCACTTTATTCCGTTTGTAAGTATTTTTCAATGAATTATAATTTTTGTTCTGTTAAAAGAGTTTCTCTTCCTAACAGATTCTGGGTCAAATTGTTAATATCAACTGTGTGGTGATGGCCAACTTCTCCAGAAATATGAAAGTTGGAAATTCAATGGAAAGAAAACATTTCTTCTGTTCCAGAATGTAGGCAAATGCTTATTGGTGAAATAGAGCTGAAGGGCAAGGAGTGTATATATTTTTTGGCCTGATCCTCCAATATATCCATTGATTTATGTCAGGAAGGCAGCAGAATATGTTCCCATGACTTTACGAGCCCGCATGGGAAAAGGAGAACATTTTCATTTAATTTAAAAAGATAGAATTAACCCTGGTTGGAGAAGGTTTAATGCTATTGCAGTCAGGTAAATGAGAGGTTTGCATGCTTTTTTACAGTTTTAGTTTGGATGCTGGATTGGACACAGAAGCTGCACATTTTAACATTTGTAGTGTCTGGCTCAAAACCAAGATACATCTGTGACCTTGCTCATCTCTCATGCACATCAGGATGTGTAACATTACCCTGACAGATGTAGGAAGAAATATATCTTGGAGTAATTTTTTTAATTTTCCATGAAGAAATTGAGTTGTTTCAAAAATGGATTGTTACCTAAATACAGAGCCCTTCAGAGACAGATGTCATCAGAGGCCAACAACAGGCCAGGCAGCTATTTCCTAGTTGAGTCTTCACTGGCTGCAGGTGATCTGACACAAAAAGGGGAAAGAGATACCTTTTGTTCTGGAAGGTACTTCTGGTGCTACCATGCTTCATGTCTCTGACTTCACAGCTTCACAGTGGCCACCTGAGTTGATTTTGGAATGGGAGACAGTCTATATTATGTCTGGGACAACTGGGCATACCCCAACAAAAATAGCTCTTACACATTATTGAAGTGTTTTACTAGAGGGCAGGGGATTTAAAGGAGGGAGAAGGGTTGGTTTCATCCAGAGAATTGCTCTTTTACAGCCTGCAGCCAGCTGGATTCCGGATGAGCTGCTTCAAATTGGAAAGGAGGGAATAAGATAATTATCCTTCCTTAAAAATTAAGTGTCTTAAATTGATTTCACTTAACTTCCAGTCTGAATGGAGTGACTTATGATTTACAGCAAGGTGAGATCAGAATCAGGCCTGTGATCTTGGTTTTTTTTTGTAAAAGCTATTTTCATCTCTAGATGTCATGGACCTTTCTGGGTCCCATCTGTTCAGGGGCGTCTGCAGCATTACTCCATAGACAGGGTATTTTTCTGGGCAGAGGTTTCATTCCACTGATTATTCACCAGCCTAAGTGATACTGAACTTACACAGTCTATTTGATTTCACATTTTGGAGCAAATTAGCTAGAGTGTGCTTTCTATAACCTTTGAAATAGGTTTTTAATGCTAGTGCTTGTTTAAAGAGCCAGACTTCCAACCCTGAAAAGCAGCTTTCTCTGTTGTAATGCACTGCTATAGATCTGGAAGTTTTCTTTATATTGATGTCATGTCTGAGGTTTGATGTGGAAATGACAGTTTATGGAAAAAAAAAGATAAATTGTTCATCAATTTTTTGCCTCTTATTGGGTCTGCTGACTTATGTTTCAATTCCAGCAGCACTTCACTGATAGCTTTTTCCCAGTGGCAGAAATTTTGGAAGATATGATTTGCCCAAGACAAAATCAGCTCAAGTAGTTGGCTAGCAAAGAGCTTTCAGAAGCTTCCCAGCTCACATTTATGTGTCTTTTATATCTCTTTTCTTCATGTTGCATGAAGGAAATGTAGTGAAATAGTGCTGAACTGGGGAATGAAATGTCTGAGAGTGCATTGGAGAACTCAGCAGAGATGCAGAGATAGAGGGATCCATATGACTGCTAGCAGAGATCCTTTGGAAATATTTTTTTTTCCCCCATTCCCTGTTACTCAACTTTTACAGGAACCCATCAGACCAGATAACCCCCTAACAACGATTTTAGGTAAATCCATCTCTTTACTGTTTATAGTTGCCTCTGCTGTGTAGTTCATCGTGGCTAAAGTACAGCTCCAGTCTCTGTACTTCCTGAAGTATAAATCCACTCTGAGATGACAGTTGTCAAAGCCTGGAAGTTTTGTTGTTCATTCTTACCCCTCTGGGATCAGTCAACAGAACCTGTATTAGCTGATGAGTGGTGGAATTCTAGGCCCAGAGGTTCAAATGAGCCGCTGAGGGTTTAGTTGCTTAAAAAGAAAACATAGCAGAATTTAGGTGTCCAAATCCCAGACAGGTCTTCCAAACTTGCACCCTGTTTTTCATTATTGAAAACATATACTGCTATTACTATGACTTCACTGGATTTTGACCAGCACATCCCAGAGTGATACTGCTGTATTTGCCCAGAACTCCTTCCCTGTCCACTGGGCTGGGTGTTGTGGTGTCACTACTCAGCACAGGAGATGTCCCTCTGGATGTTAAGAGGACCATGGTGTGGTAGGACATACAGTTCACTTCCACTCACTGTGAAGGAGCCTGTGCATACAACTTCCATCCCTCAGCCCCAGGGCTCGATCTCTGTTGGTGCAGAAGGCCACCAACAAGTGTCCTCCATCTCTCCTGATCAGGCTGTAGGAAGGAACACTATACTTGTTTGACCCTTGCTGGATGTCAGACACCCACCAAAGCTGCTCTATCACTCCTGTCCACAGCTGGACAAGGAAGAGAAACTTTAATGAAAGCTTCAAGAATTGAAATGAGGACTGGGAGAGATCACATGCTGAATACTGTCACAGGCAAAACAGACTTGACTCAGGGATAGTAATTGAATTTATTACTAACAAAACCAGAGGAGGATAATGAGAAGTAAAATAAAAACACCTTCCTCCCACTCCCCATGCCTTCCCAGGCTCTACCTTCTCTCCTTACAGTGATGGGGTACCTCCCACATAAGAGAATCCTCCACAAATTTCTCCAGTATGAGTCTATCCCATGGACAAGAATTCTTCAGAAACTGCTGCAACATAGGTCTCTTTCCCACAGGGTGCAGTCCTTCAGGCACAGCCTGCTCCAACATGGATCTCCTGCAAGGTCACAAGTCCTACCAGGAAACCTGCTCCAGCATGAGCTCCTCTCTCCATGGGTCTGCAGGTCCCTGCCAGGACCCTGCTCCATGGGGTCACAGCCTCCTCTCAGGTATCCACCTGCTCCAGTGTGGGTTTCCTCCACAGGCTGGAGCTGGATCCCTGCATCCCTGTGGTTCTCCATGGGGTCCAGTGGCAGAGCTGCTTCACCTGGTCTGCACCATTCCTGCCTGCTGGGCAGGAATCCCAGCTCCAGTGTCTGGAGCACCTCCTGTGTCTTTCTCCACTGATGTTGGTGTCTGAATAGATTTCTCCTCTCATATTCCCACTCTTTTCTCTGGAAGAGAGGATAACCTGCCCCCCCTGCCCCCCTTTTTTTTTTGTTCCTTCTCTTCTTAAATGTGTTACCACACAGGCATTACTATCATTCCTGCTGGGCTCAGCCTTGGCCAGCAGAGGGTCAGTCCTGGAGCTGGCTGGCATTGGCTCTGCCGGACACAGGGGAAGCTTCTGGCAGCTTCTCACTGAAGCCATCCCTGCAGCCCTTCTGCTGCCCAAACCTGGCCACACAATACAAAGAGTTGTTGTGCCACAGAAGGAGGGTGCTTCCCCTGCCAGCCTGGGGACTATATATCTCAGCTGGAAGTTCAGGATTCTGGGAGGCTTTATTCCTTTGGCATTACATGATTATTGAATAAAATATATGAACTATTTGGGAATGGGGAGCACACACTGAATACTTCTGTATTTGTTTTTTACATTAGCCACTGAAGTGTCTATGGGTGGGAGTCATCTCCTCTAGCTGTGTGTGTCTGAGCAGAGCAGAGCAGAGCAGAGCAGAGCAGAGCAGAGCAGAGCAGAGCAGAGGTGGATGTAGATATTGCCTAACACTGTGATGAGATTTGCCAGATGCATTGGGTGACATGCACCATTATGCCCATACACAGATCAGAGCAAGTGAGGAGAAACAGGCCTTCTCTGTGTTTCTGTTCTCGGCTCATTACTGGATAATTGCCAGGTATGTTCACACAATTAATTCCGAGCTGATGCAGGAGGGAAAGCTTCTTCAGGCTAACAACCAGCTCACCCGACAGTTAAAAAAGGAAAACCAGAAAACCTACTGCCATCTTGTGTCCCATTGGTGTTTACCAGTTGGAAGGGAAAGAGGAAGACATATAAAGTATTCAGTATTTAATATTCAATATTTAGGTACACAAAATGATGATACTTCACCAAAACTTTAATAATTTTAAAAAACAGGCTCATCAGAGGAATTGGAGACCCTAAGGATGATCCTCATGGAAACAGTCAGCAGTAGGGAGTCAGCTCTGACCTCTTTCTCTTGGAAAACACTGGTACATCCATTGGTTGCATGGAAAATCACGACCATGTTGCTTTGTAAGTTCACTATTTTGCAAGGATTTTGCAGACTACTCCCAACTGTGGTGTTGATCCCAGTCATCTGTGGGCTGCAGAATGAGTGACAGCAGAGCAAAAGGCTTTTCTTTCTTTTCCTGAAAGCAATGGTTCAAAAGTTGATCTGGATGAAATTTTGTTGCTATTTTTTTCTTGCTGAAAATGCACTTTTAAGTCATTAAAATTTTCTGAGAGGGAAAGGAGAAAAACAATCAAAACATTTGACTTAATATTTTTTTCTAAAAGACTAACTCTTGAGCTTGTTTTGAGATTTCTAATTTTAGAGACTAATCTAGCCTTAATTGAAAAATAATAAAGAACTTCCCCTTCCCCTCTCCACTTCCCAGGAAAACAAAAGGCTTTGTATTTACTTTTGTTTGAAATAAACTTTTTGTTAGATTGAAGGTTTTAAATGCTTTGCTTTGGGTGGGGACGCTGAAAATTATTTGGTTTTGGTCAACCCCAAACAAGTTTTGGCTAGTGAGATGAAAAAGTCTAGTTATTTGCTTAGTTCTTGTCATGAATTTAAGTCCTGATGCTGTGAGCATGCAAAAAAAAAATGTTGTGTGTTGTGTTTCAGCTGGACATGGATGTCTTCAGTGGTGACTTAGCCAAACCTCTCTCTCCTGCGAAGGAGGAACATTTGTTGAACAGTTGTGGTAAATCAGACAGACCTGTAGGCAGTAATATGAAGTCCATCCTTCCCTTTGAGCCTTTTGAGGTTTACAGCCTGAGGCAGCTTCAAGGGATCCTCTGTTGGGAGTTAGAGGGACAGGCAATACTCACTGAGACCATACCCAGCCCTGACACCCAACCAAACACGGCGTGGCAGTGAAGAAAGTGAGCTGGCCTACTCAAGGCTCAGGAGGGGTGAGTTGCATGCAGTGGTTAATTTGCCTTTTGTTTAGAAGCTGCAACAGAAACAATTTTATGGAGCTTACTGGCAAAGGCCATACAATCGGTTTTTGCCTCTTTTGCTCCTATTCACGCATAATTCTGGATATGGTAAATGATGTCACATTTTGGGATTGGAGATGTATGGGCCATATTATTTTTTGGAAAGATGTCTAAGGGGTCTTTCTTTAACTCACAAACTTGGCTCATCACAGACACATTGGGTACTCACGTGCATTTCCTATGACTTCAAGATGTGCAGTGACAGGAAACAAGCATAAAGTGTACGAACAGCAAGGAATAAAGGCTGAAGAAATACAGGGTACCAGGTTTGCTAACACTAAACTACAACTATTGTGTGGTATTGGAGACAGCTGAGCTATCACTGTGGAATTAAAGCATAAGATGCCTGCGGATTGTCATACTATACATATGTTCAGCATCAATATTTATAGCCGAGACAGTAAAAACATGTTGCAGAACTGCACAGTTGGAGAGAGGGGAAAATTGATCATTGCATTTTGATTTGAAATGCTCGCAACCCTAAACATGACTGTGCAGCTTCTAATCTGGTCCAGCCTGGCACTGCTCACATGCTTTACGACGCAGGCTCAGACTTGTCTGTCAAACCCCAGCCTGGCCATTAGGGACGGCTGCCACTGCAGTGCCAGGATTTCACGCTGGCTGCCCCGCTCACCTGACGCCTGCCCATGGGACGTGCCGGGGGATGTGCTAACCCCCTCAGCTGTCTCCTGCCACTCCGTACCATCCATCTGCAGCCCCTGTCTCCATCTGCTTCTCAAGTCAGCCCCTGCCTGCCTGTGACCCCTTTACAGCACACTAGCAAAATTTAAGGCAGGTGAGGACCTTGTCTCAACCATTTATGACTTAGGTGGGAGAAAAACCTGAGAATTTTCTTTTTTGAATGTCAGTTGTCCCAAATGACTGCAGATATGTAAATAGACGTGTTTCACTTCCTCAAGAGTCTCTTTTCTTCCATAGATTTGGCTTTCTTGTTGCAGAGCAGTCATTGACTTCTCCACGCCTTTAGAGAAAGTTGGATTTCCAGCTTCTAGGGAAATTATAATTCTTGGCAAGACATATCACAGTGTTTTGAAAAAGATAAAAATCTACTCTTTCCACAGGTGATTTTCTGTAACCCAGCAGTCCTTCACTTTATTGAGTAACTTGGTAGTTAAAGTCAACGTACAGTTATTTTAAAACATTGTAATTAAATGGGGACAGTAGAGTTCTTCAGAGTCACAGGTGAAGTACTGTGTCCTCTTTATCAGGCTAAAATAATTAGAAATAAATATTGAAAAGCTCTATTCTAAGTCAAATTTAGATATCACCTAATTTCTCTCTTGAAGAAATTCTATTTCTTATTAATTCAGGACATACCACAGTAGGAGGTATACTTTAATCCTTTGCTGGCCTGTGCCATTGTAACTTTTACGGGCTTCCTTTAAGAACAGTGTCTCACTGAGATACCAGCACTTTTTGAAACATATCTTTATTAGACATACATGAGACATGGAGTTTCTTAGCACCATATACTTGCTGTGCCGTTTAGTAGTCAAATGGTTAAACTTACTCAAAGGAGCTGGCAAGTTTCATGTGGCATATTCACTAGAAATACATTTATATTTATGGTGGAACCCAGCCCACACGAAATATCTGGAGATAATCTGCTTGTGAAAACCTGAATTCATAGTGGAGAAAAATAAAACAAGAGTGATAGTATGAATCAGGCTCCTAAGTTTTGTTTTGAGCACAAGGTCTTTAAATAATATAAATATCTCCACTTCATAAAAACAAACTTTCAAACTGTCACGGTCTTACTAAGAAAGTCAATAAAACATTTATTACAAATTAAAATGCAATAGAAATCAAATTGACACCTTTTTCAAGCTCCATGTTTGAGTCAAGCCTTATCTAGATCTCCTGGGGGAGAAATTCAGAGGTGACAATAAGCCTGAGGGCACCACAGCCCAGCAAAAAGGTACCCACCTTGTCCTGCCTTAGCCCCTGCTGCACTGTCACTTCCCACACAGGTTTTGGCATGGGAAAACCAGTTGCTGAGCATCCCTGAGGCACAAGACTGATGGGGGTGCAGGGGAGGGTGCTGCTTTCTACTTCTGTCCTCACAAGACTTTCCTCTTTGTCCAGTGATGGAAAGACCTCTGCAAAGCTAAGAAAATAAGCAAATGCTGGTATGGGATCACCAGAACCTATGTCTGTTGTTCAGCTGTGACCCTTCAGCCCAAGGGGTCCTGTTGCATAAGGACACCAAACCCTGTGGCACCAGGGTCTCCAATGACATCCCCTGTGTGGTGTGAACAGCCTGGGACAGTCACTGATTACAAACCTCCCCCTCCTCCATCAATTGTGCCTGAGTGTTTTCTGCAGCCACAGATTACTTTGCTCAGTTTTACAACCAATGCTTAAGTCAGTTTCAAAAGACCAAAACCCCCCTGCCTGGAAGGGATCATGTTGTTTTACCTGGTCCTGATAGTCAAGTTTGGTCCTCCTTCTTGGGTTAAGGAGCTAAATGTCACCCTTAATTATGGCAGACATTAAATTAATAGGAACAGATGTTTAATCATCTCAGAATCTTCCTCCCATGGTGGGGGACTGTTATTCAGCAGACCCATATGATTATCTACTTCTCGAGTGTGCTTACAGCAAAAGCACAGGTTTGCTTGCTTGTGCACGCACCACAGTATGCCCTGACAAACTTCATCTTATCTCAGCTTAATTGGGATAATAAAGGGCAAATAAACCAAGTAAACTATCACTAGGACATGAGACCCCTGACTTCCTTCTTTTTGTCTAATCAGAGAAGTAATGGTTGATCTTATGTGAGCACAGGGGAAAGGGTGAGGAGTGCAGGACTTTGCTGATGCGGTGCTCTTACAGGAATCCCAGGGTTTTGAAATGAAAAAGTGCTTAGAAGCAGTTTATGTAGCCAAAAATGAGGTGGTAAATGGTTGTTCTGGGGCCAATATGGGGGCAAGTTGGCATACCTATTTATAAGGCTGCAGTGCTGTCAGGCTATTTGATACATCTGTGGTTCTGTGTGGGAAAGCCCATGACAGGTTTGGGTGAAAATGTGAAGCTCTTAAGAATTTTAATATGATTTGTATTGCCATTTAATTTTTAATAAAACTTTGAATAAAGTTGTGATTAAATGGCCATTATGAGTGGAAGATTCCACTTTAACATAAAACGTGAACGTTCCCAGAATGAGCTAAGTTTTATAATATTAGATATGCACCTCTCTCTTAAATTCATTGGATAATGGATTCTATCAAAATGGAAAAAAAGAAGGCATAGATTTAGAAAAAAAAAAATCTGCTGTGTAGTCAGTAGTTCCACATTTTGGAAGAAATTGCTGTGCTTCTGGCATCCTTAAATAATACCCTTTTCACATGATAGTTACACTGCTCCAAAGACAGTATAATAAACCATGCCAAAAATTCTTCTATTTCGTTTGCATGAAATTGAACTGACAGATATACCTGTCTATGTTATGTCCAAGAAAATGTCTTGTTAGAAACGTGTGAAAATATATTATATGACAGATGCTGAAAATGTTTCAGATACAGCAATAAATTGATTGTGGTTTCTGGACCAGATGTGAACTCTGTTTAAAATTCATCATGCTGGTCTCTATTCTAGCTCTGCACTTAAATAAATGCAGAGAAGTGGCTTTGCTTTTCAATGAAACCCATTATAAGAATAGAAGAGCTTCTTTCCATCTCATAAAGAATAGACCTGACAGTAAGGCTTGCATCCACAGAACAAGTATTAAAAGGACAAACTGAAATAAGAGAAAGCTGTGCCAGTTCTCAGTTTTTGCTCTGTTAATGTGCATGAAAATACTTGGCAAGTCAAAGCCACTACAACCAAGCAGACTGCATTATTTTCATTTTAGAGGGAGATTCACAGCCATGAAATAACCAAGGAGGGAAAAGAACAGGGATTTTTCAAGAAATGTGTTAAAGGGGAAGGAGTCAGTTGTGGAGGTGCTACAGACATGACTGGGTTCTGAGAATAAGTCTGTGTTTCCCCAGCCCTTTATTTTGAAGCCAAGTGTTCCCTTTCCCTGCAATGGAGCAGGATGAGAGGTAGACTTGTTTTTTTGACAGATAGCTCAGGAGCTGCACAACCCCAGATGGGCAATCCAGACTTCTGAAGTCAGGTGCTTAGTCTGCCCCTTCAATCCACAGGCACCTCTGAAAACCAGCCCAGAAAGACCAATGTGCTGAGGCTGAAAAAAGGGGAGGAGGAAACTGGGGACAAATGGGTGTTTGTGAGGACTTCCAGCCACCTTCTGGATCTGGCACTTGGCTGTGAGCAGCGTGTTTGACACCTCGGGATCTAGCTCCACGCCTCTGAATTATTTTCTGTTATGGAGATAGCAAGCACCTTTTTCTCCATATCTGAGGGATTAGAGCTTGCCCCTCCCTTTGTGTTAGCACCCCAGTCTGAGAAGGAGAAAGGAGAGCTTGCTTGCTGCCCTCTTTGCATGTCCTTGGTAAGGGACAGGTGCTTTTGCTCATGGCTGCTTGTGCCCATCTCCTCCTTGGTCTGTGATATTTCTTTAATTTGCAGCACAACAAACCTCTTGCAGTCTATCAGGAGAGTCGTGTGTCTTTATACTGACATGTGTTATAAACATAATGTAGATTTTATGACTACTCCTCTAGATCTGCTAATTGCACTTAACGCTGGGGTTTTTCTTTTGTTCCCTTTGAAACACTCCCTCTCTCTCCACCTCCCTTTCTAAAGGAAAAACAATTAATTTATTCTCCTATCCCCAAAGAGTATCCACAAAGAAGGAAATTATAACACCTGTGGGTACTTCCCAATGTGTCTCTCCTATGTTTTAAAAAATATTTGAGGCTGTAATTAGAAATACCATTAAAGATGCAAGAATTCCTCTCTGATGTCAGATAAAGGCTTTCTCACAGTGAAGCAGCTCTGCACACATGCTACATCTACTACTCACTAGCACAATACAGAGTATTAGAAAAATATTTAGGCTTGTCAGACTATCAAAAGTGACTATATATGACTTTTACTACTGTCTCCATTCTTTTGGCTTTAGAGATTTATGTGGAAAACTATACCCCAAATTATGTAAAACCTCATATTCTAAAAGCTCTCTTGTTGTTATAGGCTGAGACAGAACTGTTTAATTTATGGGGAAATTTCTTTTCTGATACACATCAGAATAGATGTAAAGATACTCCTCTCTATAACCACGACCACCCTCTTATCCTCCAGTGACTTCCAGTTGTCTGGCCTGTCCGTCCACAAACACTCCTAATACTGGATTGACTCTGTTGAACATGTGCATTGTACTCAAACCCAGCAAAAACCCTGGGCTGCCATGGATGTAGCTTCTATTCTTTCTGTAACCTGTAGTCAAACCTCAAGCCAGAAACCCTGATTCAATTACAGTGGTTATGTAGGCTGGACTGCAGGGTTTTCTGACTCTTCTGCTTAAGTACACTTAACACAGTCAGTTTAGCTTTGTTGAATGTCACGAATCTTGTCACAGGTCTCTAAGCTTTGAAGGTTGAAAATATTTGTTAAATATATTTATTTCCATATAAGCCTGAAGACATATAGAAAAATGATATTTATAGATGTATATCTTCTATACAATATATATATTCAACATATAACAATGAAACTTACAGGCTGAAAATATTAGTTAAAATGAATGCTCTTTCTGTTCTTACATTTGACTTGCCCTGTCTTCTCTCAGAAACTGGGTTTTAAAATTTTTCTACAGAGCAGCAAACAAATAAGCAAAAGCTAAGCAGGATTTTCTCAGAAGTTTCACAAAAGCCAAGAGTTGGGTCTCCAGGAATAGCAGTGCATGCTGCAAAACTAATGTTACAATCATGTTATTTGGCCAGATTCCTTTCCTTTCAGTTATGAAAAGATAGCCATAATCCTATCCACAAAAACCACTACTGCCCAGAACAGGATTTAAGTCATGATTGATCAAATGTGAGGCCAAGAAGCCTGTACATCTAATTTAAGAAAACCAAAAGCTTTCAAAATCAAGACTGAAACTCTGCCCCTAAACAGTCCTTTACATTTCCTGCTTCATCCAAACAGTCCTGAAAAGGGTTAGTTGCAATGGAAGTGCTGACACAAGCTTACTGTAGTGATGCTGTAAGATACTGTTGGGTTAATATAAGCATTACACGCTAAGAAAACATACTGAGTCAGTGACACATATTTTACTTTTGAACAAAATCGCCATAGGAACAAAGGTCATGTGTCACATGGATGCCAATATTTGTATTTGTATGGCTGTTCACAATGACACACATTTTATCACATTTTAGCAAAAACAGGCCCTTATTGAAAAATAACTGTCTTCTTATTGGTGGCCCCTCTTTGGTTTGGCAAAGGCTGCTGTTCTTCTGCCTTTTCTTTGCAAACGCTGCTCATTTTCTCTTGGATGAGATAATGATTACTATCTGCAACACAGATGGGCACAAAGTGCTCAGAGGGACAGGGAATCCCCTGGAGCCTAGGCTGTTTTTGTAACTTAGGAAACCAACTTCTGTGCCTTTATTGGCATTAATACTAAGGATTTCTGGTTGCTGCCCAGGGCATGGGGATGTCGAACACTGAACACACCACCATGGCATCTTTTCTGAAGGGAAATCTGTCTGTTTCTTTGCCCTTTCTTGATGCTGAACAACTTCCTCACAGCACACGTTGAAGACTTTTGCACTTACTGTTGTCCTTCCCTATACTGGTGCCTTCAGCAGGATGCTTAGTTCTTAGAAAGGTATTTTTGTTTTGAGTCCATTCATATTTCTCCTTTGAAGAATAATGCAAGGGTTTGCACAATCCCAGCATCATACACAACAGCCCCAAAAGGTTATTTCTGATTAGATATTGCTGTTTAGTATCCTGTGGAACTGGACTACAGCAAGGCTTAAATTCTCAAAGGCTTTGCAGGTTGCAGCCAGCCTTAAACCAAACACAGTCATCAGATTTCAGACATGTGGAGCAGTGGGCCAAAGCCTGGGGCTTTGGGATGGACTGTCTCCTTCCAGTTGAAAGTTTAAAAATAGTAAGACGAAACAAGACACTCCATTCATGTGATTGCAGTAATTTTGAGTGAATCATTAATCCATGTGCTTGAAGCTGTGTGTGCAAGGGGGCACTCCTGAAATTCATGGTGATGTCTTAACACCCTCTTGCAATCACAAGGTAAATAGAGCATGCACGGAATGCACGAGGCAGCCAAGTACCACTTGCTGTGGTGTCTGAGTGGCTCTGAACCCATGTTGCCAGCCCCAATGAGTACATTCCACATGGTGTACCCTGGAAAGAGCCTCTTTGGTCTATCCTGAGGACCAGCTGGTTTTGACTGGTGGGTCATGGCCAGAAAACCATGAGGAAGGTTTCTGAGACACTCTGGTGAAGTGAATGGGGGAAGTGAGAATGGGGAAAAATAAGTGAATTTGGATTAGTCATATCCTGGACTCCTTAAAAGCTGGGCTACGGTATAGGGAAGGTACAGGACTTGCCTGGCCTTTTGTTCCCTCTATATTTCATTCCAGTAACTGAAAATGAAACTGTGAGAGGTGAAACAGAAGTAAAGGACACTTTTCAGTTCCCCCTCCATCCCTTTGTGCCTCGGAAAAATGATTTATGTTGATCCAAGCTGACATTTTGAAAGCCTTCCTCTGGTTCGGCAGCCAAGCCTGAATGTTGGCCACTCGCACCGCCCTTGCTCCGTGAGCGAGAATGCTTCCTGGGGACTGGCTGACGGCAGCCCCTGCGAGCCCTGCCAAGAAAACCAGCGGTAGGCCTCTCTAGAACAGATTGAATTCTTGACCTCTCAATATGCTATTTCTAACCACATCGGTGTCCTCTCTTCAGCAGCTCAATTAAAACAAAGGCAGACACGGGTTTCTATGGAAAGGGCAAGCTGCTGATGTTTGCTTACGTGCAGGTGATGGGACACAAGGTCCCGGTTCATGGCTGTTTTTATAGTTTTAGAAATTGCCTGAAGCATTGCAGAAGTTTCTTCCAGCTCATTCCATGGCCTGAGATGTACTACCACACAGTGGTGTGAAACCTGCCTGGGGCAAGCTTAGTCTCGTCGTCAGGACTTCCGAACCCCATCCAGCTGGCAATGGGCAAGGTGACTAAGTCTGATCTTTGCAGCTCCCTCCTCCTCTCCTCAGGGACATGGAGAATAGGACAGTATGTCAGATGGCACCACAGCCTTTCAATCTCTGTTTTCTTTCATCAACATTTCTTTGGATTTTTAGTAAGAAAAAGGTGAACAAATGTGTACTTTCTTATAGAATACTAGCTTGTAACGAAATTTATCCAGCCCCTTAGTTTTTTGGATTTCTGTTGCACTTCTAGGATCTGCCTATAGGAAACCTCTGTGCCCAGATGCCCAGACAGGCTTTTGCCCTGTTATGGGTAGTTTTAATATGCCAAGAGTGCATGTGTTAACCACCCTTCTTTCTACATCTTAATGTGAACTTTAAATGACACAGTCTGTGACCACTGGGTGTTTTGAAGAGAAAACCTGAGACTGTTCATTTGAATCTTTTGGGAGGGTAAAGTTGAAGTTGAAGAATGGGCTTAGTAAGATTTGATAATGAGTGCTATTGAGGAAGATTTTTACTCTGTGTTTTGAACTGGAGTTTTGTAGGGGCTGACAGCTTCATGTCTGTGTGTGTGCTGCTTTGCTGAGGTCTTGCTACAAAATCATGAAGGAACAAGTACCCTGTGCCAAAACACTGTTAGCCAGGATGTCCTGGGTAAACAGAGATTTTTAGAAAGTGTTATTTATAAAGGCTGGCAAATAGACCATTGCATCAGTGAAGAATTCAACAACGCTGTAAAATTACCAGAGTGCATTCACTAGTTGTACATGCGGGCATATCTTCAACTAAATGATACTAGGTGGGGCTGCAAACTCTCCAAAGTACTGTTATTTTCAAGCTAAACCTCAGATAACCTCCAGCCCTTTAAAAATATCTGTTGCTGAAAATAAGTCCTCAGATAACCTTCATCCTTGGATAACCCACATAAAATCAAATATGAGGAACTAATAGGAGAAAGGGGGCTTGGAAATAAACTTGTTCTCATGTTGCCCACACATGTGAGCAACACGCTGCTGCTGACTAGTGGCTATTTTTACATATAGCCCATGTGTTATGAGCAAGAAAAGGGGTGCTTTTCTTCACTTAGCAGCAAGGTCACTGTCTGCTCGCTTAGCCAGGGGTGGCCCTGGTTTTCTGTTTATCAGGAGCTGTGGATACTGCTGGCACTCACATTCTTACTGTTGGTTTCATTATCTGGGGCTCCACACACTCGCCTGGGTAGGACACAAACAGTCCTTGAGCAGACCTAGGGAAGATGCAAATAAGGGTGGAATGGGTCTCAGAAAAGTTCCCTCAAATACTCTGAGTCCTTCTGAGAGGATGTCTGCCAGAACTACAGGGAGCTGTGGCTTCTCATAGATGACAATGGAATTGTAAAAGTTAAAAGGCTTTAAAAGTTTTAGAGTATTTCTGCTATCTCGGAATCCCTGTGAAATCCTGAAATGTGAAAAAGACACACCCCAAAAGAAAAATAAAGGAAAAAAAGAAGAAGAAGAAAAAAAAAAGAGTCAATTTTCTCTGCTACCCACCTGAGCACTGTCTTCAGTTGTGACAAGACTTCAGAGCAAAGTAAGGAATAAATTAACCAGTCAGAAACACATAGCCAGATGCACACTGGGGGAAAAACTCCAACACTTCCAGGTTCCTGCAGGTGAGTTGCTGTAACCCCAGCCCATGCACTTTGATTACTGTCATGGGAGAGTTTGACAGCCCTTGATGAGTGAATATAGAGTCCCTGAGGGTGGGAAGTCTCCTGTCACTCGATGAACAGGATTAGAAAGGATCGGTGCTGTTTATGAACCTTCCTGGATGTGCATGATTTTTTCTGCAAAGCAAGGAGATCATGCACAGCAGTTGGCAAAAAGTTCAGCTAAGTGCAGGGGCACAGAGGTTTGATAAAGCAGTTTCTGCCCCAGATAGTTCCTCTGGGTGGGATTTGGCAGCTCTAAGGGAGGCTGAGAGTAAGGCTTGAATTCATTCATCTGACAATAGAAACCTGAGCCAAAGCTAACACAGAGTTTTATGCTCATTTACAGACCTCTACAGACTAAAGGGTTCATAAAGGAGTTCACTGATACCTTGTTGACAATGGTGATGAAATACCCTGACTTGTCATCCTGGGAGATTTCAACACACACATCGACAAGGCTGCAGATATGAAGTCCCGGAGACTCACCTCCTGGCTTTCCTCCCAAACACTCTCCGGGTATTTCTACATTGACATTTACAGTCAGCCTCAAAGGGTACATGTTGTGCTGGCTCTGAGTGGCATGTGTCACCCTGACAGGGAATTACAGTGGTCTGCGTGCACGGTTTACTGATGTTTCCTACCTGTGGGCAGAACCAGGAAGAGGTCGGGAGCCAGGATCACAGGGTGTGGTTGTGCTGAATTCCTCTGCCCAATGCCTGCAAATATGCTGAGGAGAGGGTGATAGGATGAGGGAGAGGATGAAAGATGGAGCTGAGCTCCAGCAGATTTCCAGGCTTTTGCTATATTTGCAGGTCACAGTGTGGGTGTTTATTTGGTATAAGCATAATGATGACCTTACGGTCACTTCTCGCTATCACTGTGGACTATCTTCTCTCATTTAATCCATGTGCTCTTTGATTTGATCTATACTGAACAAGAAGAGTGTAGACCAACAACAAGAGCTGTCTTGAGCCTGGGTTAAGCAAGACATTTGGTCCCCACAAGTGGGCCAGAGCAGACTAGATCAGGCAGGGTTAGCAGAGGTGGTACCTCTGGGTACCACCTGGGTAGGATGAAGGGTTCTCAAGGCATGTAAATACTGGTGGAACTCAGGGGACTTCTAGATCTGGTTTAGCTTTTATCAGATTCTCTCCCAGCATCGCCCTGGAGGAGCAGCACTGCACAGGTGGGCCAAGGTGCTGAGGATTAGGGAAGTTCCTCCTGCGTTGCATGAGTCCCTTAAGATCCTTACCTAGTCCCCAAAAGCATCCTGTTCTCTTCACCTTTAGAGAGTGCCTCAGACCTGCTGCCCTGTCAGATTGGAGAGCAGAGATAAGGAAGCCAGGGCAGGAACCAGGATAGCAACACTGGAAAAACAACATCTGTCTTCATGTATCTGGTTCTGTCCTTGGTGACAAGGCATGAGAGCCCAAGGAGGCTCCCTGAGCTGCAACAGCAAAGTGGCAAACACCTCTGTATCCTCTGGCAGGGATACTTCCAAAGTGGCCACAGGGAGCAGCCAGCAATCACGCTGCTGAGAACCACAGGCGATGACTCAAGGGATTCACTAAACCACAAACTGGTTGTCAAATCAAGAGAGGGAGAGGAGCAGTGGAGGTTCATTACCTTTCTGAAATTTATTTTCTTTGTTTTCAAATCACGTGCAACTTTAGGAAAAGTTTCTTGGCAAAAAAACATGTTATGTTCCTTCTCACACAAGCTCTGATAGATAAGTTTGAGCTGAAAGCAAAACGCTCAGCTATAGACTTTTTTTATTTTCCTCTCTCTTCAAATTGGACCATTAAATAGTGGGCATGATTTTTTTTTGCCTTACCTTTGGCTTTTCCCCTGTTTTGGTTTCCTAATGAACAGCCACAGATACTCTATGCTATCCTGCTACTGTAGGAAAAACTGGACAGGACCAAACCTAGTTGCTGAAATAATGATGAGGAAAATGTCTTTTTGCTTTCTGTTGACAGAGGTAGTTCATTGCTAGTCAATTAGGCCTTTGACATAATCATCAGAACAAAGCTGTTAATGTAAATTAAGACACGTAATTTTAAAATTACTTGCTAGAAAACTCATAGCCATCATTCTCAAAATCAGTGAATCTTGTCTCACAGGTGCAGTTACCACAAACTTTTTTTAGTGTTTTTATTTTCATCCAAGCATAACAGAACTTGACTGTAGATCACATACCTTCTGTTACTGAAATCTGAGTAATGCATTAAGTAATGGACGAATATGTCTGGATTGACTAATGTGGTTACAGGATTTTAGCCTGATTTGAGATACATGAATAAGGGACGAGAAGAGCCAGTTTTAATAAGGTGCAGATACCTCTTGGGGACCCCAGGCGGAGGGGGCTGTTTGGGTGCCCATACTCCCCACCTGCATGTGTCACCCACCCACCACCCTGCCTTTTCTTTCTTCCCCTCCCGCCCCCCCAACTTTTTTTTTTTTTTTTTTTTGTCATTTTTTCCTGGACCATTGCCTAAAGGAATGAATTAAGGCTGTTAGGGCCCGGGTTGATGTTGTGATGTTTATAGCCCCAATAGCGTGATGATTGTTTTATGGTGTTTGTGTTTTGGCATCAGTGATGCCGTGATGTTTGCGCTGCGATGTTGTCATCTGGGGAGGGCAGGGCCACGGCTGCATTACATATATGTATCCCATACGTGGTGCAGAATGCACATATAAATCATACAAATGCTGAGTTCCTGGGGTGTGGGTTCGGGTGGCCCTTGTCCCCCAAGCAAGTGCTTGTGAGGAACAAGTGCACAGTCACGCAGCCAGGCATGAAATGGCTGAGGGTGGCTTGCAAACCCAACAGCCTGCCAGAACGGCCAGCATTGCAGGATGCCATGCAATCTTCTGCCAAAAGAAATGCCATATATTGAACTAAAAGTATACTGCTCTTGTCTGTGTCTTCAGACACTTCTCCTTGGCAAGGTGGAAGTGGGCCAGGATGCATGGTCTGGAATTGCTGATGTTCCCATATGGGTGTGGAGGTGGGCACTTGATGTGAGGAAGAGTGACCAGAAAACCCCCAGCTATGCCCTCACTCTGGCCCGCTCTGAGCGTGGCCGCCCCCAAACCACACGTGGTCTGAGTGGCAGTGCAGAGCGGAGCTGCTCCTGCTCTCTACGGCCCTTGATTCAGCTCTCTACAGCGTCGAGGATCAGGACAAAAAACGGGAAGTGACCCTTCATGTGATTCTCAAGACAGTTTATTCCCCAGAGAGGATCAGGGACAGAGAACCTCCAACAACGCTGTACAATGACTTTTAAACAGGGGAAAAACAAGGGGTGGGTACAATCTCTCAACGGATCAGGGATACATTGGGGAGAAGTTTAAGCAAGGACTCACAATATAACAACCAATAGGAAAGAAAATGGGAGGGGAAAGGGTCACATGGGCTAATGGGAGCCTTGTGGAATAGGGGAATTCCAGGAAGGAGTTTAGACAGGGGGTTGGGACAACAAGGACTGACAGGGAACTTTCTAGAACAAAGGGCAGGGATTAGGGAGGATTGAAATTCAGGTAGGTGGGGCGAAAGGCAGTTCGGAGAGGAATAGACAATTTGGAGAGGGAGGAGAAACTTGGAATAAACCAACAGGTTGGGGTAAACCATTTAGAAAGTTACAGTAAAGAAGGCCACACACCACAGGCACTGAAATTTCCTCAAAGTTGTGTGGTATTTATGGATGAAGCCCTTGTCTAGGAGAGCTTTCTGCTCTACTCCTACTTGTCCTCTCACAGGGGCTGCTGCAGCCAAAGCTAAGTGACAGAGCAGACCAGGAGGAACAGCAGTGCAGCCTAGAGGGTGTAGACCATTGCCTTTCACCTGAGGGAAAGAGTTTCTCAGGACGCATCCTTACTACTTGCTGCTCGTATAAATCACAATTTGATTTTTTGGAGCAATTTCCCTCTGTGCTAAAGACTGCTCTTTCCCAATGTATCTTTCTGCAGCTGAAGAGCTGCTGAAGGCATCATAAAGCAAATTGAAACACTTTTCTGCTTTCAACCATCAGACCTGGTATTGCCTCCGTACATATCTTGTGGGCCTTCAAGTTCAGTGTGAACTATGTTTCTGCCTCAGCAACCACATATGAGAACTGCACATTTCATGATCCTTTCCCCCCCTCTTACTATTGTTATCAAACTTTTGTCACCAGTTTCTGTTTCATTAACCAATGTGTAATCTGTAAATGCCAGGCCCCTGGTCCCATCCACAGGGTAGATCTTAATGTCCTTCTTCAACTAAACTGTGTTTTTTGCTTCATCTGTCGGCACTCTTACTGCATATGCTCTAACAAACCAAGTGTCTTTGTTCTCCTAAAGCAATCCTGCCTCAGGCTATCCTTCCAGTAGACATTAGTTCTTTTGTTTGGATAAAAGGGTGTCATCACTCATTCACAATGAGAATATGATTCAGCCCCATCTCCTCACATTCACAGTCCAGTCTTCATAAGTACTTGCTTTTACAGCATATTGTATGTATATTCAAATGGCTGACATCAGTGGGCCAAATGCTGCCCTAACATGAATGTGCTCCAGTCCTGCTGTTCATGTTGGAGGAATTGTGGGGAGCTTAAATAGGAGGAAAGTATGATCTGTACCCAGTCCCATTCAGATATTTGTTTGTTTGTTTGGGTTTCTTCAGTGGCATTAAAAACTTTAAATAAAATGTTCCCTGAGCTGAAACAAGTGAGGTTCAAACAGCAGCCCATTGAAGTACATGGGATTTTTTTCCCACCTACTTCACTGAACTTTCAGTCCATGTCTACCAAGAAAACTCCTTACTGTTGCTGTCGTCATGTCAACTTCACGTACATAGCCAAAATTTTGGGTGCTCCCTTGAGTTTGCTGGAAGCACACTTCTTAAACTTCCCTATTATGTGTTTCTTTTTCTTTTCTCTACTGAACGAAGTACTTAACTACTGCAATTTCTCTTCTAGGAAGCTGTCTTTGGGCAGGAATACCACTGGAAAGCAGTGAGTAGTAATAGTAATAGTAATAGTAATAGTAATAGTAATAGTAATAGTAATAGTAATAATCATAATCATAATCATAATCATAATCATAACCATAATCATCACAATCACAATCACAATCACAATCACAATCACAATCATAATCATAATCATAATCATAATCATAATCATAATCATAATCATAATCATAATCATAATCATAATCAATCATCCACTAGAGCTTATTACTCTGTTCCTGAAACTTCAGAGTTATTATTATGTCTGTAAAGCAGGGAGTGGTGAGTGCCATGATTTCTCTCTGCTCTGAGGTTCCACCACTCTCTGATTTTCCAAATCAGAGCTGTACATGAACAGTATAAAGTGTATGGACTGTGTCCCAAACTGGATCTATGCCAGTTCAAGGGAGAACTGAGGATGTGAAAAGACTTCTAAAATGTATAAAAATACTTGGACTGCATTGATTTAGCTTCATGCTAGGTTTATTTAATGTTAGCGAGGGTGTGGTGTAAATCCCTATAGTTTGAGGTTTTTTTTCCTGGGCAAAACCTCCTAAAATTTGCTGCAATCAAGCTGAAAGATATGGAGAGATACAGGATACTAGTGACTTTAAAATAATTCCTCACAACATCTGTTAACACTGAGAAGAGCTAAAGTTGCTTTATTTCATGAACTAAGGAAGTGGAAAAGAGCCTTAAGGAAAACACATTAGGATAAGCTTAAGGAAGAACGTAGAGCATATGGTGGCACATGGGTAAGGAGGCCTGGATTACCTCGGTTAATAACTCACCCAACACACTGCTTTTCTAATCTCTTAATTTCCATATTTACCCTAAAGTGCTTTAAATAACAATTTCCCAGATCTAACTGTAGCTATTCAGTGTATTAGAAAGCTTCTGTTTGGTGTGGAAGGATTTGTGATTAGCCAAACATTTCATGGCCCTCTTGGTAATGTGTTAGGAAGCCTTCCTGACATCAAAATTTATTTTAAAGGAAAGCTTGTCCTAACAGACAGAAAAGCCTCTAAAAGCTCATCTGTTGAGCCTTGATAACTTTTTAGAAGCTACTCCGATGTCCACTGAAGCAAAGAGAATGTCTCCCAGTGACTTCAGGATATATTTTATTGGAACACTTAAGCAAGGAGTTGGCTAAAGTGAGTATCTGCTTTGAAGATGTTAACATTCACAGGACTGTACAACATCCATGAATGATGTGTTCTAGTACCTATTCAGTTTATTTTATTAAGTAAGAGTATTTTTCATAAATCTACTCTCAACATTACCAGGACAAAGAGAATTTCCAGTTCTGAGCTTTTCTTAAAAGGCAGTCAGTTTGTTGTTAGTTAATTTGATTGGAAAACTAATGGGGCACGTAACTGGATGAATGGTGTTGAGAGACTTTATGGTTCTGTCTGTTCATTGCTGAAGGACATATTGAATACCTTATGTGGAAAATGAAGTTATTCAACAATTATTTTTCTTTATTCGTTGTTGGGCTTTCTGACTTTGACAGCAGCATATCTGCTGTATGAATCCTAACTTTTCCTCTCCAGAAAGGGTGATGAGACTTTATGGGAATTCTTGCTTGTAAATGTCATCATGAAAACAGGACCTGCAAAGCTTTCTCTGTGATTCACCACAACAAAAGACCTTTTGTTTCAAAAGCCAGACAAGACTGGTATTGGGCTGCATACTTGACTAACACGTCATGTACAAAACCAACCACTTAAAATCATGGAAAATTCAGAACATCATAAATCTTACACCAACTGCATCATTTTATTTATTCAAATTTTTTTCTGATATTTAAAATAAACAAAATATGCTCTTTCATAGGCTGTAAGCACTCTGCCAATTTAGAACTGCAAAAACAAAATTCAATATAATTGACTCACTTCTTCTACCAAACTGAAGTAAATAAACACTGGAGCCCCATTCATCAACCAGTCCTCTTAAGGCTCCTCAAAGAGCTGATCCAACACATGGGTCTTGTAGCATGTCTAAAAGCCAATAAATACAGGGGGTGTCAGACTACAGGAAGGGATTTATGAAGCCCTGAAAGATTTTTTGCTAGTATCTTGCTGGCTATACCTTCTCTATTATATTGAAGGGAACATAATCCCGTCTCAATGTTTCTAATGCCTGCATCTCTGAGAGGTGCATGACTTAGTATTTGTCTTAGGAAGGATCTTCCCTGGAGGCTCTGGCTTCCTGTGCCCAAACCATCATATTCAAATCAGTCAGGCCACTCAAAAGTAGCCGACCTGGGTCCCAGAGCAGAGATGTGTTTCCCAGGTGTGTGATTGCCTTCCGTACCTCAACCTGCTTCCAATTAAATTGCAATGTAGTCCCATGTAAAGGATGTGCTGCAGGACTAGGCCAGAAATGACAAAAACACAGATAATGAGTGCAAGTTATCCATCTGAAAGTAATGACTCTGGCCATCGAGGCAGGGATGTGTAATAGATTCTCTGAGAATCACTGTCAGAAGTGAAGGTAGCCCTATTGAAAGGAGAGGACCATCTAGGAAAGAGGGCCTTTGTATGAATGGTGTGCTGGAGGATAAGAAGAGGATGGCACTGGGTAGCAGAAGCAATTACAGACCTCAGGGGACTTGGAGAAACTGAGGAGGTCTTAAATCAGGACATCTTGTTAAGTTTCACTGCCCTGTATTCAAAGAAAAAGACTCTGTGATGACAACCCTGAATTTGTCAGGTGGCCTTCTGGGACATGCATTTGGAACCCTAAAGCAGAGGGAGGCAACCTGAAGAGCGAGGCTGGGATGTAACACACGGCCAGGTGCTGCAAGCTCTCCTGTATTTGGAGATGGAAGGATGGCTTTGAGGATGTTTGTCTACCTTCTCCAAGAAGAAAAGCAGATAAAGTTTGGATATAATTTTCTCACTGGAAAGGTAAATTATTTACTGATGGAGGGGGTGATTGAATAGCCAGAAGGATATTAAAGTCATAGTGAAGAAGAAATTTAAAAGAGGGAACAATACACTTTTGCTTGGTAGAAAATCACACTCCCAAGCAAGTGAAGAATGAAGCTGTCCAAGGACATGATGCCAACAAGTTCAGCCATTCCTGACCTATACCCAGTTGGGTAACTGTGTGTATATTTCATGCAACAGTATCAAAGTTGGATAAGGTAATATGCACAAGTAGAATATTAAGTGGATAGCAAAAATTAGACAAGTATGTTTCTTTCTTTTTCTTTGTGACCTAAATAAAACATCTCTTTGAGGCAGTCGGAATATTTTTCTCATTCTAAGTGTGAATAAAAGAAAATGAATATGCAACTTTGACCACAAAAATTAACTACAGTCTAGCAGATTTTAAAACTCTGTTTTTAAAGTCAGAATAAAATTGGAAAACTAAGGCTAGATTTGCTAGGAGAGCGGGTTCAAAGGGTCATTATTCAGGGATTAGGATGCTCACCCAAGACCACAGGGGTCCAGGCTTCTCTGCCAAATATAGATCAGAGCCTTGAGTCCATCCTCCCTTATGACTGAATAGAGATTTTATTTCTTCAGCAAAAACCTGACCTAATTATGACATATGGAGAGAAATTGATTACAGAACTGAAGCAAATGTCGGCTTATGTGCAGAAGATCATGCCTTGATTATATTTGTGTGCAAAAAGAGTAAAATATGAACCAGTAGTGTAGATTCTTGGTTCTTTAAAAAGGCCAGTTTTGTAAAGCTGAAAACAATTATAAGTCAGATCTACTGGGAGAATTTAAACAGAAAAATGTGAATGATAATTGCAAACTGTTTAAAAACATTTTACTAAAAAGTCATAGTTGTTATAAACCAAAACAACATAGTTAAAGTGAAAGCTGTTCTACTATACAAAAACCCACATGTAACACTTGAAAGAAGGAATGATGCAACAAAAATTAATTTAAATCAGAAGATAGGAATGGTGATAAATTTGCAAGGGAAACAAGAGTAAGTAGAAGTGTTTGCCCAACAGAGTTAAAGATCATACAAGTTAAGGACAAGACATTTTTGATGTACTTAAAGGAAGAAAACCTATCTGTGCTGTTTCTTTCAGTGGATAAAAATGGTAGAATTATTTATACTAACACAGAGAAGACAAGAATAGCTTTCTGTGTTGGTTGGAAAAAGCCAGTTGAAAATACATAATCCTGCAATAGTGATGATGTATTTTCCATTACAACAATAATTCAAGAAAATATTTTAACAGCAGCTACTAAAGTAGGTATGTTAAATGAGAGGCTTGAACAACTTCTGTCCACAAGTTTGAAAAGAACAAGTCAAAAACTCATTTGACTATAAATAATGGTTTTCTAGAAGACATTAAACACTAGGAAAGTTTGAGAGAACTGGAAAGATACAGTCTTATTTGTATGATATATATAGGACAAGAACACCAATCATGTGCATTTCCATTTGACTTTCTTTGGTCTTAGGGAAATTAAAGTTATTGTCAGACTGCTACTAACTCTGTGAAAGAGATTATAGTTAAAAAGTATTTTATATAAATGTTTATGCAGCTAGCTTGATATATTTTTAAAACAAGATTATTATGGTAAATGTAGCTAATAGTATTTGATGTAATGTACTTTAAATTCGGCATGGCACTAAACTTGACACGTGATGTAAATTTGATTAAGAAAACAATTACTCCTAATTATAAATATTAAGTATACAGATATGAAATCAACATACTGAAAGTGGGTTAAATGCTGGCACACTGATTGGTCTGAAAATGCAATTGCCAGTGGACATTTATAATTTGCTTGATGTTTTGAATGGAGTCCTGAAGCAAGTGATGGCTGGTCTTCTGCCATTCAAGATGTTTTTCTTCGTCTTTACATATAATTGTTCCTAAAAAGTAACGCAGGAGGAATAAAAGAGTGAAATACAGACATGAATACTTATGAAGCTGAAATCAACCAAGTAGTTTGTTTCTGTTTCTTTTAGTAGGATTTCAGTCAGATTCTGGACATCACTAACCATATCTATATCAGCAAATGATTTGGCTGAATAGGAGTGGACTAGCAGATTAGAGCAGCTCACACTGGGCTCTCTACATGTGGTGCAGTGTTTGATGTCAAATCAGACTTAGTTCAGTTCCCCAGACTAATCATCAGTTGCTCATTCAGATCCTAATGCCGGCGGCAGTGGCTGGGATATGTGTGGGAAGCAACTTTCTGACTGTTTTCTCCTGGCAGGGTTTCAGTTCCCCCAAAACAAATCCAAGTGGATGACCTGCACCCCTATACAATAAGTGGGGTTGGGAGGGGACACCACAGCTCATCTCTAAACCTCTATTCTGCACCATGTGCAAGTGTTTGGTGGATCTAGCCATTAAATATACAAGGAAGATGAGAGTGAGGTGTTTTTGTGTGAGTCAAGCAGGAGTTGCTGGGAAAGGCTGTCCTCCAAAGAGCTGGTCCTGAGACTGCTAAATAGCAAGCAGAAGGCTACATCTGCCTTTGGCATCACTGTGAGATGTTGTTCTTTGTGCTGGTTTCCCCAGCTGGAGAAGGGTGCTGGGTGAACTGGAGAGAGTTCAGAGAGGAAAGCCATGTGAATAATGAAAGGTCTGGAAAATATGTCTTACTGTGATAGGCCTGAGGAGCTTGTTCTGTTTATCTAACAAAGGAAAGATTAAGAGGTGACTTGATCACTATCTGTAAATATGTGCATAGGGATGAGAAATTCAGTCACAGTTCACTCTTTTGCTCTGACAGACAAAGGATGTGATCTACTCCAACTGCTGGAAGATGAAACTGGGCAGCCAGAGACAAGAAAGCAATGCATTTTTAAACAAAAAGACAATCACTGGAACTGATTCATGAAAGTTATGGTAGATATCCTACCCTTCACCATTTCAGAACATGGATTAGTGTTTCTCATTACATATGTGCTCGAAATTACTGCTTAACAACTTTCCCTTCTCCCTTCCTGCCAGAGGATCACCAAATCCCTTCAGAAAAAAAGAAATACACAGATGGCCTAGTAGACCAGTTACCCAATGGCTTTCATTTGCAATCAGCTCAAAATTAGGATAAACTCAGTATGTTTGTTTATTTCCTTTTTCCTCCTCAATTTTACCCACTTGTTTGTCAGCATATGGGGGATGAATATGCACATGTATGCTCATGCACTGCAAAGCTGTAGACACAATGACTGTAACAAAATTTTGAGCAAACTGGTTTGTTAAATTTTAAAGACATTTTATTCCCAACTGAAAATGTCCAGGTTTCACTAATAGTAGTGTAATAAAAGCTTTCATATTGATTTTTTTTTTGAATTTTGGCTGGGGTTGAAGTGACCCAAAATGAAACACTTGGTTCAAATTTTTCTCATAGGATTTTTCTCTACAGCAAAATCGAAATCTTCTTGTGGAAAATTTCAGTTTTGTAGTAAGTGCATTCCCATTAGAAAATAACTGCACTGTGAAACTCCCAGCCAAGTCTAGTAATGATGGTCATGACAGAGGTAGGGGAGAGAAAGGGAGTGGATTTCATTATACTCTCTCACTCAAAAGAGAGGGAGAACTGAGCTTCTCCATTCCCTTTGTTTTCGCAGTCAAGTCTCCTGCCACTTCTAAAGCACAAACCCCTTATGCATATGCATTTATTGCTTGGGTATCAAACTGATAATATATTAAAAGGATTGTGATTTACTGCTGTAATTATTGGCCTCCCAACTTTCACCCACAATTATTGTGTGCATATATCTTCCAGCTTGCAAAATCCCCACTTGCCTATATAAATGATGTGATTGCATTACTCTGTACTTTCTTTGCTGTCCTAACTGCTCATTAGAGCAAACACCTCAAAGTGTGCATGTAAATATGTCGGGACTGCTTGGATTATCTGTCTCACTCCCTCTTTTTCTCTGTTTTAGGATTTTTTCCTCCTTTTCTCTTGTCACCTCACTTTTTTTCCCCTGCTATAGTAGATCACCCTGTATTTTTCCTCTCATTTTTCCAAGTGTCCAAATGTTCCTGTTTGATTTATTTATGTCTGACACTGTTTCAGAGTGCCCAGTTCATTTCCTTTGGGAGCATTCTGTGTTAATCTCTCTTAATTTGGATGCTTATTTCCTCTGGTTCTGCTCTCCTACTCAGCTTCACCAGTACATATTTTTCCTCCTTTCTCCTGAATTTGTTTGCTCTGATGTTATCTCTTTTTCCTCTTAGTCAGATCCCCTCTTCTGCTTTACCTCTCTCCATCTCTCATTTTTTTTTTCATGTTTCTCCTTCCTTAACATTTCTTCTTCCTGTGCAACCGCTATGATCCAGAGAGACCACTTTTCTTGCCCTGTCTCTGCAAAGGAGATCCACCCTTCAGCCGTGCACTTTTCCATACCTTTTATTCCACTCTGCTCTTCTTTTTTTTCTTGCCTTATTTTTTTTCCTCGTCTTTCTATGCCTTCAGCCTTTACCTGTTGCCAGGCTCTAAGCATTTTGCTTGACAGAGATATGCCTGTTCCCCAGCCCCACATTTACCTGGGGAACTCAGGAGAGGTGACAGCCCTGGCTGTCAGTGTGCTGCCCCAGGTCTCCCTTCGGGGTGATTCTGTGTCCCCAGCGCTGGCCAGAAGCCAGCTGGTGGGAAGGCAATTGGAGGAGCAATTGAAGGATGCTCTTGCCCGAGCCGGTGCAGCAGCCGTGCCCTGTGGAGCGCTGCCGCAGCCCAGAGGTGTGTGTGCAGCTGCCCGTCTGCACTTGAAAGAAGCCATGGGGGTGTGTAGTCAGTTCCATCCCTGGGTCTGGGCGTGCACCCCGCACTGGCCAGTGCTAATAGGCAAGTAAAAGCCCCCTGAGGGCCAGTCACTTCCCTCTTGTAAATCCGCATGTGGTTTGAAGGGGTACTTTATGAGGTGCCTCTGTATACTTGATCCCTGTATTTTTTCCTGCTGTGAAGCCCGAGGCTGTCTTTCACAGCTCCTGCAGTAAACCAGGGCCCTGGGATCCGGAGTGTCAGGGACACCGCAAGCAGAGTGTCGGCTTTCATAGAAGTCGCAGGTGCTTTCATCAGAGAGCTGCCGTGCAGCCCCTGCCTGCCCTCCCTGCAGCACCGCTGCAGCGTGCTGGAGACCGGGCAGCTGGAGGCTGGGGCTGGTCTGGCAGACTTTCTGCCTCCCCAGTGCTCAGGTACTGCATCTGGTGGGGGGTTTTTCTCCTTTTTGGTCTTCTACCATCACAGGAGAGTGGCTGTTTTAGGGCCTTTGTCCCCTCTATGGTTTATAGCTATCTTATAGTTCGCTGCACGAGTGAAAAGCAAACAAGGAACTAGGACAGCAACAGAAGGTCTTGAAAGATGTGATGGTAAGGAAGTGCATGGGAGGACCAGCTCCTGTACGTCCTCCACGCCTATTCTCTCCTGTGACTTAGTGCCACAGAGCATCTCCTCTGCCCTGAAGCATGGCCCCCTCGCACAAAGAGGATGTGGCTGACAGCTGACTTTCCCTTTCCTGCAGGGGAAATGCTAGTGAGACTTCTGGGACCCCCTCTTTGCACCTTGGCAAGATGTACAACTGCTCTGTGAAAACCAGCATCTGTTTAAGACCCATAAGGACCATCAGAATGTGTGTCTCAAATCCACAGAAACAACCTACTATGGTGATCTCTGTAAAGAGGTTTAAGGTAGTCATTGTAAATAAGCAAAAAAATAATGTGAAATGCTCCAGAATATCTCTTTCAAAAGCCTTAAGCGTGGTGGACACACACTGAAGCATTTTTGAAAAGGAAAAAAATATCAGTATCTTTATCACTGACCCCTGCAGTTTCATGATGTTACAGGAAGGGAATGAATTGGCTACAGACAGGGTTTTTGGAGCTGCTGTCCTACCAGCTAGTGATTATCAGATTGTCTGCCTGTAATGACATATCCAGTCATATGTTTTCCCCATCAAGGCCAAAATAAATGAAAGGAAGAAACAAAGGAGTGTAAGAGTCCAGCACTTCATTCTTCATACTTCAAGAGCTGTAGCAACAAATACTAGGGAGGAATTCCCAAGTGAGAAATGATACCAGTTCAAGGTCACATAAGCTGATGCATGGAAGTACATTACAAGAAAACTAGAAAGCTATTTTGGGGACAGACATTGTTTACTGAATGCTTGGAGGGATTGTTTTTTATGTTCAGTGCCTGGGCTATGGGTTAGCAGTTGAGCCAACATTTCTAAAGCAAGGGGCTGGGAACTGGGGGATTCTGTATGCTGCTTCTTCTCTTTTAACCAGATGCTAAACTAGTCCTTCTTTACTGAACCTCAGGAAAGCTCGTATTTTTCACATTCTGTATGTTAAGACTATAAACATTATGTGTTCTTAATAGCACTGCAGAAAAAATTAATTTCCTAGTTTGATGACAGTCAGTTTCATGGGGCAGAGCTATATGTTTTTGTTACTGAATTCGTTGAAAACAATGTGGAGCCAGCTTTCCCTAGGGAGAAGGTGTGTAAGTGGGGCTTCTCCTTGGAGAAATGCTGGTTTTCATGGAGCTCCCACACTCCCATCACTAGTGTGATGAAAAATGTGCCGCTGTTTTCCCCTAGCAGCAGGGCATGTGGGGATCTTTTGGGTCCTCCTTTCCTACCAGAGCTGCAGAGGGCCTACCAGGCATCACAGGGACCAGGAGGAAATGTTAATGATAGATGGCAAGGCCAAATCTCATGAGAGGTGAGAGCAGGAAAGGGAGCCCCAGAGCACTGGTAGGTGCCTACCCCCTCCTTCCTTGCATCCCTGTGGGGTAAGTCTGTGCCTTGGGCAGCAGAGGGAATGCCCTGGCAGTGTAGGCAGTGCTGCGAGCAGAGCCCAACCAGCCTTTGCACAGGTCTTGCCAGCATCCACCCTGGGGCAGGAGAATGAGCAAAGGCTGACCCAATGACTCATATACAAATGTCTTTCAACTTGTTAGGGCTGCAAATTCAATTGAGAATTGCTTGCACTAACCAAAATTCTGCCTGAAGTTAAACTGGCTTTCAGGTCACACAAGAAAATGGGCCTTATTTTCTACCTTCCTGTGGGACCTGGATGAGTTTACGATTTCTCCAGGAGGAACCTCTCCTCCTGAACACACCACAGTGGGCCTGAGTAGGCCTTTCCAACAGGAGCATCACTGACGGTGATACATTTCTGCTGGCCACTTCAGATTTGCCAAACAAATGGACAGCTTGTATGAAAAAAATCCCCTGTGAGGGCTAATCATAACAGCATTTGCGCTGCTCGACCCTTGCTCCATTCAGTCATTGCAGATGGCGAATGTGTCCTCATGGGGACTGTCTACTGTGCCTTTGTTGGCACGAGAGGCTGCCCCCAGCCTGGGAGTGCCTCCCCATTATTATTAATAATAAATTTGCAGGACTGGCATGTGCTGCCTCTGCTTCCTGCAGAAGCTGAAATCAAGTCTGTAAAACAGATCTAATTTTAGAGCAGTCGGGGCTGAGCACAGAGTGAGACCAAACCCGGGAAATTTTGAGTTTTCATTGTTTCCTCAGCTGTGGGTGAAGATCTCCCATGGATGCTTGGGAGAATTTTTCCCAGATATGTGAGCCGCTGCCTCTAGCTGCATCTCACACAAGCTCTGTCTCCAAAATCCTGGTGACATCAGCCTCTTTTTTCCCTTTGTTTCCATGTCTTTAAAGTGGGAGACTGTTATTTTCCTACAGTGCTTCAGAAAGGGAGAAATTAGTTGTGAGAATTCATAATGAACGTTGCTCAAGTGTTTGAATAATAGGATGTTGAGGGCTTTGTTTTGTGAGGTAGTGCTTCAAATGGAATGCATTTTGTTCAGGCTTCCTAGGAAATTATGAAATGCATGTGTATGTGTGTGCATGGAGGGGGCAGGGAAATCTGAGACAAGATTTTATGTGTGCAGGGAAAGATTTACAGAACCGTGTTTTCTGATGACTCCTTGCCATCAGTCAGTTTAATGGTGCTGCGTGCTGCTGAGCTTTTAATGTTTTGTCATTTGGCAATAGTGGAGGGAAAACCTATGGTGAGGCTGGTCCCTGCTCGAGTGCTGTATATCTGGAAACCTTAACTAGCCCCTGCTGCACTGCTGGACACTAACCCCAACATTTTGTCATGTGAAAGACTATCAGGTAGCACAGTGGTGTAGTGTCATTTCAGAGGGCACATCAGAATATGTTGCACAAGGAAAGGTACTTTTTTGCTCAAGAGGTTTTTCTTGTAAACAGACTGACTGACAAGCTGAAACAAAGCTATTGAGCCATGGCAAAGAAAAAGAAAAAGTCACACTTCCTTTGTGTTCAGTAGACTCTTGTCAGTCGATGAAGTCTGGTGTACTGACCTTAAGGAAGCCTATTTTGTTACTGAAAGAGGTTTTCCTGTTCTCTGGATGGATGAACTTGAGCTTAGAATATCCCACTCTTTTTATTGTAGGCTTTCATCTCTGCCCATTTTGTCAACATCCTCCAGAAAAGAGGAGTCAACTGACAGTGTGACACTGTTGGAGATGAGAGATGTTCACTGCATTATTTTCATTACCATTTTCGCTAAGTGGCCATACAGTGTTCTCCTTTAATACTTCTATGCTAATTAAAACTATAATTTAAAAACACTTTCATAAAGCTTTAATTGTCCTCCGTTTATCTGGGAACCAGAATAAGCCATTTGCAAGGCTATTTATTTGTTTTGGAACAGAGTTATCAGAAAAGTGAGAAAGCAAGGGAAAGGCTCCTTGAGTGCAAGGCACACAGTACCAGTTCCAATGTTAAACCTAAGCCAGGTTTCACACCACAGATCAATTATAAGGTATTTCTACGAAAAATTTAATTACACTGAAGCTATATTATGGATGGACAAGGAAAGGTGTTCCAGTGGTGTAATGTAACCATCCCTCTACTTTGGTCTTTAAGACTGAGGGTTTCTAGCAGCTTCTCTCCCTGCAATCCTGCTTCCTGCACTTTTAGATGTTATGGCTGGAGGGATTATTGTTATTATGTATTATAACACAGTCTGTGGGACTGAATCACCAGCTAGCTCAAATAGGAAGATATCCCATCTTTAAATAATGCACTTAGAAGAGAGTCTATCCCGTTCCTAGATAAATTTTTGCAGTGTTTAATTCCCTCCCTTGTTAAAATCTTGGCATTTATCTAGTTCAGATTAATATAGTGTTGGATTCCACCTACTGGATGTCGTGTCTGTCTACTAATTCAGAGATCCCCCTGGTATAGGAAACATAATACAGCTACTTGCAAGATAAAACCGAACAAAATTTGGAATTTTCACACAGTGGGCAGATGCAACTTGTCAACATTTGTTTTCACTCCAAATGACATGCACCGAAAAGCCTTATTAACTTAAAGGAGACCCAGAATGGAAACATACAAACAAACAAACCAATCTAAACAAAATTATGATTTTCTTTAATGTAGGACCCTTGTTGTTTGAATGTACTAAACTGATTGACCAGGGCTTTATTTTGTGTCAGTTCAATATTAAAAACAAATATTTTCCCATAATGCTGCATTGCTCCTGGGAATTACAGCCTAAACAAACACTATCCTTATTCAACTTTGGCAGAGGCTTCTTGGCTGAACTACACCTCCTGTAATGTTATATACAACTTTGAATTAAGTGACAAATTACTCTGTGGCTGGCCTGTAGGAGAAAACAGGTACCTATAGCACCGATAAATGTGTTCACAAGAAGGTGAAGTTTAAAGTTTCCTTCAACAGAAAAAAATGAGAAGCAGAGTGGCTTACAATGAACTATTTAATTTTGCTTGTCCTGAAGGAAAATTAAGATTATTTTTTCTTTATAGAAATTTTTGTGGAAATTTCCTTTTCTATTATTAAGACAGAATACCCAGCCAGCCATATTATAAACCACAGATAAATCACCATTAATCCTCCTATTGGATAAATTAAATGAATTGAGACTTACTTTTTTTAGGATCTCACTAGCAGCTTTTGCATTGCAAGTATTTTTGCATTTCTTTCGTAAACTCTTTCCTGTTTGTCAATAGTATTTTTTAAAATGTGAACATTGAAGCTGGACCTGTGCTCCTTTCACTATTAGTATTCCAAAGAACAGTGAGCATCTGCCTTTCCATCTTTGTGTTTTATAGTCTCCTGATTGCAAATACCAAGATCCCATTTCTCTTTTTCCCTCTTTTGCATTGAATGAGGCACTCTTGTGCAGCTTGGCTTGTTATCAGCCATGACCTCTAAATCCTTTTCTAATTCTCTCTTTCTAAAATATAGTCCAGTTCTTCAGGGTACAAACCTCCTGGGATATTCAGAGTTATGTTTAACTGTACATTAAAATATGTTTGGTTTTTTTTTTTTCTAAAGAGATCAAGTTACCATTCAAATTAGATTGCATGTAGAAAGATCTGCTTTTCTCATTATTTACCACTCTATGATTTTTGTGTTATCTGCACACTTTGCAAGAAATGGATACAGATTTTTTTTATACTGCATCACAGATAAATATATTAAATAATGAAAGCAAATAAAAATGGCCCTCCTGTAAAATATCCTCACTGTAAAGGCACTCTCCATTGAGTTCCTCTAGGGATTTCTCATTTCTTCCTGTGTTTATGATGTGCTACACTGCCTTTCTAGAAGACCCATTTTCTGGCATGTTTTGCTGTGCTGAACTTGGATATTAGCAGGAGTGTACAACATTACAAAGAGTTGTGTAAGATGGTGAACCTTTGTAGCTGCTGTATAAAACCACCCTGCTGAGTTTGGGAACATAAATATTGAATTAGAACTGAACGTTATCCAATGTACCCATCAATACACCATTTTCCACCTAACTGGAAAACAGCCGTATTCTGCATCACTGGCAAAGGCCTTATCTTTTTTGTCTGCACTGATTATTGTCTTACACCTATGTGAATTGTGTTTATAACATCTGGTATGTTCATAACCTTAGTGATATAAGCTAGGAATACATACTTGATATTTTGATACTTGGCTACTAAAGGCGTTACATTATTTTTTTCACATATCAAAGTGTTTTCCACTGCATTTACATTTTACTCTAGAAAGCTGGTTGTTTTTCTTAAGAAAGTAGAAGAAGAAAGAACAAAAAGAGTTCCCAGTGTTTAAGAGCAGAGATATCTGGAGCTGGAAGTGTGACTACTGTGTTGCAGTCCCACAGAGTGATACTCCCCTGCAAATCTCAGCCACGGGGAGGATGTGAAATTGTGTTTGAAGTTCAGTCTGCTCTTCTTGCAAGCATGTTTAACACCATCTTCCTACTTACCTGCATGGAATATCCAAACCTCTCATGACAAATCTAGGCTGTTGACAGCTTTAAAATTATTAAATTATCTCAGGGTTATCTTTCCCTGAGATTCTCCTTGGGGTTGGTGTTCCCCAAGGTAATAAGGTTTTCCCCCAGGGTTGCTGTTCCCTGAGGGTTTCCTCTGGGTTGCTGTTCCCAGAGGTAATAAGGTTTTCAGTCTTCTCTTTGCCCTAAGTGTTACACACCAGAGGTAGAGACGACAAGCTGAGTCTGCCAGTGCACGTTTCCAAGGTTGTTTATTCTTCATTATCTTAGTTCTTTCTCAGTTCTGCCAGGCCTCCCTGGCAGGGTACCTTATCTTAGCTCTTTCTCAGCTCTGCAAGGCATCTCCGCAGAGCAGGACACGCGGCAGACTGGGCGGATCAGAGAGCCCCGCACCTTATGTACAGTACCCCTGACCCAACCACTGTCCGAGACGTATTTTTTATTTACAAAATTGTACCAATACCTACAACCTATGCTAACATGTCATTTCTACTCTAAACCAATCTCTAAAATCCAACTCAGCACAAGATGGGGGACAAGAACAAGAAGCACAGGGGCCACTCCCCAATTCCTCCATCTTGTCTCTTCAGCCCCATATACTGAGAATCCTAGATTCTACATTTACATTCTATGATAAACTAAATACTACTTATTTTGAATTCTCTCAGCTTGTGATTCTTCATACAGTGTGGGCATCCACTCCCATGGACAGGGATCAGAGGCAATGTCCTCTTGGGCTCTGTGTGAGGCTGGTTGACCCCCTTGTACAGATCCCAGACCCCCCTGTCTGGTCTCCAAACCCTCCAGGGTGGCCAGAGGGATGTTCTAGACTCCGACAAAATTATATCCGTGTTAATGGTTTACACTCAGATGACACAAAGCTGAGGCTTTACTTTCAGCTATCCAACAAAAGGAGTGGGTCCATGAGGAAATATTTATTAAACCAGGAGCTCCAGATTACTGTGTCTGGGGCTGGAGTCTGGTAGGCTCTGCTTCTCTCATGTCTCTTCAACAAGAGATGGCAACTGTGATCACACCCAGGCTTGCAATGCCAACTTATAGCACATGAGACCATAGGCTGATCAGCACAGCTTGCAAAACCATAGGGTAATTTCAGTTCAAAGACTGCTTTGAGACACCAGCTACAGAGAAAACAGTTCAAGGTACCCCATACTGATATTTGTCAGCAAAGGATGTTTTTGGTGGCCGTCAGTGTGGTGTCTGTGTGGGAAGTGTCTGCTGGAAGCCTGTTCTGGGGTCATTGTCTAAGGGACTACAAGGTATTAAACATCTTCCATTTGTCCTGGTTTCTCTGAGACCTGGGTTCACTTGTCAAGAAATGATGGAAATTATTGAAATAATTATGGAAATTAAGAATTGATTAGTATTTACTGAGAAAACAGCTATTGAGCTTGGTTGTATGTACAGAAGGCATGTAATGTAAAAGGTTCAGGCTGGAAGAATGGAGTTTGTGTTCATCGTCATGCAGGTGTGGTACTTAGGGACATGGTTTAGTGGTGGACTTGGCAGTGCTGGGTTAATGGTTGGATCTGATGGACTTGGAGGTCTTTTCCAACATAAAAATTCTGCGCCTCTATGATTCTATCCTGCCCCTTTGTGTCAGTCTTGCAGGGTGCTCCCAAAGGCTATCAGTGATGTAGGAAAGTGATCACACCAGGACAGTACCCAAAGGGTTCAAAGGATTTTGCATGACATGACCGAGTGCAGGAAGCTCACATACAGCAGACATTATAGGCAAGATTTGTACAGGAGAATGACTCCTCCACCGGAAAATTCAAAATTGAAAGGAGTGGAAGGAGCCAGCTCCCTGGTCAGTGAGAAATTCTCTGATTTCAAGAAGAGATATTGCTTTAAGAAATAAGGCAGAGAGGAAACTCATTTTCTCTGGAGTAGCCTTGGGCTAAACTCAGCTCACAGAAAACAAACCAAGGCCATGTGTCTTACATATCCAATGCACAGCCCTGAAACAACCCACAGTCATGGATCAAAAGCAAAAGTGCTCATTGTTTGCACAGAGTTTGCTGAATACTTCAAATACATTCATGTATGAACCCAGGGAAAGCAATGAAAGGGAAAACAGTTGTTTGGGAGAACAATTTATTAGGATTAATTTCTCTGATTTTATTCCCTCTCCCCACTTCTCTGAACTGGAGGGTTGTTAGCAATATTTTAGAAGCTGGATACAAAGTCTAAGTTAAATCCCTGTGCAGAGACCCAGCCTTAAGGCTTTCATTACATTACGGTGCCATGAAAGCCTGGTTTTAAAGGTTGCCCTGGTGTGTGGGCATGTTGGCACTCATCCTCTGTGATCTGGTGATGCTCCAGATCACTGCCTGCAGGCCCCTGGTTTCTTACCAGGTCCCTATTTGCATAAGAAAAGACTTCCTATTTTAAAACCTTCTCTAACCTACAAATTAGTGTAGATGAATGGCCTCTTGTTGGAACTGGAGTGGTTATCCGAGTTCCAACAATAGCACAGCCAATGCCAGATTTTAAACCCTCATAATGCATATAATTGTGTGATATTATACCAGAGGGGAAATATGTTCTGTAGTCCAGCTGGTGATTAGCTTTACATTGAGGCATGGAGATTGGATATCCCTTGAAACTTTATCCTGGTTAACGTAACTACAGCTGGTATTTTGTGGTATAACAATTCAACCCTTACTCCTGAGAGCAGTCCCATTGGGACAGACCTGGAAGTCCTCACTCGGAGTTTACTCAGGCAGAACTTTTGCCACCTTCAATTGAAATTTTGACCCAATAAAGTCCAAGTGTGAGCACCAGAAGATGATGCACCAGCTTTTCTTTGTTGGTTGGACAGTGTCTTTTCACTTAAATAAGGTTTACTAGATCAACCCCCAAACCAGACAGAAGTGTCTGCTAGAAATGTAGGAACCACTAAACTGTATTTTACTAATACCTCGACTACACTAATAACCCAGAATCACTGACAGCAGCTACAACACTTCTGCCAAGGTTACTCTTAACTCAGTATTCCCTGCTAAGTCTATTTATACCTGCTTATTCTCTAGGATCACATTAACCAGTCATGAATGGATGGCTGATAAACAGAGTCATATCCATTTCCAGTTCTTCCCTTCTGCATCATCACTTCTCAATATGCATGCTCCTACTGTTCCTTTTGTCTCTAAATCTCCTTTCTGAAACTTCTGAACTAAAGTGAATTCAAAGTGTTTACTTTGATGGTTATTTCCAGAAGATTAACGGGCTGTCATGAAAGTCTCCCTCATGCTTCCTCTTCTTTTTCTTTTTTTTTTCCATTTTAATTTTTGTGAAAATAAAATTAGTTTTTGAAAGTTATATTGCAACAGTATGGTTGTTTTTGTGTTTGGCCAATTTTAAGAAAAATCTGTTTTCCCATACAAAGTGAAACAGCCCAACACTGGATAAAAAAACATATGAAAACCAGTGCCAGCTGACAGGAAATAAGATTCTTCCTTAACTTGAATTTTGACTGTTAAAAAAATTGGCTTGAAAATACATTTTGAAATTCAATTTGAAAAATGAAAATGTCCATGATACTATTTTTTTTTAATCAAGTGGAAACAGGGCTGGAACTCTTCAAGCAAACAGAACAGAAAAAGTCTTCTCTAAGAAAAGAGTTAAATCTGTGTGCTGTGGATATATTTGTTTTAAAGACGTGTGGAGGCAATCTTTAGAAGGTATTTAGGAATTGCAAACAAATCTGTCTTCTTTCACTTGTTCCATTTTGCTTCATATTGAGTGCATTTTTTTTAGTCTAGAAGAGTATGGATAGAAACATATTCTTGGACTTCTACACACACTGCACTTTTTATATATCTCTAGCATATGTTTTCCTTTGTCCATTGTAAAATAAATGGTCCTGTTTATTCTTTTTTTACTTATATCTCCTGTAGAAATTCCCTCCCACACTATTAATTCTTTGAATCATTTTCTTTGCAGCATTTGGAACCTTTTAAATGTCTTCTATGTCTTGTTAAACAGGATCAAAAAGGACTCCAGTGCTGTAGATGAGAGCATGTCTTCAGTCTTTCCACAGCATAGCAATCTAGATTAAGTTTCATTCTTTTTATTAAAAAAAAAAGGAAAAAAAAGGAAAAAAGAAAAAAAAGTTTAGCATCTTTGCACAATGAGCTACCAAGAAACCACCTTCATAATGATAATACTGGAGAGCTGGGGCTTCCAGTCTAGTTGTGTCAGACCAGAAGTTGCCATAACCTAACAGGTTTTTGAACAGCAGCGTTGGCTGAGTTGGAAGAGCAGAGAGCAGGGCAGGCTGGAGGGATGCTTCCCCCCACCAGCCTTCCCACAGTCTGTCTCAGGTTGCAGCTAAGCCATCATTTTTATAGCCACTAATGGCCTATTCTCCACTAATCCTGGTAATCCCTTTTTGACCACTTTTATACCTTTGCCTTCCACAAACCTCTTTTGCAATCAGTTATGGGACTTTGCATGTAAAACTACATCTTCATTTACTTCATGGTTTAATGGATGCCCCTTGGATCTGGTACTTTGAGAAGCAGTGGTATCGTTCCCCACCTACCTCTGTTACACCATTTGGGATTTTATTTTGTTCTCCATCCTTTTCTGTTTATGATTTCCTCAAAGAGCAGAAAGGTTTGTACAGTCCCAGGAGTTGAAGTAAATCTCTAACAAGGTAGGAAAGAAAAACTCTGATTTACTGAATGTGCTATGATGGATGTGATTAAATTCTTGAGAGTAAAAACTAATTGAACTTAATTGTGAATCCAGTTACTCTAGTAGAAACATATGTAGAGTTTATATATTTGGCTGGTACACTCTGTGGAGGCTATGATGGCCAATGGAAAGATATAAAAGAACTTGGCAGTGTAAACAATACAATTCATTGAACTAAATATTTTGGATAAATCAAAAAGCACTGGAATTCATGTTTAAGCACAGTACTGTAAGGAAATCTGAGGAAAGTTCTGATATTGAAGAGTGTTCCAGAAGGTAGAAAAGAAAGAAATATTAAAAAGTGCCCTTAAAATAATTTTGGCTTTACTTTAGTCTTCTGAGAGCTTTGATGCTTAGTTGTGCTGTCTATGAACCTGTCACTTGCTTTATAAATGAATGGTGTTACCCTCAACATCTAAGGATGGTTTTGAATCAGAGAATGTCAGATTTTCCAGGGAGTTGAACTGTGCCAGCATGGGCACATGCAGCACAGCCCTGCAACACACACTGGGGTGTATTTCCCTAAGCTTTTTGGAAAGGATATTCGTGCCGTTTGACTTGTTAAGTGTGGTGATGTGTATTCAGCAGCCACACTTGCACACACTCTTGCTGAGCAATTTCACATTGAGAGATATGCATTTATTCATACCAAATGCTTGAGTAACTGTCAGCCTACGAGCTCTGTTCAGTCTCTCGAATGTCTGTCCTTCAGTGGTGTATTGTAATTTTGAATCAAATAGTAAATTCTCTCTGCAGACCAAATTTTTCAGCATTTACCAAACACTAATTGCCAACTCCCTCAGTAAAATCTTTCTGCTAAATGTATGCATTACACATTAAAAAGCTATCTAAATAGGGCATATCTTAGGATTTAGCAGGGAGTTGGCTGAAATGTCTCATGATTGCTTTTCAGTCTTCAAGAAAATTATTCAGAAGGAAAGGAAACAAAATATCATAAAACAAAAAAGGGAGGATAGGCCTGGGCTGCATTACAATGAACTCAACAGGCTCCCTGAGGAAAGCTAAGGAAATTGGTACTGTGCCCCTCAAAATGATGGAGGGGCGCTCACCTTTCACCAATGAACGGAAAAAAGCCAAAGAGAGGTTTAAGTATATCTTGGGGCACATGAGATTTTCATGTCAGCAGCAGTAGTGCTTCAGTTGTAGGAAAAGGACAAGTTCTTCCAGCTGGAGCATAGAGAAGTGGACAAACTTCTCCAGAATGTGCAAGGGGTAGCAGCATGATCCAACACATCATGTGGGCAACTAGATCTATGCCCTGCACAAGGTGGATAGTCTGGTGGACTAATATGCTTATTTTACCAGTATAAAGCTTGGAGGAAATTAGCTCTCCAGAGGTGCCTAAGGTCCATGGAAATGGGCCAGGGCTAGTAGGTGGCATCTAACAGAGGGCATGAGGGCTGCAGCCCAAGAGGGTGACTGAGCCCCTGTGATCCACAGAGGGACCAGCGAGAGCAGCTGCAGGGCTCTCATCTGCTCCCTCCTCCAGGCACAGAGGCTGCCCTTGGCATGCTCTCAGGAGCCAAAGGTGGGAAAGTTATGACTCTGGCCATGACTGTGAGGAGGTGGATGTAAAGAGCAGGTTTCAGGGGCAGGCTCAGGGTGTTTGTGCAGAGAATGCAGAGTCTCTTACACTTGAGGAGCAGCTCCTCCAGCCCTGTGACCGCTTTGGTAATGCTCAGGTAATTTATCAGTGAGGCACTGGTCTTAGAACACTTTTTCCTCTCTGGCAGGAAAATTATTACCTATCCAGCTATTGGAAACATTGAAAAAATTCATACTAATGAATCTCTTTCTGTTGCCTTCATTATTGTGTGAACCACAACAATTTTGAAGATACAAGTATTTTCCATCAAGACTATGAATAACAGCACTTGGCAAAACATCCCTATAACAAAGAATAAGCCTCCAACTTTTTTAGTGACTTTACATACAATGTTCCTTAATTACTGGCAAGCATGTCAAGAGTCTATTCCCACATGTGTCAACACTTTCTTAATACACTATAATTCATCATGTTAGTATGGCAGAAACAAGGTACTCTACATCTTTACACACATCCTTCTCCAACTTCTAGTCCTGAATTGAGTATTAAATGAACAGAAAATCTTCATCTAGCAAACAAAGAACAGACCACAGCATCGAAACAGTAAGGTCCCCTGAGTCAATCAAAGTCATACATCACAGAGCACTTTATCATATTCTTCACAACACTGTCTAAATCCAAGAAGCACTGCTTTATTGTCAAAAGGACATTCACTTAATAACAGCAGTAAATCCAGAAAGGCAGGCTAATTTTAGACAGAAAACTTGGCTAAGAGAGAACCCTATCATTTCCCACTCCTGACATTTTTATTCATTGAGTTCATTTTCATGCTAGTTGTGTGATTAAATGCAGATATGGATTTATTTCCTTTTAATAAAAAAATACACTATTCTGAAAAAAGCCAAAATTGCAAATAAGGGACCTGATCCTTTTCCCACAGAAATAAACAATAGTTTTGTTGTTGGCTTCAGCGATGACAGGAATCAAATCCATGAATCTCTGTTGGAAGAAAAGGTTAAAATTCCATTGGAAAACTCTTCTTGGACCATATATTAACTCTGTCAGTTCTGGGGGCAACCAAGAACCAGCATGATTTCTTTTCTATTCTGCCTGCACGTATGTGCAAATGTATGTGTCAGTATAGGGAGCCATTTCATAAAGAAGCAAGTGAAAATAAATCTGTCCTCAGTGTGTTGAAGTGAAATGTTTTATTTGCACTCATAAACCAAAGTGCTTGCTGTATTTTTGCATTGCAGTTTTATTATCAACAGTGATATAATCTCCCTTCCTTATGCATAGATACTTGTACAGAGCCAAGAATCTTAGATGAAGGAAAGTGGTACCATGTAGTGAAAGTAAACATGAAAAATGCTGAGTCTTTTGAAGAACTGGATCTGAGCTCCAGAGACAGTGTATATGTTCCTTATTAGTCACTCAATCAAAAGTAACTGGGTTGCATATTTGTTCAGCAGAGATCCAATTCTTTTCCTGGGTAGCAATTACTTGGGTAGAAATTGCTTGAATTCCACTAATGACCATATTTTGATCTTGTTTATGCCACTTTAAACCTGCCAGGACTCTCCTGAATCAGCTGAGCTATTCTGTAGTAACAAGCTTGAAAGACATTTTAAAAGGTGGTGCTCAGAGAATTGGGTATTTTGAAAATGATTTATGTTCTTCCACAGCCAAAATGAAAAAAAATAAATTAGTAAAAGTGAAAAATACAGTTTCCTTCATGCTGTACATTGCTTTTCACTGGAAGTGCAAAAGCAGCTGTATTTCCCCCATAGCTGTCCTGACTGAATGGGCTTTGTGGCAGGAGAACAGGACAAGAACTCCTCTGCCTACTTTTTCATCTGCTCCACAGATGCTTCCTGCAGCTTTTCTGTTCCTGTATGGTAGCAGGCGAATCTGGACAAATAGTTCCTAATAAGAAACTCAATAAATTTCACCTCCTCTCTTCTGTTCACAAAGTTTCCATCATCTGACCACAATTTTCATTCATTTGCTCATTATTGAAATTTATTTGGAGTGATTCATCAGATAATTTCTATGAATAATTCTTGTTTGCAATCAGTTGGTCATGAGCATATTGATACTTGAAATTCAAGCCCTTTTGGCTGCATGCAAAGAATGATCCCTCAAGGACTATGTTTAACATTCAGAATCTTTTTTTCTAATGCAATTTCTCTTCATTACATGTCTCAACTTGACTTTGCACAACTATTCTGCATTATTAATTTTAGATGATTTTGGGTGACCAGATCTTGCTGCAAAAGTATCATGTTCAAGTATTCACACAAACTGAAAGCAAGAGGATCTACAAATGGGGGTCAGGCCAAACTTCTGTCCATACTGAATGAATGTTTTCAGGGCCTCATGTATAACTGACAAGCTTATGTTGCAGCTTTGGCATTATTCTACTCCTAATTAATTTAATTGTAGTTCCACAATTGGTGTGAGAGAACAATAAACTTATTCTTAAGCATAGATGCAGATGTTTTCTGGCTTCTGTGCATTGATTCATCTGCAGACTCTTTATAGTACGTGCAAAAAGCTTGTGTTATCATCGCTTCATGTGTAAAACACATTATGAAATCACTAGTGTATTTGATCCTATGTAAGGCATACACATACTGCAATGTGGTTTGGACCCAAATATGTTTATTGCATCTGCCAGAACTTAAAATGACAATAGATCTTATTTCTTAAGGCAATCATTTGATTAAACAGGAACATCCCAAGACTTTCTGACAGTTTCTAAATGAGTCAATAGGAGGTTTGGAGTTTTTTTCAAGTGTGTAATTCAGTGAACAGAGCAAAGTGGAAGGATTCTTCAGGGTAAATATGGGCTTGGAAAGGTTTTGTCCCTTCCCTACAATACCATTTTGGAAAAAGCTTTCTCAGTTAGGATGGTTAGGTGTTTCTTGCACTATTGAGTAGGATTGCCAGAAGGAGTCTATTACTCAAGACACTGACTGCAGCCAAGTTCTGGACTGTTCTGTACATGGTAAAGCTATGTTGCTTAGCTTTCAAAATATAAAATAACCTATTCATCTCAAATCTCAAATACTATGTTTAATCCTGTTATTGTCTTTACTAGATCACTAGGTAACTGTTGGAGCAAAGCCTTCTCGTGTCAAACAGATCTATACTGCCTTGTAGGTGATAGAGACCCTAGGGAAGACACATATTTACCCCTCATCCTCCTTATCAGGTTTAATTGAAAAATATGCACCAAATTTTTTTTCTCCATAGAGTTAATATTTTTTCATTGTGTGGGCTGATAGATGTTGTCTGGCAACTCTGTATGAGTTTTCACCAGAAACTGGAAACTGCACAAGTTAGAAATCTTTACTACAGACAAGCTGGTTACAGCCCTTGCCCCCCAGATGAGGATTGTCTGGTCTAATGAGTGTGAGCTATTTCACTTCCACCAAAGGAAAATTATTGTTTATGATTCCTTGGCTAGTAGTAGTTCCTTCAAACCAAGTATGAGTGTTTCCTTGCACAAGCCCCAACAACCTACAGAGCCTATGAGCCTGGTTCCCATTTACACCAAAGGCAGCATCCCAGCAAAGAGAAGGTACAGTTACAATTGCTGCTTCTTCCACCCACATTTGAGACAAGAGGTAGAGGATAATCTTGGGGTCCATGCCTCCTCCTGGCTACTGCAAAAAAATTTACCATCTGCTGGCCAGAACAAAGGCAAGGTAGCATTGTGGAGAATTGGGCAGAAGGAAAAGACACTCTCTAGCTCTCTAGTTATTAGGGATGTGGAAAACCGTGGGGCAAGTTCGTGCTGTGATGCAGCAGATTGGAGTCTCTTGCAGTGAAGGTTGTCATACTGAGGGCACTAGGCTTATTTCTTTTGTAAAGCTGAGCCTGTGGATGTGACGAGTCTTGCAGTGTCCAGGTTAGCAAATCAGACTAAATGGAGGAGAAATGACTGCTACCTCTCTTGTGATGATGTGAGAGACTGGAATATGAATTATTGGTTTGGGACTAGCTCTCAAATCCTTTCTTGAGAAAAAAACACAAGTGAATAATTTGAAAAAGAGAGTGTTGTTCCCTATTCCATCTCTTATCCAAAGCACATGACATATGCAAGAAGAAAAACCACCAATTTTGATTGCTGTGCTATCCCCACATCTCCTGTAGCCAGGATATATTAGCTGGATTGTGAGGATTAGAAGAATCAATCTCATTGCCTCCTGGTAAGGTCACAGATCAAGTGTCTGAATTCCTTCCAAGGAGACTTGAATTAATTTAGAAAAGGACCCTGAACCCTCTTTCTTATAAATGTGATAAATATTCTTCCCATTAAGCTTGGACACAAAGGAGGCAGTGGTACAGCTCCAATTGCTGCTTCTTCCACCCACATTTGAGACAAGATGGATTTATCCAATATGCCTGGAGAAACAAGTACTTCTGGAAAAGAACAACTTTAAACTTCCCCTAGAGCTATCCAAAAGCTCAATGGATTTTATGGGTCTGAATTCTGGAGTGAGGCACCTGAAGTGACTGTTAATCACCAATCTGTTTCACCACCACTCCTCTCCCCAGCGTTTTCACAGTTGTAGCCCAGTGAAGCATTTGTCTGTTCATGAAGATGATCCCATTAAGGGCATGACCAGAAGAGCATCACCTCATTTTCTGTCCTGTATTCCCTTCAGACACAGGAACTTTTAACCTGGATTTTCCTTTCCCAGTCCTCATACGTAAGGCAAACCATACCAGAGGATGAAGGATCCTTTCTCCTTTACACTGCCTGGCACAAGGCAGGAAAAGGACAGCAGAAAAATTAGTTTCTGTGTGTCACCAAGTACCTAGTGACAGACAAGCTGCAGTATTTTTGACTTGCATAACGGAGACTTTACTTTTTCTATAAACTATACAATGTCATATTCAATAATTACAATCCAATGAGAATTGTCCAGGTAAGTGCACATTGTGATTCATTACCCTTTTTATTGTTGTCCTTCACCTGCTTTAATTTGGTAAATTCAGTGATTTAAATAGAGTCTCCAGTTCTTAGTGTGTAATAGGGAAGAATTACTAATCATTTTGTTAGCTTAGTTACAGTGAAAAAGTAAAAAGTGAAATAGCCCCTGGCCAATCAAAGTCATTCATTAGTACAGGTGTTTTAGAAACAATTATTCAGCCCCACTACAGAGAAAGAAAATAACTTGTGGTGAAGGGAAAATAAATATTTATTTATTATGCTTGCAGAGCATATAACACCCTCATCTTAAGAGCCAAGAACAGCTTCCCGCTACAGGGAATAAGACATCCATTACCATTGCCTCTGCTCTTCCCATTTGCCCTGGTCTTTGAAAAAACAGTTTCTGCTTTCTCTACTGCTCCTTTATCCAAGCCTCAAAGCTTTTGCCTTTCCTAATGTTCAGAGCACTAGCTCTTTCACTTCTTTGTTGATTCAGCTTTTATGAAGCCTTGAGGTGACCCCTTCCCCTACTTTTCCATATGTTTCTAGCTGAACAATTTTGTTCTTTGTCATGCACTTGGTTGGCTATTGAGGTTGCTGGTGATGTGGCAGGACAATGCAAGGATGGAGGTAGGGTGGGTCTTGCAGATCTGGAACATCTTGGGGTATTCAGAGGATCTTCTTCATAATGTTAGAAGGCAAGAAGATGAATAAAAGGCTCAGAATTAAGTACGGAAAAATTTAGAGGAACATGAGGAGGTTTTCCTGAGGTGATTCATCTGAGCTGCTTCTTAGGTGTGCAATTGACAGTGCCTACACACCATCTCCTTCCCCAGCTTCTGGCACTCCACCCAGAGCTTCAAGAGTTCTATCCAGAACTTCAGCAGGCCTTCAGTGGGTGGCAGACTCCACTTTCTGCAGGTAGAGCCCTTTCCCATTTACAAACTGTGCCAACTGAATGTTCTCCTGACAGCAGCACATCTGTCTGTGCTGTGCTCTGAGGCATGGAGCTGCACAGGCACCTTCAATGCCCTGGAGATGGGATGGCAAGAAGTGGAGGCTGCAAGTACCAGCAAGCCTCTGGATGTAGGATGCTGACACATCTGGTAGGACAATACTCTCTATACAGTGTCTCCTCTGAAAGGGCAGTGTGTGACTGGATGGAAGTATCATAGGAACAGGGCCAGCCCATGTCCTGCCACGTGGACCATGTTGGAAAAGCAAGATATAATGCTGTGACTGAGGTGAAGAGCCTTGGTTAATTCAAAGACAAATAGAGAAAATGTTGGTGGGAGTAAAAGCACAATGTAACATGTAAGGGATTCCACCATACAAAGTAGTGTCCAGTAGACTCATACCAGATCAAATTTGTGTTTAAATCATGGGAACTCCAGTCCCCTTATTATTTCTTGCTAGTCTGATGATTCTTCTTTGCTGTACGTTATTTTCCCAGTTTTTTTTTTTTAGGTCACTATAAAACTTGTCACATGACAAATTCTGGATACTCCACCTTTCTCTCCACACAACCTTACCTTTTAAATAATCTGTCCATCAATCAGAAGAGGAGGTTTTGTTCCTACCAGTAGTTCATCATGTGGCAATAGGCAGCTAGGCCTGCTGAGAGCAGTATTTCCAGCTAAGCAAAATGTCTTTCCTCTTGCCATGTGCAGAGACTGTGAAGCTGCAGATCCACCAGGCATGCCAGCACCTTCTGTTTAAAATCTATTTTTCCTTTGGGTTTGGGCCAACTGTTCAAAGCCAATTGCAGTGGTTGAGTCCAGACTTCTATGAAACGGCTTTCTTGGGTGGTGTCTAATACCTTTCCTTGACAGCCTTGTCAGTACTGGAGCATGTTTCCACATCTTGGCTCAGGGTTAAACACATTCAACATGTTGTGCAAAATGGAGGCTCAAATACAAAATGGAATTCACAGTTTGAGACTGCCGGATCCCACTGTGTCATGGCATAAATGGTATTCCTCCAGCTGCCTGGAATGGCAGGCTCTCCACTGGTCTCCCTGCTCTGGAGAGAAAACAGTAAAACTAGATAGGAAGGTGGACAATAAAAAAAGATTGGAGGCATGGAATGACTTCCATATGAATAGAGACTGAAAAGGTTGGGATCATTTGGAGAGGAAATGAAAAATTGTATGGTAGACTATCCAAGCTAGTTAATAGATCTGAGAAGATAAATCAGATGCTCTTCCTTATGATTTTTTCCTTACACACACACAAAAAAAGAAATCCTGGGGGAACATACAACAAGTATTTACCTTATGAACGTCATTGTTCTGGGATACCACTGAGATCAGAAAGATAGAGGACATGAAAGAGGCTGAAATCTATCTTTAGGGGAAACACCCATGGGATCTTAACTATGAATACACAAATAGGAAAAACATCCCTAAGCTACTCTCTACTTGGTGGGAGACAGGTAAAACCTTTCTTTTGTTTACTGAACCTAGTTTCTATGTATTTGGAAACTATTTGGTGTCCATGATCATGCACTGGCAACCATCTGAAGTGAAAAGAAAGTGTCTCAGGAGACGAGGGAGAGGTGTTGGTGGCCTCTTCTCTGTGCCAGTGCTTTGAGGATTTCAGCCATCAGCACCTTTTGAAACCATTGGCAACTGGCTATACTTTGTTGGGCTGTTGAGTTTGGCATAAGGGATATACTGTAATGAGCATCAGGGACAGGACCTAACTGTGTGGTAGGTCCTTGTCAGAGGGAGTATCCACAGTTCCCAAGACCTCTTGGTCCATAGATGCCCCTGACATGGATAAATAAGTATAGAGCCCCTAAGCCAAAATCCAAAGAAGGATGTGGATGCCTAATGTATGATTTAAACTGTCACCAGGTGTGGAAATTTGAGCCAAAAAAGCTCTTAGGGTCCTGCAACTCTGCAGCTGTGTACACTGAGCAGTCCTGCTGGTTTGGCTGAGCTAAACCTGCATCTTTCAAGAGCTAGAGTTCAGGAATCTCCATTTCTGGGGAAAGTGTCCAGAGCAGAAGACTGCAGAACCTGTCCTGTCCTTTTTCTAGCCTCATGAACTCTCCTTTTTCTGTTGGCACAGGAGGCTTATCTTCATCAGGAAACGTGGGAGCTGCTCCACCTGCCTCCCAGGGAAACAAGCAATTGATGCAGTCCACAGATGGATGTGTAGGACACCTTCATGGAAGTGGGTGACATGGAATCTGACCACCCAAAGACAAGGCAACTTGCCTCTGGTACTTTGAGGAAGTCACAGGGTAACTGCTAAGCTGTTACATGTAAGATTCTCATCACCACTTCTGCTAATGAGTGATGCTAATGCATCTCAAGCTTTCATGATTATCAGGAAACTTTAGGTGTGCTTTGAATATATTAAGTGGATCCAGCCTCCTTGAACTGAGGCACAAATCATGAATCTCAGTCTTTGGCAGAGATGGAGAAAAAGTATTTGGCTCAGCCTGTATCAGGGTTCCATTGGGCATGCTTTGTAGCAGAAATGTTGACGCCAAACTAAGCTTTCCTGTGCAAACTTAAGCACTTACAGACTCTCAGACATCTAAAGGATTAAGCAAATCCTTTGTGGATCACATATTTGGACATGGGTGACTAAATTCTGCCTAAAGTGCTTGAGAAGTTGGTTTGTGCACATTGTAATTTTCCAGTTCCTTCCAACTAACCCTTTGGTGTTATATTGGTGATAATTACCTCTCTGTCTTTGAGTGTCTGTCTCAGAGGGATCTGTCTTCTCAGTAGCATAACTTTTTGCGCAACTGGTGGAAACCATCTTCTCTCTCAAACAACCTCACTGATTAAAATAGCCAAATTCAGAGCAATTGTTCGCATTCCAGATTTAGTTTTGAAGTTTGCTGCCTCCCTTTCTGAAGTAATGAACAACTCCTGCATCTCATCTGTTTTTTTCCCCATCCATTTCAGCTGGTGTGATGCAAAATGTTGTTTTTTTGTACCAGTGTTACCTCGTTTCTAGGACAGCATTTCATGTACAAGAGGATTCAACCTCTGGAAAAGACACATCCAATGTCACTGAGTGTTCTCAACAGCTCAAATGAAAACCAAGTACTTTGTCTAACTTTTTACCTCTTGCAACCAGAAGACAAATATTCTGAACCTGTGAGGAAAAAGAAGTGAGTTTTCGACCACTGACAGAGATCTGAAGAGCTGTGTAGGTACAGACAGTTATTACAGCCCTGCTGCTCAGCCACTGTGATCCCCACAGAAAAACTCTGCAGCTGTTCTGCTATTTTTCATGAAACACTGACTCCTTTTCTAGCTGGTTGTACCCTGGGGGAGCTGCTCCAGGAGTTTTGCCAGCTAGAGCAAGATTTGGGAGGGTGAAGGCCAGCTCCTCATTAGGAGCAGACAGGCAGCAAAGACTACTTGTTTCAAAGAAGTATGAAGAGCAATGAAATATCCAGGGCAAGATTCATCCTGGCTAGCTGCTCATGTCAAGAGTAGAGGCATTCACACCTGTGTTAGTCATCTAGCTCTCCCAAGAGCCCATAGAGACCTAGTTCTGGGTTAGATTAAGATGAAACATGTCCAAAAGCATCTGTTTCTCCCCTCTGCCCCAATGCCACATAAGCCCTGTTCTATCTAGGTCAGACACAGATATCTACATCCAATCTACCCCATCCTCAGCAGGTGCTTGCCAAAGATGAAGTGGGTGGAAGGCCTCTTAGCTGAGTCTGGCTACACCCATAGAACTTCCCTCAGTGTGTACAATGTGCTGCTGCTCCAGACAGGGAGAGCAGATGTCCCCAGCACATTTCCTTTCCTGCCTGCTACTTGTGCCAGAAGGATGGTGGCACATTTGCATCTCTCCCCAGTCACATCTGGTTGAGATGTGGTCGCAGATTGTCTGCACAAGGTACCTCCTGAGGGCTATGAGGGGAGGACTTGGCTACAGCATTTGAAGCAAAGGTGGCCAGCAAGAGACATATCCCTCTTTGTCTCACTTTGTTCTCACCCACATGGCATGTAGCTGCTTACAGAATGAGATCTGGCCCTCTAGGAAGTACACATGCTTGCATGTGTTGGATGCATACACATAGATGTGTGTTTGTATGTGGTTTACTGTGAATTAAAAATGCTTCTTTTTGCTTCAGACAGTGCTTCCAGTGCTTGCCTTTTCAGCTGGGGGGACTGTGTTTTTAATCTCACTAATACAAAGAAAACAATGGACCTCTTCTCTGCTAGCTGTAAAGGGTCATAAGTAAAATGAGTTTTGGCAGACTCCTTCCAACTAGACATGCAACCACATGCAAAAATGACTCTAAATTTAGTATGTCATTTGTCAGGCTTAACCCTTCCCTTCCTCAAAGGAAAGGAGCTTATTTGTTATCTTCCTGTGGTCCGTATTTGGAAATTTTTCTTGCCTCTATAAAACTCTAAACTGCAGAAATTTATAATGGCCTTTTGTTTCATAAGCCTTTATTTCTCTTCAAAGTTATGATAAATGCAACTTTATCCTGCTTCTGGGAACAGGACATAGTAGTTTCATGCAAGAACGGGTGCCCTTAAAACCAAGGAAAGTGTTTTCCTCCCCTGAAAGTGTTTTCATCCCCTGTTCAGATGGGGGACTGGGATGGTCTTGCTTTTTCTTATGGGCCTTAAAAAGTGTTGCACTCAACCCTGTGTATTTCTGTAAGTCCCAGTCACCAGCATGCAAGTAGTTTAATGGAATAAGGTTACCACTGTGAGAAATCACTGAACTTAAGTCAGTCCAAAAGTCTTTGAGAAATATTATATTGCACCTGAGACTTTAAGCACACAGCCATTGGTGTAATACCTGCTACAGCAGGAGAAACAGGAACTGACCTTCATCTGCAGCTATTTCCAGCAGGAAAAGAAACGCTGAAAACATCACAGTCCTTTTTCCAGGCCTGTGAGGTTTCTGATGTTAGTGAGTGCTGTTTTATATGGTTATCATAGAAAAACAAGCAGGGGGTCCAATGCAAGATGTAGTCCACATAAATCCCTGGTTTACTCTGAGAAAATGGTATCCATAGAGCAGTGCCAGTAATTATGTTGGGCAAGGCAAATTACTTGGATGTATGAGAGAAAGTGGTATCTTACCTACTTTGAAATGCATTTCTTGGAAAAGTTGGTCTAAACTGGTCTGATTCTATTTCTCCTTCTTACTCTCCCCTCCCACACTCAAGAAAACACCGTTCCCAGAAATCCCAGAGGACATTTCTAATTGAAAGCAATGATCATGAGTCATTTCTGTATATTAAGTGAAATGCTCTTGCTTGTCTCCCAAGGGATAAAGTGATTAAACCCAATAGAGAAGGGCCCAGGAACTCCTGCTTGTCCTTACAACCTTGAAATTAAAAATCAAGAAGATAAGTTAGTAGTACAGTATTTTCTTTCAAAACACACCCTCCCTGAACTATCAGAGCCCAAATACAAAGAAACAGAAAATGGATTTCATTTCTAACAGTTTAAGATTCAGATTTTTTTCAACTGAGACTGTTTGCTCCTCTGAACAAACTGTATGCTACCCTGTCCTGTTGTCTGGGATAAAATAGAATATAATGTTAGCCTCGGACAGTGGTTGTTGAGCCAGTGCCAGCCTCACTAATGAGCATGTGGTTTCAATAAAAATATGGCAACTTGTAAGATGGCTGGCCACAAGCCAAGCACTTAATATGGAGGGGGCAACAGATGTAAAAAAGTACCATCCCTGACATGATTGCATTTCCAAAAATTCTCTGGCAAAAAAGTTCAGACTCTGCAAATCGGGATAATGAAGAATCTCCCCATATCATGAAAGGATGAAGCTCTGACAAATGAATAGGACTCCTATGAGCTTTGTGCACACATGGTAAAAAAGAGAAATATAAGAACAGGGGTGATAAAAGAATGGATAATTCCTCTTTATGGACAAAAATTGTCTGGTAGTGGAAAAGTGCTGGATGGTTAGATCGTTCCCCCTTTCCCCTTTCCCCCTTTCCCTTCCTCCTTCCTTTCCTTTCCTTTCTCCTTTCCTTCCTTTCCTTCTTTCCTTCCGTTCTTTCCTTTCCTTATTCTTTCCTTTTCCTTTCCTTTCCTTTCCTTTCCTTTCCTTTCCTTTCCTTTTCCTTTCCTTTCCTTTCCTTTCTCCTTTCCTTTCCTTTCCTTTCCTTTCCTTTCCTTTCCTTTCCTTTCCTTTTCCTTTCCTTTCTTTCCTTTCCTTTCCCCTTTCCTTTTACCTTTCCTTCCTTTCCTTTCCTTTCCTTTCCTTTCCTTTCCT